>NC_141555.1:69539892-69855517 GCF_021556685.1 Rattus norvegicus
TGTGTGTGTATGTATTGCATATATATTAGTATATTGTATATATACAGTATAAAGATATCGCATGGGTGAAACTAAGTGCACACCCACTAATATGTATATGTGTTTTTATAAAATTATCAGTGTGTTCCATGTATGTATGTTTATGTGGACATGCATGCATGTGTGCACATGTTCTTGGTGTGCATATCCATGCAGATATATGTGTCATGAATGTCTGTATGCATGTAAGTGTATGTCTGTGTTGAGGCTACTTAGTCTTGTCTTCCATGCCGTAACCGGCCTGCTTCTCAGTGTCACTTTAGATGGAGTTGGGTGTTTTCTTCTTCCGGTAGGAAATGATGGACTGCAAGTGAATACGATCATACACTGGATTCCCCAGCACAGTTCATACACACATGGTGGGAGTGTCTCTGTACTCTGTTAGAGGCAGGGACTCAGATCTCTGACCTCTTGTCTATGAGTCAGAAAACATCTTTCCTCTCTTCTCTCCTGCCCTGGTTTCCATGAAGTGTCCTCGTGCTGCTCCTCAGAGTTGCTGGTAGGAAGCTCCCTGCCTGTTGCCACAAGACAAACCTGCACCCGGAGAAGCCCAGTTATCTGCTGGTCCCGAAATCCAGGTTAACTCCAGCATTCCTGCTGCTCAGGTTACAGAGCTGTGCTGTCAGTTGTGGGGGTATAATTGATCGTTCTCACCTGTCTTGTAAACATTGGGCCATTATCTTTCTGGTCCAGGCTTCAGATAATGGCCATACAGAGAGTTTTGCTACTTTCTTGCCCTGGGAGAGAGCAAAAAAAATTTTAGTAGATATTATTAAAAGGCTTTTAATCCATGAACACATAGCCAGCTGAAATGGGCTGAAAGTGCCATTGTGACTGAACGGAGAATGGGTGAAGCATCTTTATCTAATATCCACCATTTGCAATAATAAAGATTCCAAATCAAAGCCGATGAGTCAAGTTCTTTTCTTTAAATCTGCTTCTGCCAATAGCCCTACACATCCGTAACCCATTTTACTGTCGTCTCTTCTACTGAGAACGGAGGCAAAGGCTTTCTATTCTCCCCAATGTCCAAACAGACTCAGTACTGATTCCTTTGGGCTCTCCGTGGAAGGGTACTTTTAAGCCTAAACCCGCAGGCACCATTTGGTGTGGGGTGTTGTGTGGGGTTCAATGTCCCCATTTCTGTGTCCAGCTTGCGCTCAGTTCTCACCTCACGTTTTCTTATCCGCATGCTCACCCACCCCGAATCATTTCAGACAATGTTGTCCCTGCTATCTTTTGTCTAGGTGGGACTTCTGTTCTCTTCTTGTCTCTTGGGCTTCACGGAAAGGGTCTCACCCACAAGTCCCCTGAAATAATTGACAAGGTAAAGCCCATCGATGGGTGACTAGGAGGGGTTTTCAGAGCTAACAAGCACAGCGGAAGTTATATTGGTAAGATTTATAAAGTCATGAAGTAGTCCCGGACTAATGATATATGAAAATAAAAGAATGTAACCCAGCTTAAATAACAATGCACATGTGTACACACACACAGACACACAGTCCTTCTACACAAGCATGCACACAAATTCAGGATTTCAGAGTTCACAGACAGGTGTCATCTTCTTCTGTGTTCTGACTGTGTTCACAGCTGGCTGAACTTACTGTTGTAAAGACTGCCACCTATTTGATTATTAAACCCTACCTTTTCCTCCTGGACATCCAGCTCAGTGACATTGCCTGTTATCTGTGGACTGAGTGCAAATGGAATGGTCTGTGTATATGACTGGATTACTGGCAGCCTCCTCTCCAGTCCTTCGTGTCCTTTCTCCCCTCCTTTTTTGGCTAGCTCTTTGTCTTCTTAGGCTCAAAGTAGGGCAGAGTTATAGGGAAAGGGAAACCTGGGTCCCCGGAGACAATGTGGAACCATGTTAAGAAGGCAATTGCAGCCAGAGAGGAGGTCTGGGCCCTGGGTTGGCAGCTGATATTTCAACGGCTCATGTCTGCGTCATTTTTTGACTTCCTCTTCAGAGATAACTATACTCAGAGAAGCAATCCTCTCTATACCCCACCAGCTGGAAAGGAGCTTTCTTTATTGAATTTCCACATTTCAATTTTCATTTTTGTAATGAATGCATCATGTGTACTCACAGTTGTGTGCACATGTTTGTGTAGGCTGAAAGACTGGTGTCAGCCTCGGGAACACCACACACATCATCTGAAACAAGGTCTCCCATTGTACTGGATCTCACCAGTTAGGCTAGATAGGCTGGTCACCCAATCCCCAGGATCCACCTGTCTTTACACATCAGCACAGGACTAATAATATACAGTGTGCACACACACACCTGGCATTTCCTTCAAAGTAAGAGACATCCTGAGTTCAAATACCAGCAACCACATGGTGGCTCCCAACTATCTGTAATGGGATCTGATGCCCTTTTCTGGTGTGTCTGAAGATGGCTACAGTGTACTCATAAATAAAGTAAATAAATAAAAAATATTGAATGCAGTGTTTTTGTGGCTTTCAAAGGGCTGCCTCTTTCTCTACTCTTTCTTCTTTTCCTTTTCCTCCGTGTCTTCTAAGGCGTACATATATATATATATATATGTAGGGGTGTTTTATTTGAATGCATGTATATGTACATTGGGCATGCCTGGAGCTCAGGGAAGCCAGCAGAAAGTCTTCGCTGAAACCGGAGTTACAGATATGTGGGGACTTCCTTGTGGGTGCAAGACATCAAACATGAGTCCCCTGCAAGAGCAGCCAGTGCTTTTAGCTGCTGAGCTGTCTCTCCAGCTCACAGTGGGGTCTCATCCTTAATGACAAAAGGGATTGTGGCCAGTCTTTCTGACCTGGTAGGAGGAGGATGCCAGAGTGATCATGAGAACTCCAGGATTAGAAAGGAAGGATGGGATAGAAGGCTCATTTCCTACATCCTGCAAGGAAAAGGCATCTAGATTTATAGTTACTAAGAAATAGGGACAGCCTCATGCATACATCAGTCCCATATTAGAGTAAAGTTCGACTGGATTGTCCTCTTCTCTGCTTAACAACAATAAAGTAAATGGGTCATAAAGTAGAAAGAAGTCCCCCATGGTTTTAACCGAAAGAACTTAGATGTGCAAATGTTTTGACAATGAAAGGGTAGGTAATGAGAGAAACTTGATGCCTGTTTTGACTGAAGGTTGACAGGGCTTCTGTAAGTATTTGAGTTGGGAAGTGCAGTGGATGTTTTGGATTTGTTACTTCTGTCCTCTGTCTGGTGCCTTGCACTTCTTGGGTCACAGCAGTCTTATGAAGATCAGAGTGTGTTGTGGTTAAGGTGGGATAACAGGAGCTTAAAATTCGTTAATGACTAGAAATTGGAGAAGGGGGGAAGGTGGCCACTATCTGTTTAATTAGATCTGGAATTTTCCTTGAGTTCTTTTACATTAAGATGCTGAGTTTTGTGCAGCAGGCTCAATGCTTCACTGTAGGCAACACTGTAGCCCTCTCTGTCAGTAAGAAAACAAAAAACCGAAAAAACACCACATGAGCAGCAGACAAGCTCCAAGACTGTGTCTTTTTATTCAGCTCAGAACCCACCTGCCTAGGGAATGGTACCACTCACAATGGGCTTGATGCTCCTAAGTCAGTGAACAACTAAAGCAGTTCCTAATAGACATGTCCACAGACCCACAAACCTCTGGGCAGTGCAGCTGAGGCAGGAGCATTATTGAGATACTTGGGTTTCTTTCCTCTTATGGCTCGCTTCTTTCTTTCTTGACTTAGAACCTTCTGTTTGGTTACTGATGGGGGAAGGGAGCCCACACAGGAAATGTACTACAGAGTCCAGCTTCACCTCTGCCTCTGGTCCTCTTGTTGGCCCTGTGGGAAGCGTTAAGTTCCTCCTCTCTTTCTGTTCCCACTGCTAAACGTTATAACCACTGGGTCATTAGCACTCTTTCTTGTACTTGGAATAAGGACAGAAGTGACTGTGTTATCTCCAAGGTAATGCAGACTGTCCATCATTCTCTTGAGCCTGCCCAGGTCACTGTGGCTTACAGTGATAGAAGAGACAGAAGCTGCAAGCACATGCTCCTGAGAATCTGTGAGGCATCAGTCCTCCCTGCTGCCCCATGGAGTCTGTTCTAATTTCCTTTCTGTGCCTGTGATAAAATGCTTGGATGGAAAGTAGGGTAGCGGAGAAAAATGTTTTGACTTCAACTTTCAGGTCATGGAGGAGAGTCAAGTAGGAACTACAACAATGTTTTGAGGCCGATGCCACCAAGTGACTCTGCTTGTTGCCTTGCTCCAGCTCACCTAGCTTCCTTATAAAACTCAGAACGACCTTCATAGGGAATGGTGCTGCCCACAGTGGGCTTAGACCTCCTAAGTCAGTCAACAATCAAGGCAATTCCTCATAGGCCTGTCCACAGACCAACATAATAACACAAAAAGACATTTGCTAAGCCCTCCCTCACGTTTGTATATGACTGTCTGTCTGTCTGTTTTCTTCTCTCTTCAAGTGATGCTGAGTTGACCAGAGGTTATAGTTAACCAGTTTATGCGAGCTGCAGCATGCATCTTGCTTTATTGATTTTGTAGACTCATAAACGGTGCAGAGATGTGCCCCATGGTGAATCATACCCGAGTCTAACCAGAAACTGATTTAGATGAGATTTTTGATTCAGGAGTGAATCAGCACTCTGAAGTACTTGGCTATGAAAATGACAAGTGTTTTGGATGCCAGAGGGAAGATTTGGATTGAGTTTTGTTCTCTTTAAAAAGATACACAGACATCTGTTATGTAAATGGCACGGTGGGTTCCATGGGAAGGACGAGGAGACAAATTACTCTTTAGGAAGAACTTTATGAGGAAAGGGTCAGCACCCCAGACAGCCATTACAGCCATGATCATGCCCTGAAGCAGCAGTGAAAACATCTGGCCCTAATGGGGAACTTCCTTAGGAGAGATTGTTTCCAAAGGGAGCTGTTTTGTCTTCACTCTTTCGGCTTCAGTGGCTTAGCATGGGCAGCAACAGCATTTATTCTGGGAAAAGCAAGGTCTGACAGAGTCCCTGAAGTGGCGCTCCTGGATCTTACACCCTCTGGAAGACCAGTCATGCAGCTGGTCCTAGTTGGGCTCTGCTCCCTGAGGGGACAGAGTCTACTGAGTGAACCCTGAGACATGGAATCTAATCCCCCATCAATTGTTTTAGAAGTGTTTTCTTTTTCTCACGCATCACTTTAGAACAGGCCTGTTTATCAAGGACCACTGGTCTGTGTTATTCATCAGCTAAGGAAAATGCTCAAGTGGCTTTCTTTCAGACTAGCAGGATTTTAAAAGGCGGTTATTTAATTACAGGCTACTCATGAGAGGGACAGAGAAGCCTAATAGAGCATTTTATTTAGTGGGGAAATGACACCTGAGGCACAGCAGACACGTCTGTGTGTGTGTGTGTGTGTGTGTGTGTGTGTGTGTGTTTTGTGTGTGTGTGTGTGTTTTGTGTGTGTGTGTGTGTGTGTGGGTGTGGGTGTGGGTGTGGGTGTGTGTGTATGGTGACAGCAGTAACACTGTCAATTTCTCCCTGTCTACTCTTCAGGTTTGATGCTTACTTGGAACTTTTAAAGTGACTTCAACCTCTCCCCTACACCTTTGCCTCCTTCTCTTTCCCTCATCCTTCTCTACTTTTCTCCATCCTCCAGGGAGGGACACCAACTTTCATTTCACAGGGTAAGAAAGCCCAAGTCTTGAAGATGCAGCCAGGCTTCTCTGTACCTCAGAGGCTGCAATCAGAACATGTCCACATCTGAATTAGATCTCCTGATAAAAGAGACACTCTGTTCTGAGTGTAACTGCAGAGGCATGTGGGGGTGGAACCATTTCTTTCAGAGAATATCCCTTCGGACACTGAGAAACACACACAGCAGAACGCAGGCATGAAGTTTGCGATAGACCATATGCTGATGGGGACTGGGAAGATAGCTCAGTGGGCAAGAGTCTTTGCTCTGCAAGCCCAAAGATTTCAAATTCTCGCTGCACATTTGTAAAACTCCAGGCCTGGATAATCATGTCTGAAACATTGTAGGGTGGAGGCAGGTGGATTGCCAAGAGTATCCTGGCCAGCCACACTAGTCAAAATGATGGGCTGTGGTTCACTAAGAGAAGAAGAGTAGTGAGGAAGAGAATGCACATTCTACTCATCTCTACACATATATACACATGTATGTGCCCTCACACTTGGGAACAGGCACTCAACTCATACACACACATGAATCCCCCAACCACACCCCTGTCGAACCCTGAGTTCAGTTGTTCCATAACATATATGACTGAGTATTCTAGCAACACGAAATTTTACATCCTCCTTGTCTTGTAAACCCCATTTTCTGTTCAGTTTACAAACACAAGAAGCTAAATGTATGATTTCGCCGGCTCGGGATGGTGTGTCATAGCTTTTGGTCTTTCTGGAACAGCATCTGTCTATCAACAGAGGGACTTCAACAGAGGGGCTTTCTAAATTACCCTCAGTGAAATGGAGCCATTTGAGGGTTTTAACCGAGTGACTGGTGTGCTCACTTTTCCTTTTGAGAAGTAGATTGGACATAATGTACAACATCACTCGGTTACAGGATGAATAACACATCAGAGGCTGGGAACAGTGAAGTGATTGTCACTGGGGTTTTGTGTATGTGGAATATGTTAAGACACTGGATCTGAGAGAGAGAGAGAGAGAGAGAGAGAGAGAGAGAGAGAATGAGCTTGATCTTAAAATATCTGTTCAATGTATAATGTGATCAGAATACTGCACCTCATACTTCAAATGTATACAGTCTCCATTTGTCAAGCATACTCGATAAATCTCAAAAGAAAGGTAATGGGGAGTTGGGACAGAAAGTTCTGGAAGGGGCTAGGGAGAGAGTCTTGCAGTTAAGCACTCACTCCCCAGAAACTTACATAGATGCCCCGTGGATGTGGAGACCATCCTATAATTCCACCTTGGAAGGCAGAGGCAGGATGCCCAGAGCAAGCTGTCTGGAAATTTGAACCATACCAGAAGGAGCTTTGCCTGTGAGTGAGAGTTGCTGCCACAGTGAACAAGACAGACAAGACATTAAGGATATTTCCTGAATGTACCTTGCGATTCCACACACACACACACACACAGACACACACTGAACAAAAAAGTTAAGTTCTGGAAGAGGAATGCCCAGACTGGATGGATAAAATCAGAAATGAAATAAAAAATTATGTTGGAACTCACTCTGAAAGAAGAGGGGGAACAGAGGGAGAGATGTGAGTGTGGCTGTCTGCTTGTGCCAAAGTGTAAGGCCATATAAACCCAGTGCCACCTCCTCCAGTATATCAAAGCAACAGCTCTAGTTGAGGTATTGTTCATCAGTGATGTCGACTGTGTGTGAGTGTGTGTTTGTGTGTGTGTGGTCACTTTTGTGGGTGAATGTGACCACAAGCCCATGCTCATCAGCTCACAATCCCTAAAGTGCTTTGGGCCCCATCTTAAGTCATCAAATCTCTCAGTGCCTGAGGTTAACTGAATTCCAGAAAGCATCATAGTTTGGCTGACTAATGTTTCATTACATCACAAAGACATTTTCTACTGTAGATAAAATAAACACATATATTTTAGAATAGACAGAGACTTAAAAAATGGAAGTGGAAAAAATATCACTACCGAGTTTGCATTAAAAAACATATTTATTATGGTACTTTCTCCAAAATTGACCATATAATTGGTCAAAAAACGGGCCTCAGCAGGTACAGAAAGATAGAAATAATCCCATGCGTGCTATCGGACCACCACAGCCTAAAACTGGTCTTCAATAACAATAAGGGAAGAATGCCCACATATACGTGGAAATTGAACAATGCTCTACTCAATGATAACCTGGTCAAGGAAGAAATAAAGAAAGAAATTAAAACTTTTTAGAATTTAATGAAAATGAAGATACAACATACTCAAACTTATGGGACACAATGAAAGCTGTGCTAAGAGGAAAACTCATAGCGCTGAGTGCCTGCAGAAAGAAACAGGAAAGAGCATATGTCAGCAGCTTGACAGCACACCTAAAAGCTCTAGAACAAAAAGAAGCAAATACACCCAGGAGGAGTAGAAGGCAGGAAATAATCAAACTCAGAGCTGAAATCAACCAAGTAGAAACAAAAAGGACCATAGAAAGAATCAACAGAACCAAAAGTTGGTTCTTTGAGAAAATCAACAAGATAGATAAACCCTTAGCTAGACTAACGAGAGGACACAGAGAGTGTGTCCAAATTAACAAAATCAGAAATGAAAAGGGAGACATAACTACAGATTCGGAGGAAATTCAAAAAATCATCAGATCTTACTATAAAAACCTATATTCAACAAAATTTGAAAATCTTCAGGAAATGGACAATTTCCTAGACAGATACCAGGTATCGAAGTTAAATCAGGAACAGATAAACCAGTTAAACAACCCCATAACTCCTAAGGAAATAGAAGCAGTCATTAAAGGTCTCCCAACCAAAAAGAGCCCAGGTCCAGACGGGTTTAGTGCAGAATTCTATCAAACCTTCATAGAAGACCTCATACCAATATTATCCAAACTATTCCACAAAATTGAAACAGATGGAGCCCTACCGAATTCCTTCTACGAAGCCCCAATTACTCTTATACCTAAACCACACAAAGACACAACAAAGAAAGAGAACTTCAGACCAATTTCCCTTATGAATATCGACGCAAAAATACTCAATAAAATTCTGGCAAACCGAATTCAAGAGCACATCAAAACAATCATCCACCATGATCAAGTAGGCTTCATCCCAGGCATGCAGGGATGGTTTAATATATGGAAAACCATCAACGTGATCCATTATATAAACAAACTGAAAGAACAGAACCACATGATCATTTCATTAGATGCTGAGAAAGCATTTGACAAAATTCAACACCCCTTCATGATAAAAGTCCTGGAAAGAATAGGAATTCAAGGCCCATACCTAAACATAGTAAAAGCCATATACAGCAAACCAGTTGCTAACATTAAACTAAATGGAGAGAAACTTGAAGCAATCCCACTAAAATCAGGACTAGACAAGGCTGCCCACTCTCTCCCTACTTATTCAATATAGTTCTTGAAGTTCCAGCCAGAGCAATCAGACAACAAAAGGAGATCAAGGGGATACAGATCGGAAAAGAAGAGGTCAAAATATCACTATTTGCAGATGACATGATAGTATATTTAAGTGATCCCAAAAGTTCCACCAGAGAACTACTAAAGCTGATAAACAACTTCAGCAACGTGGCTGGGTATAAAATTAACTCAAATAAATCAGTTGCCTTCCTCTATACAAAATAGAAACAAGCCGAGAAAGAAATTAGGGAAACGACACCCTTCATAATAGACCCAAATAATATAAAGTACCCGGTGTGACTTTAACCAAGCAAGTAAAAGATCTGTACAATAAGAACTTCAAGACACTGAGGAAAGAAATTGAAGAAGACCTCAGAAGATGGAAAGATCTCCCATGCTCATGGATTGGCAGGATTAATATAGTAAAAATGGCCATTTTACCAAAAGCAATCTACAGATTCAATGCAATCCCCATCAAAATACCAATCCAATTCTTCAAAGAGTTAGACAGAACAATTTGCAAATTCATCTGGAATAACAAAAAACCCAGGATAGCTAAAGCTATCCTCAACAATAAAAGGACTTCAGGGGGAATCACTATCCCTGAACTCAAGCAATATTACAGAGCAATAGTGATAAAAACTGCATGGTATTGGTACAGAGACAGACAGATAGACCAATGGAATAGAATTGAAGACCCAGAAATGAACCCACACACCTATGGTCACTTGATTTTTGACAAAGGAGCCAAAACCATCCAATGAAAAAAGATAGCATTTTCAGCAAATGGTGCTGGTTCAACTGGAGGGCAACATGTAGAAGAATGCAGATCGATCCATGCTTATCACCCTGTACAAAGCTTAAGTCCAAGTGGATCAAGGACCTCCACATCAAACCAGACACACTCAAACTAATAGAAGAAAAACTAGGGAAGCATCTGGAACACATAGGCACTGGAAAAAATTTCCTGAACAAAACACCAATGGCTTATGCTCTAAGATCAAGAATCGACAAATGGGATCTCATAAAACTGCAAACCTTCTGTAAGGCAAAGGACATTGTGGTTAGGACAAAACGGCAACCAACAGATTGGGAAAAGATCTTTACCAATCCTACAACAGATAGAGGCCTTATATCCAAAATATACAAAGAACTCAAGAAGTTAGACCGCAGGGAAACAAATAACCCTATTAAAAAATGGGGTTCAGAGCTAAACAAAGAATTCACAGCTGAGGAATGCCGAATGGCTGAGTAACACCTAAAGAAATGTTCAACATCTTTAGTCATAAGGGAAATGCAAATCAAAACAACCCTGAGATTTCACCTCACACCAGTGAGAATCGCTAAGATCAAAAACTCAGGTGACAGCAGATGCTGGCGAGGATGTGGAGAAAGAGGAACACTCCTCCATTGTTGGTGGGATTGCAGACTGGTAAAACCATTCTGGAAATCAGTCTGGAGGTTCCTCAGAAAATTGGACATTGAACTGCCTGAGGATCTAGCTATACCTCTCTTGGGCATATACCCAAAAGATGCCTCAACATATAAAAGAGACACATGCTCCACTATGTTCATCACAGCCTTATTTATAATAGCCAGAAAATGGAAAGAACCCAGATGCCCTTCAACAGAGGAATGGATACAGAAAATGTGGTACATCTACACAATGGAATATTACTCAGCTATCAAAAACAACGAGTTTATGAAATTCATAGGCAAATGGTTGGAACTGGAAAATATCATCCTGAGTGAGCTAACCCAATCACAGAAAGACATACATGGTATGCACTCATTGATAAGTGGCTATTAGCCCAAATGCTTGAATTACCCTAGATCCCTAGAACAAACGAAACTCAAGACGGATGATCAAAATGTGAATGCTTCACTCCTTCTTTAAATGAGGAAAAAGAATACCCTTGGCAGGGAAGGGAGAGGCAAAGATTAAAACAGAGAATGAAGGAACACCCATTCAGAGCCTGCCCCACATGTGGCCCATACATATACAGCCACCCAATTAGACAAGATGGATGAAGCAAAGAAGTGCAGACCGACAGGAGCCGGATGTAGATCTCTCCTGAGAGACACAGCCAGAATACAGCAAATACAGAGGCGAATGCCAGCAGCAAACCACTGAACTGAGAATAGGTCCCCTATTGAAGGAATCAGAGAAAGAACTGGAAGAGCTTGAAGGGGCTCGAGACCCCAAAAGTACAACAATGCCAAGCAACCAGAGCTTCCAGGGACTAAGCCACTACCTAAAGACTATACATGGACTGACCCTGGACTCTGACCCCATAGGTAGCAATGAATATCCTAGTAAGAGCACCAGTGAAAGGGGAAGCCCTGGGTCCTGCTAAGACTGAACCCCCAGTGAACTAGTCTATGGGGGTAGGGCGGCAATGGGGGGAGGGTTGGGAGGGGCACACCCATAAGGAAGGGGAGGGGGGAGGGGGATGTTTGCCCGGAAACCAGGAAAGGGAATAACACTCAAAATGTATATAAGAAATACTCAAGTTAATAAAAAAAAATAAAAAAAACATATTTATTTTAGAATTCTCATATAGGATTCTTGAAGGATAGTTGAAATTTCCCATATAACCTACACATGATTTCCATATATTAACATGTTACATAATCATATGTAAATAATTAGGAGAATTTTACCTTTGGAAAAAGAAAGTACTTTTTTCCTTCCCAGCTCCCGCTCCCACAATGACAACTCTAAATCTAATTATTTATTAACAAATTCCTAAGCCACAAACTTTGGCTCAATCCCGGACTAACTTATTTAACCCATTCAATCTATTCTGTCTTCCACATGGTTATTTACTACGCTTTCATCCCCTTTCTTAGCATCTTCCTCAACATATCCTTTAGCATCTGCCGCAGCGTCCCTCTCTGTGTCTCCTATTATACACTATTTCCCAGAATCCTCTCTTCCTGCCACTCTTCTGCCTTCTATTTCCTGCCTCAGCTCATATGTTTTAGACTATTTTTTATTGGCAGGTTATGCTTAGAAGAGATTCTCTCTGCAAACCTTGGTGCATTAACATCAACTAAATGACACATTTTAAGTTCTCACTTTTATTTTTGTTCATGGGTCTTTTTTGTGTTATGTAATGTGGCTGCAGTACCTGCAAAGGCCAGAAGAGGGAGTGAGATCTCCCAGAGTCAGAGTCAGTTGTGAGGATGCTAAGGGTTCTGAGTAGCTGAGCCATCTCTCCAGCCCCTAAATGACACAATTTTGTCACAGTAAGGGGAAAACTGGATACTACTACTCCTATGCCTTCTCACACTGTAGATTCCAATCCTCACTGTATTTAGAAGCTAAGTGTCCTGTAAATGTATTAAAGTTTTTTTATTCCCACTTCAGGGGGTACCTATCCCTGCATTTCCCCTAGTCTTTGAAGGTTGTCAAGATATGAATGGCCCGTTTTCCAGGCTCTTTGCTTATGATCCACCTGTCTGGTCTACTGAGCCTCCGTACCCTATCCTGTAGGTCCTCGATCAGCAATGATCCCCTCACCCTTGTGGATTCATGCTTTTGAACACTGATTTACAATTTTTTTTGTGCAGCCGTAGGGAGGTTTGGCACCAACTGATTTCGTTCAGCCTGTGCTATTTAACAGATAAAGATCCGGTGAACTTTAAAATATTCATTTGAATAATTTAATTTTATATAGATAGTAATATGATCTGGTGTGGAATTCAAATATCTCGCCACCAAGGAACTGAATTTAGGACGTTGTGTAAATTTTTTTTTTTTTTTTTTTTTTGGTTCTTTTTTTCCGGAGCTGGGGATCGAACCCAGGGCCTTGCACTTCCTAGGCAAGCGCTCTACCACTGAGCTAAATCCCCAACCCCCGTTGTGTAAATTTTTAAAAACCATTCTCTGGTTTTAAATTTTGGGGTGTGCGTGTGCGTGTGCGTGTGCGTGTGTGTGTGTGTGTCTGTGTGTCTGTGTGTGTGTTCATGTGTTTCACTGTGACTAGGATCCCATCTACAAAATCTGCATAGATATTTCCCAGAATAGACGGGTGGAGACTCTGGAAGCTCTTCTCCCCCAACTGAGGAACTACTGGCAACTGATGACTACAGGGAAGAGGGCCCGTTTTCTTCATGGATTTGGCCCGTTTCAGCTGTCCATGCTCCCCTGGATGTTTGTATCCACCCCCACACATCTAGTCAGCACTAAATGGACTCAGCAGTTTATGTTAAAATGCAGATGGAATTCGCAGGGAGGAAAGGGGAGGGATTTGAAGGGAGGGGATGGGGATGGATTTGCTCAAACACATTATGTGTATGTACCAAGTTCTTAAGGAAAAAAAATAAAATGAAGTAAGTAAGTAAATAACTAAATAAATCTGCTCATTTGTGCACATCTGCATGGATTTATGTGTGTGTGGGAGAGGGTTGCAGCACCCTGCTCCAAGAGGATACCATGCAGTATCTTTATGTCTTTCTGCCATTTTCTTTTGATGCATTGTTGTGGTTTGAATACTCTTGGCGCATGGGAAGTGCCACTAGTAAGAGGTGTGGCCTTGTTGGAGAAAGTGTGTCACTATGTAGGCAGGCTCTGAGGGCTCCTAGTGTTCAAGCTCTGCCCAATGAGGAAGAGAGATGCTCTTCATGGCTGCTTGTGGCTGCGAGTCTCTTTCTGGGCTGCCTTTAGATTTAGATATAGAACACTCTCAACCACCATGTCTACCTGGACACTCCCATGTTTCCCACCATGATAATAACGGACTGAATCTCTGAAACTCTAAGCCAGCCCCAATTAAATATTTCCTTTATTAAGAGCTGCCTTTGTCATGGTTTCTCCCCACAGCAATGGAACCCTAACTATGACAGGTATTGTCTTTGCCTGATCCCAAACTCTCATATTTTCATCCGGCTGGAGCCAGCAGACCTTGGTGATTCTGTTCCCCCTCCCTGTCCCTGCGGTTACAGGTTTCCCCTGCCTCTTTCATGATGTCTGGGATCAGAGTTCAGGTCTGCTTAGGCAGCAAGCTGTTTCACCCACTGATCCTCCTCAGACCCATCCTGTGGTTTTTATGGCTTACAAGATGATTACGGTCAACATGCAAACACAAATTAGAGATGGCGAGAGTATCTTGATTTTACCTTGTTTCGGTATATTTGAGTTATTTCAGTGTCTTGATTTCACCTTGTTTCGGTATATTTGAGTTGTTTCAGTGTCTTGATATCACCTTGTTTCGGTATATTTGAGTTGTTTCAGTGTATTTGAATGATAGCTGAGGATTGGGAGACTTAGTGCGTGATGGGAAGGAGAAAGTGAGGATTCAAAGATCTATCGGATCCCTGCCACTTGCCCTTGCATTCAACATTTCATATTTAAAAAACAACAACAACCACCACAAACGACAATATTCAACAAGTCATGCATACAACAGACTGGCAGAGAAGACACTAAAGAGATTACATACTTGTAACCTCACTTTCTCCAATAAAGCCTAATGTATTGAGCTGATGGATTTTGTTTTCAAACCCTGATGATTAATCCCTAGATTGGAGCCCGATAACATTGTGATGAATGACACCGTGGTCGATGGGATAGGCACTATTTGTCTTAAAACTTGAAACTTATTCATAAAACTGTTAAATGGACAACAGGTAACTTTAATGAAATAAATACGGAAGTATTAGAAAAATAAACAGGAAGATGTGTGCTGTAGTTACTGTTCTATTGCTGTGAAGACACACCGTGATCAAACCAATTTTTGAAAGGAAACATTTAATTGCGGTCTTACAGTATCAGAGGGTGAGTCCATGGACCATCGTGGTAGACACCATGGCAGCAGGCTGGCAGGCAGGCAGGCATGGCTGGAGTAGTTCCTGAGAGCTCACATCCTGCTCGACAGATGAGAGAGAGACAGAGAGAGAGAGAGACAGAGAGAAAGAGAGAGAGAGAGAGAGAGAGAGAGACAGAGAGAGAGAGAGAGAGAGAGAGAGAGAGAGAGAGGGAGAGGGAGAGGGAGAGGGAGAGGGAGAGGGAGAGGGAGAGGGAGAGGGAGAGGGAGAGGGAGAGGGAGAGGGAGAGGGAGAGGGAGAGGGAGAGGGAGAGGGAGAGGGAGAGAGTGAAGCCTGGTGGGCTTTTGAAATCTCAAGGCCCCCACCTCCCATTGACACATCTCTTTTAACAAAAACACAATACCCAATCCTTTTTAAACAATCCACTAAGTGAAAACCAAACACATTCAAATATATGAAATTCTGAGGGTAACACTTATTCAAAATCCTAAAGTATGTTTTTTTTTCTTTTAAAAGAAATCAAGTAATGAGTGTCCATCCCATTTGGTAGTATTTTTTATCGTTACATTTCATTTCTCAGAGGTTAGCGTTATTTGCATAACAACTATCCAATCAAGCCTTAACTCTGGAATAAGCCAAAGGCATCATACCTCCCCCCTTTCTACTTGATTATCCACATAGGCATTAATTATCTGTACGGAAACATATTCCTTCATCCTGATTTAGTTCGAAGCATGGGGAGCTATTGATGTGCAATTAATTGCTATTCATAATGGGATAAAATGGAAGCAAACATGATTGAGTCTATTGTTGCTGGGAGCTGAAGATTTTCCTTCCATTTAATAAAACGTGAAAAATATGATTTTTAACGCAAGCTTAGAAACTGCAACAAAGCCTTTAGTTTATATTTTTTCATTATTTCCAGATCATTCTCTGTGATACACAGGAACATAGAGGAGGAGAACTGTCTGGAGTCACTGACACACACTCAACAAAGGATTTGTTTGCACAATAAGGAGATATATCCTGTCCTCTGAGAGTTGGCCCCAGGACTCTCAATGATCTAAAAGTCCTCAGGTTCCTTGGCTAAAATGAGACTGCATTTGCATATAACCTATGCAAGCCTCTTGAATACTATAGTCATATTTATGTGTCTGTATGTGTGCATGTGTGCATAGAAACATGTTAGTTCAGAGGCTGGGGGTGGGTAGAGCGTGTTCTGCTCCTTCACTACCTACTGTAATCCCTTGTGACAGGGTCCCCTGCTGAACCTGAGGTGAGGCTCACTGTCAGGAAGCCCCGGTCATCCTCCTGTTCCCATACCAAGCACTGGTATTTGCATGTGTGACCACACATTTGGCTTTACCCTTCTGCTGTCATTCCAGATCTTCCTACATTTTAAATAATCTCTGAATTGCTTTTGTACTTAATGAAATGAAATCATGTGGGACTGTTATTTAGGAGATGACAAGAAAAATGGTTTGTATGTGTTCAGTGCAGATTTAGTATTTTAAAAACCACTTTTGTTAGTTCCTGGAGAACTTTGTACATTATATATTGGTAGAATTTACTTCTCACATCTCTTCCTAACTCCTCCCAGATCCATCCCGACCTAATCCCTTCGCCCAACTTCAAGCTCTCTTTCTGCCCTCTGTAATAACCCACTCAAGTCATTTATGCTGCCCATAAATCATGGGCATTGGGCAAGCCACTGGAGCCTGTGCAGCTTATCACCAGCTACATCTTTGTAAAAAACTGACTCTCCCTTTCCTATCAGCTAGGGCTGGGGGATAGTGGTCCTGTTGTGTATAGAAGGCACTGCTTTGTTCTGGTTCTTGCTGACATCTGCATATTATATTTCAACTCTCCCTTCCGTGAGGGTTCCTAAGACTCAACTCCTTCCCTTTTTCCCTCTATCTGTGAGTCTGTATATATGCGTGTTTGTCTATATTATAGATGTCCCATTTTACATTCAAGAAAACACATGGTGGGGGGCGTCTTTTCAATTGATTCTGAAGGTATCTCACCCCAGACAAAATGCTGTAATGCAGACAGGGTGTAGCTCAGTAACAGAAAGAAATAGGAAATATTGAGAAATCTACCCAGTTGTTGCTAGTGTGAGGTGAAGTTTAAACCTCTGACACAACCTTCTGGCCCTACCCTATGGGTTTAAGATACACATTGTCCCAGTTCAATGTTCAAAGTTGGGACTATGAAAAGCCATTGGACCCTGTGGGCTGTAATTAATGAGTTCATCTGTTGATGGATATGTATGAATGTGGTGGGAAACTAGGAGAAAGGAAATTAAGTGACTTGGTCATTTGGGATATGTCTTGGAGGGTGTTTTTTTGTCCTTGGTCTCTTCCTGTGTTGGTGCTTCTTGGATGCCAGTGAGGTTAGCAGTTGAGCTCTATAGTGCCCCTTTCATGGTCATGTGTCCATGGA
This sequence comes from Rattus norvegicus, assembly GCF_021556685.1. NCBI lineage: Eukaryota > Metazoa > Chordata > Mammalia > Rodentia > Muridae > Rattus > Rattus norvegicus. Next base: position 69,557,215 of record NC_141555.1, read on the forward strand.
CTGAAACCTATGAAACCATGAACCAAAATGAGTTTGTTTACTATATGAGTTGCTGGGCAACTTGTAAGAGTGATGAATGTGATTAACATGAAAGTGGCCAAAAGTGATGCTGACCTTACCAGGTCAGGTCCGGATTTGGTGTAGGAGGACCCAAGACTTAATCCTTTAAACACTTTGTCTGGAGGCTGCACACTAAGAGAAGTCCCAATGTTTCCCAAGTGGTTTTATCCAGACAATTCTGCCAATGTATCAGTTGTCTTAGCAAATCAAGTGCCTTGCTGCTTCCCGCTCTGGTCCTTCTCCTGACTTCAATTCTGTGTTTTTAATAGACTTTGATATCATATGAACTAGTGGGAAATGAGTATTAAAAAAAGGAAGGAAGCTATAAATTTTGCTTTAAAATCATTAAATTACACACTTAAAATAAATGGATTTTTTAAGTATGTAAATTATACTTCAATAAAGCTGCAAAAAAGGTTTGGTCAACTGTGATGCTTGTTATGTGATTTGCTATTTGTCATAGTTCCTGTGACTTTGCTCTTTCTAGTAGTGGGTTTCATTACAGATGACTCAGACACCAGTGTAACCATGCAGCGAGAACACTCCGTTCTGTCAGGGAAAAAAAATCAAGTCAAATTCATTGGCTTTCTTGATGAGGGTTTTTCTGGTCACAGCTGAGTTGGTTGGAAGTTGGACAGCTATTGGCTGAGAGGAAAGATGGAGAGAGCACAATGTTTATAGGGATAACTAAAGGTTGTGCTCACGAAATGAGTTGAGTTTCACGGAGAGCAATTGCAGAAGCTCTAGCGACTGATGGAGCTGGGGCCTAGGACCCTTGCAACACTGCCATTATATGTTTTGTGATGTAACGGCTGAGTGTGAGATAAGGCTAGATGAAGTCGAAAAATTTTGGTTACTTTGGAAACTCACTTGTCTCACAGGATATTTTTCTAGAAGCTATGTTAGGAGAGGATGTTTTGCAGAAGCAGACACATGAGAAGGCATGTGATATTTCGCTGGAGAACATGCTTGAAGGGGGACAGGATGTTTATGGAGAACATAAATGTAATCCAACAGAGAGGGAGAGGACATTTTTACATTGCTACACCTTGCAAGGCTTCGATGGTCTTTGCTGGTCTTTGTTCCATAATGAGAAACACCCAAAAGGACCTGTGCTATACGGGCTGCTTCTGGCTGCTTCTGCTGCTTCTTGTTGGTTTGTTAGAGCCTTGTAGTCTCTTCCAGATCAAGGCACTGCTACTGATTTGTGTTTTGCGTTTGCTATTGGACCATACTGCACAATGAAGATTGGAGTTGCCCCAAAGAATTACTTCTAAATAGGTCCAAAACTCTCTCCCTTTTCCTATCAACTTTCTCTCTCTGCTACCTCTGGTTAGTGGGCTTGAAGGGTGGTTAAAGTGTTTAAGAACCCTAAATAAAGTAGGTTTTGAAAAAATCTAAGCCTACAGATAGTCATGGGTTTTGAGAAAGGGCTATGTCTCCTGCTGAGAGGAGATGATATGTTTTGACTTTTTGGTACTGTGGTCTACTGTGACCCATTAAATGGCCAGTGACTGACAGTCTTCCAGTAAGTGTAACACACACTAAAATGCTTTTGCTTGGCGTTGGGAGCTGTAGAATGTATTACTTTCTTGTCAAATACCCTCGAATATTCATGTTGGTGACAGTAGTTACTCTTCAGTTCTGCCATACAGGGAAGTGGGTCTATACACTGAGAGAAGAGAGTGGCTGGTGGTGAGTATGTAACATGGAGTAAGAGAAACATTAAGGTGCTGGGTCTCTCACTCTTTTTTTTTTTTTCTCAACTTGACAATTTGGAGTCAACTGAGAAGAGAGAACAATTCAAGAACTGCCTCCATTAGATTAGTCTTTGGGTAAGTCTATGGAACATTTTCTTGATTAATGATTGTTGTGGAAGGGCCCAACATCAGTAGTTATGTATATAAAGAAAAGCCTTTTAGGCTGTAAGAAAAAGTAAGGGAGCAAGCCATGGGGAGTGTGGTGTTTTGAATAAGAAAGGCTCCCACAGTCATATATTTGAATATATAGGTAAAAGGGAGTGACAGTATTTTCAAGGATTAGAAGGATTAAGAGGTGTGGCCTCATTGGAGGAAGTGGGTGTGTCGACAAGGTTGGAGTTTGAGTTTTCAAGAGCCCCATGCTTTGCAAGAGTTTCTCTTTCTCTCTCTCTCTCTCTCTCTCTCTCTCTCTCTCTCTCTCTCTCTCTCTCTCTCTCTGCTTACAGAGCAGTAGCTCTCTATTGCTCCAGTGTTATGCTCCCTGCCATGATGATGGAACAGGCTTCTGAAACTGTAACTAGCCTCCAATTACTTGCTTTCATTTACACTAGTAGCCTTGACCATGGTATCTCTTCACCGCAAGAGAACAATGACTGAGACAGGGAGCAATCCAACAAGCAGTGGTCCTTGTTACCGCTTCAAGCTCCTGTTCTTGTTTCCCTCAGTGAATTTCTGTAACCTGTAAGGCAAATAACCCTTTCCTCCCCAAGTTAGTTTTGATCATGGCATTCATCAGGGAGAGAAGGAAGAAACTAGAACTTCACAGGTCAGTACATGAGCAAGTCTTACCTTTAAATTAAAACAAAGTGTCTATATGTTTCTATTTGTGGTTATGAGGTAAACATCTGTTGCTCTACTAGACACACTGTTTCTATAAGAAATTGTCTTACTTAGGGTTTCTATGGTTGTAAGGAAACACCGTGACCAAAGTGCAAGTTAGGGAGTAAAAGGTTTATTCAGCATACACTTCTTCATTGCTGCTCATCACCAAAGGAAATTGGGAAAGGAACTCAAACAGGACGGGATCCTGGAGGCAGGAACTGAGGCAGAGTTTATGGAGTGGCACTGCTTACTGTCTTGGTACTCGTGTCTTGCTTAGCTTGCTTTCTTATAGAACCCAGGATCACCAGCCTAGGAATGGTGCCCCTCACAGTGGGCTTAACCCTCCCCCACCAAACACTAAGAAAATGCCCTACAGCTGGATCTTATGGAGGCATTTTCTCAACTGAGGCAACCTCTTCTCTGATGACTCTAGCTTGTGTCGGATTGGCATAAAATCAGGGTGGTGGTTAGAATGTGATTGTCCCATGGGAAATGTAGCACAAGTAGGAGGTGTGGCCTTGTGGGAGTAGGTGTGGCCTTGTTGGAGGAAGCATATCACTGTGGGGGTGATATGCTTCTTCTCCAACACCATGTCTGCTAGAGGATTCTATGCTTCCTGCCTTGATGAAAATAGACTGAACTTCTGAACCTGTAATCCAGCCCTAATTAAATGTTGTCCCTTATAAGTTGCCTTGGTCATGATGTCTTTTTGCAGCAATGAAACCGTCAGACAACCAGCCAGTATAAAAACCACCAAATAGCAGAATTAATTAAAAAAAAGAAAGTATTTTCAAGTCGTGCAGTGAGAAACTTATTATTGAGAGAAGAAACAGCAATGGATGAGTCCAAGACAAGGTTGCCTTGAAATACATTCTTGGAGTTTAGATGTGGTTCAAGGAGACCCCACAGAGTGCACAGGGGATTCTCAGCAGGAGAGAGCTACAAGGTCAGGAACCACAAAGCCTTTTAAAGTCATGGCAAATAGCATAGGAAAGAGCTCAGCACCTCTGTATTGGAGGCACTGTCAAGAGTTTTCTGAGGATAAGCTTAAGTGTGGGTAAAAGACTGAAACTTCCTGGGGCTAGATAGGTAACAGGGCCCACAGGTGTGGAGGAAGCCATCCAGTCATAGGAGAGTCAGGGAAGACAAGCCAGTGCAGGAGCTCTTTGTGGTCTTCTAGGGGCATTGAGCAGAGACCTCCAAAAATATTACAGGATGCAACAGAAGCAAACAGTGCTCAGGGAAGCTAAATACAGGATCCATGTAACACCTGACAGAAGCTTACGGCATCCTCATCTTCTCTTCTAAATTACTTTTTACTGATCATACAAATAATGGGCTTTATGATACTTTCAGGAATCGATAGATATAAACTTAGTTTGGCATTCACTACTCTTGAGTTATCCTCGTCAAAATGTCCTCGGGGAAGCCTCCACCTCACATCCACCTTCTGTAGTGATGGCTTGGTTGTTCTTTAAGGAACCAAAGAGACCAATATGGATGCGGCCCAATTTCAACTCATTCTAGACCCTTTCTGTTCTTCCTGGGTCTCCTGCTTCACTTTTTGAGAACTCCATCTTGGAATTCCTTCGTCCCTCAGTGTCCTCTACTCCTTCATGTGTTCTTTAGTCTTTCTTCCACATCATCATCAATTTAATCTTTCTTACCCTCATCCTTGTCTCTTCTCTGCATATGAAGGTTGGATTTATTTAAAAAGATGACTTAAGGGCCCGGAGAGATGACCAATTGTTCAAGAGCTGGTCTGCTTTGAAAGAGGACCTGGATTTTGTTCTTTGAGCTCATGTCCAATGGGCCCCAACCACCTTTAATTCGAGCTCCAGGGGACCTGACTATTCTTGTCTCTGTGGTCTCCTCTATTCATGCCCTGCCCCCACCCACATGATTAAAAATAATACATCTACAGATGAGAAACAGGATTCATTAGGTTTTGTTAGTCAAACTAAACCTGCTCTTCTCTGATTCTGATTCTGCTTGGATCAGTTTATTGGGTTTCCCTGTGAGTTCCAAGACCAACTCCCTGTTACCTGCCTCTCTTTCCCCAACAGTCTGTTTTTCCCTCAAACTTCACCTCAGAGAGTCTATCTATTTTTGGCCCCTCTCCACTGCTTCCTAAACATCCATCTTTTTTTTCCCGTGCCATCCCTGCTCCTCTAAGCCTCATCTCCACTTTTTTTCTCTCTCTAAAAACCAGAACAGCTCAGTCCTGTTAGTTTTAGCCTTGTGACATTAGACTTACTGTTCACAGCGTTGACTTTTCTGGCTTCCTCTAGATGTTCCATCCACCAAAGCCCGTCTCCTCCACCAAAGTGGTCAGACACAACATGTCACATCACACATTTTAATTTTTAGAGCAAAAACAAATTCCACTGGAAAAGATACTGGAGTTGTCAAAGGCCCTTGGGTATCTGAAACAAAGAAAAACAAACATTTTCCCCCAATCCAATAAATTACCCATCTATGTGCCCCACACTTTGTGAATTTCACCTTAACTGATCTTTTCCACCAGATTATAGACGTAGATGTGGACGTCGCCATCAAACTTGATGAAGTACACAGAAGGCTTGGCTAGAACTTGGTAAATGACTTTGCCTATCTTTTTGGACCCGTCGCTTCTGGTGTAATGCACACTTTGACCTGTTAAGATGTCGCTGTCAGTGTCTGACTTCACCTCTGCTGGAGGAGTCTCTGGAATGATACGGAGGTTACCTTCTGCGTAATCCTCCAGGAGTTGGTAGATGTATAGAACTGGATCTTTCTCATAGGTGATATAAAACCAGTCCTTCATGATTGGCACCTGGGCTAGGACCAACCCCCTCCAGTTGTCCTTAGAGCCATGTTTGTTCTCAAATTTATGCTCCACAGCTCGGCCAACCATGGCACTTGCGAGATGGGCATCTTTCACTTGAGGAAACACTACTTTGTGAGGCAAGACCTTAAGCTTTAAAATCCTCTCATCGCTGTAAAGTTCAAGTGCATAAACACAGTCAATCCCGTCATACTTGACCAGATAGAGAGAGGGATTTGTTGGCAGTTGATCTAGAACGATGGCCTTCCATTGTGTGATGGGCTCATCACCTTCCTTCCATCCATGAGAAATTCTGCAGCCCACAATGTTCCCCAGGGCCTGGCGAGAAGGCCTTCTCCTCCGCTTCTGGAAGGATGGTGTGCTCATCCTCTTCAGAGACATCCTCTTCTTCATGGCTGTAGACCTAGTGTGGTAGGCCATGGCACTCCTGGTCCACTCTCTTGTGGCTATCGTTCTGTGTTCAGGATTCATACTTGCCCATGGCCAGGGTTTGAAGAGCTTGCCTGCTTAAACCATACACAATGCTGTTGCCTCTGTCATATGAGTGCCTGCAAGAACAATTTGGTTGGGGTGAGGGAGCACTGGACCAAGGCTCTTGTCTAACAGAACTTTGGAGGGGGTGAGGAAGGTGATGGTAAACAGGTTTGAGCATCTGAATCTAATTCTGTCATAATCAGAAGCTCATACTAGGGCTGAGCAATGGTGGAGCACACCTTTAATTCCAGCACTTAAGAAGCAGAGGGAGGAAGACCTCTGTGAGATCAAGGCCAGCCTGGTCTACAGAGTTAGTTCCAGGATAGCCAAAGCTACCCACAGAAAAACCCTGTCTCAAAAATCAAAATCTAAAGTTCAAAGGGAAATGAACAAATGGTTTTCTACAGCTCAGAATAACATATTCAGTCACATTTCTTGGGCCCATGGCACTTTGCCTCTGCTGCGGAACCTCTCATTGAATGGCTAGGTCAGTGTGGGATTAAGTATCCCTGTCCCTCACTTTAAACAAGCAGAACAGAAAAAGGATAACAAAGGACGGAGAAGGGTGGCCACACCCCTCTTATACGCTCTAACTGTGAGCTATGTGGCAACATCCACAACTATCTGCCCAGAGACACAGCACATCAGTCCACTGGCTTTCTGTATTGTGCATCCAGACCCAGCCCCAGGTTTATTCCGCGAAGCTGTTGCATCTTCGACCGCAACAAGATTCTTTTGTCTAGGCAACAACAGCCATTTAGAAATAAAGTCTCCTGCGGTTGGGATTTAGCTCAGTGGAAGAGTACTTGCCTAGCAAGCACAAGGCCCTGGGTTCGGTCCTCAGCTACGAAAAAAAAAAAAAAAAAACATCAAAAAAGAAATATTATCTCCTAAAATGTACATTCACAGAGAGGAGCTTTGGCATTTTAGTAGAATTATGAATTAGATATTGTTAGCAAAGGATAATAAACTCCGGAGACTGACTAGCCTAGACCATCCGCCTAGCTCTCAAACATGGAAGACATCAGAACATACGGTTACTCGCTGTACGAGGGAAAACTATTAGCTTTCTGGGCTACAAGGGTCCCAGTTATCTTCATAAACGTATTTACCGAAAGAAAATGTCCTAGTCGTCCAGATTCTGTCTTCTGAAATCGGTCAGGCACCAAAAGCCTGTTGAACAATTGTGGGGTTCAGGAGCTGAACTGGCTTTCACACACCGCTGGGAAGATAGTGAACCCACCTTCAAGGTGTCAAGCGCCCCCAAGTGGAAGAGATGCGCAACCTCCGCCCTGTGTCTGTGACATCATCCAGGCTCTGCTTATGTCATAGAAGCCCACTCAGGCCAGTTCGTTCCCTAGTTACGCTTAGAAACTTCCAGCATCTAGGTTTTAGCATCTCATGTAGACTCCTGGAGACCAAAATAAAGTCCCCACCCAAATATTCTGATGACTCGAGACACAATCTACCCAAGTAGATCTTTTCATGCATTTTTTTTTTCTGAAAAAGTCTTTGGTTTCTGAGTCACCAACATTCTTGGTGGTTATTTTCCCAGCTTCTAACTTTTCTTTGGTTATCTTTAAGCCATTCTCCGTATCAGACGTATTGCTAGCCTCTCTTTCTCCGAGGCAGCCCACTGGATAGCACACCAAAATTAGCTTTATCAAAACCCACATTTAGAGGAGGGCCATTTTTATTCAAACAAAGGTGGAATTTTTACAGGATTAAATACCTTGTATTGAAGTCAATGGCAATCATTAATTATGAATTCTTTGAAAAGAGGGAGGAAAAATTAGCTCCTGGACCTGCTTCCAAAGCTGGGATAAACTGAAGACAAACCCGATATCGACCAGTCATATTTTAAATGTCTTTAAAGTTTACCTGCACTTCTGGTTACAAGGAATTTATTAGATCAAATGCAGTAAAACAGGATGAAATAGATGAGGTAATTTTGTTTTTGAAATATGGGTAGACAGAATAGTGGAAGCAGGTAAGTATGGAATTTACCTGTAAATTAAAGGGCACTTTAATTGTTTGTGTCACATAGTTCTTCAGATCTTCAAAAGGATTCTTTTCAGAACCCTGCCCTGTCCCCACTACATTCTGACCATCCCTTCCCTCTTCCCAATAATTCCCTTCCACTATAACATTATAATTTTTTAAATGTACTTAGAGCTTAACTTATGGCAGCTTTTTAAAATCTGTCCACTTTTCTAAGTCTTCTTTTTCTAGTCTTCTTTTTCTCTCTTCTATCTTAATTTTAAGCACGTTTTCCTTCACATTTTTGTGTTTTACTCTCTCTCTATGCTCTTCTGACTCCTCTGCTATTTTATGACTGTTGGTCCACTATGTGGCTGACGTCATTGTGGGGTTAATTCAAATGGCATGATTTTCCCCAATTTCTCCCCTTCATCTTACTTCTCTAGGCACCTGCTGATATTTATAGCCTTCGGGATTTTTTTAAGCCTGGAAAGCACACAAACACACACTTACATACACACACAAACACACATACATGCACACACAAACACACACACACACAAACATACACATATACACACTCAAACATTCAAATACAGAGAGAGAGAGAGAGACAGAAACAGTGATAGTTACAGAGAGAGACAGAGTGCCCATGAGAAAACATGTAATATCATCTTTCTAAGAACAATAAACAGAGCCAACTTTCAAAAAAGCGAAGAACAAGTAGGCAACAAGAAGAATAATCTCATCATAGCCATCAACTTGAGGAGGAAAGAGTTTGTCTCACTCAAGGCTTCTAGGTACCTGTCTGTTACTGAGCGAAGTTGGGGCAGGAACTCATGCAGGACTCTAGAGGCAGGAAAGGAAGCAGAGACAACTTAGAAATGCTGAGTACTGGATTGGTATCCATGACCTACTCAGCTTTCTCTCCTTCTCATACTACCCAGGGCCACCTTCATGGGGGATGACAGTACCCATAGTGGCCTAGACCCTTCCACATCAAACATAAAAAAAAAAAATCCTTACTGATGTGGCCAAATGCAAATCTGATGGAGGCAATTCTTCAGCTGAGGCTCCATCTTCCCAGGTTGAGTCAAACTGACAATAAAAACTAACCAGGACCAATGCATATCCATTTTGATTGCCACACTGTGTGAAATAAACAAGCCATTCGAATAACCTTAGCTGTTGATCACTGGATGAATGGCTTAAAAAATGTGACATACATTGATGTGGTTTTCATCTATGTGTAACAGGAAAGGGTTTTGTTCTCAGAAAAACGGATTGAACTGTAAAATACAATATGTTGTGTGAACGAAGCCAGAGTCAAACAGACGGTTGTGAAATTTATATTTTAATAAGGGATATTAAGTGAAAGGGGGCATTTAAGTATAGAAAGGGGAACAGCCGGGTGTGTGTGTGTGTGTGTGTGTGTGTGTGTGTGTGTGTGTTTGTGTGTGTGCAGGTGGAAATGGAGGTGAGTGGTGAGGATGAAGTTAGCTAATATACAGTATAAACTGGTACAAGGAGTCACAAGTAAGCCCACTGACTTGTTCATTTAAAGCACACAGCTATATGAGAACTAAGTGTAAAACAATGTTTTGAATAAATTGGGGGTTTATAGCTTAGAGATACCATAAATTTTATTCATATTTTCCTTCCCACAGGTGGCTCTTTCTTTTTCGAGCTTGATACTGGTGACAGGATATGCCAATGAGCTTTGGTGTCTGTACCTCATTAATCACCCGGAATTCAGGTAATTCAGTGAGGCTACCGTGGGGAAGGAGATAGTTAGAGATCTTAAGGGTACACGACGTGGGAAGAATAATGCCCACACCCACTATAGATATCCAAATATTCACTCTCATCTCTGGTTTGAATGTGTTCGCCCAAAAGAAATTTTCTGAAGATTAATCCCCAGTGGGAATGTAGTTGTGAAGAATTGATTAGGTCAAGAGGGATGTGACCAACAAATAAAGATCCATTAATGATGCTATTGTGGAAAAATGTTAAATTATGAAAGGGAGTTTGGCTCCCTCTCTTGTCTTCCTACCCATTGGATCCCTTCTGTGATGACAACATCCCACAAGAACTCCTTCCTGTTCTGATGGTCTCTTCATTTTGGATTTATAGGCTTCTGAATCAGAATAATACAGAATTTGCGTCATTATAGACTAGCCAATTGGTGCCATTCTGTTTGACCATACAAGCATGAACATGCCTCAGAATTGTGAGCAGCCGGGTCATATGGGAAATCGAAGCTTGCAGAGAGGACTAGGTTGTTAGTGCTGACTGAAGACAAGATGGGTTCAGGGTTAGCGCGTGTGCTCTTCATGAAAGAAACAGCACAGAGGAAGAGTGTAGATTGTAAAGATGCAGCTTGGGCGGCAATAAGACTTCTACTATTGGCTTTGTGGGGACAAGGAGCCATTAGGTAAGGGGAAAGATACCTAGGGATAGCTTCAGCCACTGCTTTTGGCTAGCAGAACCCATTTTAGAATCCTTATCTTCGAGGATGTTAAAGAAAACTGCCTGGAGTCAGTTGATACATAAGTAACCATCAAGAGTGTGTCCACTATTACAGAGGGCCCAGGAAAAAGCCTGATATTGGAAGATCCTTTGCCTTCAAGATATGGAGACTTCTCCCCGGCATCACTGGGCAACCTATCTATGTCGGTAAGGGCATCCCACTAAGTCCAGATCAGTGGTTCTTAACCCTTGGATTGAAACCCTTTTGGGAGATCAAATTGCCCATGCAAAGGGTCACATATCATATATCCTGTATATCAGACATTTACATTACAATTCATAACTATAGCAAAATTATAGTTATGAAGTAGCAATAAAATAATTTTACAGTTGGTGGAGATTTATTAAAAGGTTACGTTAGGGAGGTTGAGAACCACTCTTCCTGACCCCTCTAAAATATGCCTGTTGGTATAGACTGGAGGTATAATCCCCTTTAATCAATCAGGCAAATCCAGAAAAACCAAAACACCTTCAAAAGGTTATGAAGGATAAAAGGCCACTGTACCCACAGTGTCAGGACTGCTGACATGTTACACAAATGATGTCAAAATGGAAATCATGTAACACCATGACCATGCCCCTAAATGAAAAGCAGAGGAGAAAAACCAGTTCCGTGGTGGTGGCACTGAGAGAAAACCATTGTCAGAATTGTCAGCAAGGGTTTTAAAGCAACAATTCAAGTGTCGTCAATGAGAAACTTCCAAAACAAAAGTATTCCCATAATCTTGGTGAGGTAATAGAAGAAATAAGCGAAAATCAAATAGGAACTCACTGAATTAAAACAAAGACTAAGAGTAGGAATTGAAGACATGCCTGGCAAGATGAACAATGAAGTGGAGTTTAGAGCAGGCAGAAGGGGCTGTGGAGATGGCTCGCTGCTTAGAAACACTGCTTGCCCTTGCAGACGACCAGGGTTCAGAGGATCTGATAAACTCTTTGTTCAAAACACACACACACACACACACACACACACACACACACACACACACACACACACACCCCATAGAGATAAAATTAAAAAAAAATTAAAAAAAGAAGGAGTCAGGTAAGCCCCTTTAATCCCAGCACTCAGAAGCATGCTGATCTCTGTGAGTTCAATGCCTACCTGGTTTATACAGTGAGTTTCAGGCCACCCCTAAATACATAGTGAAACCCAGTGTCAAAATAAAACAGAACTGTGTGTTATATTTATTTCTGATAATGTAGGCAACAGAGAAACTATTTCTACAGAGAAAGAACTTACTGTTGAAAGAATCAGTGGGCTGGAAGGAGACCCCAATTCTTTGTGTCACTACTCCATCACAGCCTCAGCCTGAAGCAAGAATGGGTACAGCTAAAAGGAAGCAGGGCGATTATGAATAAAGCTGTGGACATGCATCAGCCCATCAGCAACAGAAGCAGGCAGAAAACCAGCTAGGATGAGATGGCTTCGCCAGGCAATGTCTCTGACTGACAGTCCCTAGTAGCACCAGGATGTTCTTTTCCTTCAAGTACACTGGACTTTTCAGACACTCAGAAACCACAGAATTAAGTGTGGCAAATGCCTAAGAAAAGATGTCTTGTGGGACATATTTGTTTATACAGGCTTCATGTAGCCGAGGCTGGCCTCAAACACACTATGCACCCAAGGATGATTTTGAACTCCTGGTTCTACTCCTGGTAATGGGACTACGGGCATGTACCACCACACCAGGCTTATGAGGTACAATAAGTGGAGCCCAGAGCTGTGTGAGAACCAAGTGAGCACTCTGTCCACTGAGCTGCATCTCCAGCCCCTCGGGATGTGTTTGGTAATACAACAAAGCTAAAATAGAAGTCTTCAATTAGAGACAACAGGAGTCTCCCAGTCCACAAACATTAAATTACACATTCATAAGTAATACATATGTCAACAAATAATGAACCTATGTAACAGTAAGAAAAAAAGAAGAATATAGGAAACATACTATCAAAATGTGTGAGACATACTATGAAGGTGCTAATAGGAAACTTTATTTACAACACTAATTCTTAGAGTAGAAACAAAGACCAGCAACCTAAATTTTTACCTACACTAGAAAATAAGAAAATAATTAATTCAATGAAAAAATAATTGTAAAAATGAACCCCAAATCACTAAAAATAAGAAATTAACAAAAAAAGCCAATGAAACACAATTAGTTTTTTTTTTAAAGCAAAGAATGATATTTTGTCGTCTCGATTAGACCTAGATAGAAAAATATAAGGTCCATTCTGTTTGGTGATGAAAAAAAAAGAAAAAAAGAAATTGCTGTGTTTTAGAGTTTATGCTGAACACTGAACCTGGTACCTCAGACAAAAATTAAAAAAAAAATTATTCATCGTTTAAACCCTTCTTAATGACAGTGTTTATACTCAACTTGTCTCACCTATAATCTGTTTAATATCAGACAAGATTTCCAGGGTTGCCATATGGAGATTATGCAGTGTTGAAATGGAAGCATAACATTCTATTCTCAACACAGACTCTGGTTGAGAACATCAATGTTTTTATTACAAGGAAACTAGCACAAGATCCAAGCCCAGTTTCTCGAGGCATTGTCCCATCTTAGAGCCATTTCTTCAGACAGCACTTCAGCTGTGTCATATTTTTCTGCAAAAATCAAAACAGACTTGTTTACTGCACTGTTTGGTTTGCCGTGCTGCTTGGGAGATCCTGGATCATCAGACATGACGAAAGTTATCTCCCACACTTCCAAACTACAGCACTGGTATAAGTGTAGAGGAAATAGGAGAGACATAAACCAAAAAGGAAAAAAAAAACTGTTGTTGTTTGGAGAAGAGTCATGTAACTAGGCCACGCTGACCTTGGACTTTCTTTGAAGCCTAGCTTCGCCTTGGACTTACTATTTAACCCAGGCTCGCCATGTACTTACTCTGTAGCAAAGGATGGCCTTGGATATAGGATGTAGCCCAGGCTGTCTTTGGACTTACTATGTAGCCCGGGCTATATTTTATCTTGTGATCTTCACGCGTATTGAGAATATAGGTATGCACTACCACACTCAGCTTTGTATCTGTTATTATAAGTGACTCAGCTGTGGCCCCTCATTTGCCAGCCTCCCTCAACATCAACAACAGCATCCACAATCACCTACTAGGATAATCCCATCCTTTAACTAATTTGTTAAGGTAAAACTTTACAGAACAGAGAGTCAACAGGGTCCTCCTCCTTATTAGAACACATTTCTGTGGAGGGATTTGAGTGATTGTTTGAGTGAGCCAGTCATACCTTTACCTGGTTCTGATATTAATACCAAGACGAAAAAAAAAAAAGAATAAGAAAAGAAAAGTAAAGGAGATGGGTCAAACACCGGGACTTGAACCTTAGCAGTTGAGGAGATGGCTCACGGGTCTCAGGTAAATGATGGGTAGACCTTGTGGCCCACACAGAATCCCAGTCAAGGGAGGTAGAGATTGGGCAGAACCCCAGTGCAAGATAGCTGTCAAGACTAGTCATATTGGTGAACTCTGGGTTTGACTGAGAAATGCTGCTTCAATGAATAAAGTAGAAGAGAAAATAGTTTAGTCCCTACATTATACACTGCATGTGCAAGTATGTATACACACACACAAACCCACACCCACACACACACACACAGGAACAAAACAAAAAACCTTGGACTTTAGTCATTTCCTCCACTGTAATAGTACATAGTAGGAGATGGGGATCTAAATAAGTGTTCCTTTTCACACCCACAAAGACCAACATACTTATGAACCCTCAGCTTTGTATCTGTACAATCTGCTGAGGACTCCCAGTTGTTTAGTTTAGTCTCCCCACTCTCTAACATATTCTGGTGTTCTGTTTCAGGAATCCTGAGCTGGGACTTGGCTGACTTGAGCCTTACTCCCAGTCTTGCATCCAAGAAAACTTTCAGCTGCCATGTACTGATTCTTGGACTTCCCTGCAAAGGTAAGCTGACTTGGATTTCTCAAGAGGCTATGCCATGAAGCCAGAGAAATTGCGGCTGTCTTACTCTGCCATTTATTAGCTTAGAGTATTGGGAAATTGGCTCAACGTTTAACCCTTACGTCCCTCATGTATAAATGAGCAGGCGAACAATTCCAGTTCATCAGTTCTACATTAGGAGTGAGTTAGAAAACATGTCAAAACGATTAGTGCCAATGTGTTTTATGAATGATAAGCAGTATTATATATATGATTTGTAACATTGGAAAGTATTGTACCTGGAACGTAACGGTTTTCATTATCTTTGCACAGATGATGTTGAGGAAAGCATCTAGGATGCAGAAATGCTTCCTTTTTTGCTTTGTTTCCAAGAAGCATTTCTTTCTTCACCAATTATTTTTTTAAAACTTACTTTCCACTCCATCTCCCCTTAGGTGATTAGGTTAGAACAGGGTTTGGAGAGAGGGATTATAAAACGTTGTTGTACAGACTATATCTACAAGATCAACTGTTGAGTTCAAATGGAGGCACCCTCCATGGATAAGTGATGCTCCCTCTGAAGCTATTGATTCCTTTTATTTTATTTTTTTTTTTGATTTTCATAAATTTGTTGCGATGGCTAGTATTGGAAGAAAGAACCTTGGTTGAGGAGCTTCCTCCATCAGATTGGCCTTGACTATGTCTAGGTGGCATTTCCTTGACTGTTAACTGATATTGGAGGGCCTGGTCTACTGTGGGCAGCACCGTCCTATAAAGGTGGGTCTGGGATCTGTAAAGGTAGTTGAATGTGAGCTTAGAAGCAGGCCAGTGAGCAGTCTGTAGTTTCTGTTTCACAATCCTGTCTTGGTTTTCCTTGATGATGGTCTGGAACAGATAAGATGAAATAAAGATTTCCCTTCCCAAGCTGGCTTTGGTGAGTGTATTTATCAGAGCAACAGAAAACCAAAATTAAGCAAAAATCACAGTGCCAGATGTGGGATGTGTTTCTGAAAGTTGCTGACCAGCGAGATAAGGAAAGCCCTCATAACTTTACAGGTTGTTGCCATTGCTTCTTAGCCCTCTAGAACTTGATGGTAAGACCCTTTTGCTGAGGACACTGAATCCTTTTGGTCACAGGTCACAGAAGTGTCAATGTGAAGTTGAGGTGGAAGCATCCTCTATAATGACTAGCCTTCATGGTTCAAGAAAGTGCTAAGTAGGCTTCCAGGGGAGAAAATCATCGACAACCTTACTCGGGGGTGAACAATTCAAGCTAAAATTTCTGGCAAGATGTGGCCCTAATGTGTTAGTGGCATCAGAGTCAGGGGAGTAACCAGTGGCTTTCCAATCATATGCAAGGCATATTCCACACGAGGGAATACATACCAGGTTCTGTAAACTGGTCAAGGACCTATGGTTAGGGTGATGTAGGCCCTATGAAAGAACCTAATGGTAAATACATTGTCAAACTTCCTTCCAAACATCCATATTTGTATCTATAGATCATGGTTGCATTCAGCTCTCATAAGAGAAGAAGCCTCTGACTACCATGGGCAGAGACATACAGCTGGACAAAGTGCTGGGAACCAGTGGTGTTGAACTGTTCAGATAGAAATAGGACAGCTAAGTCTTCTCCTCCAAGGTGAGAGAACATCATGAAAGAGTGGGTAGAAGGAATATAAGAACCAGAAGATGGGGTAGTGGACAGCAAAAGGATATCTTTTAGATTGGACCTAGTCATTGAACTCTTAAACTGATGGCGGCTATGGTCATGGGACAATACTGGCCCCCTCAACAACACATTACAGATGGGAGATGGTATAAAGACCCTTCCCTCCCTTGGCAATCAACATTTATTGGAGGAGGGGTTCTATCCTGCAGGCTTAGATTTTTCAAGACCTACTTTACTAAGATTTCTTAAACCCTTTAACCTTCCTTTAGCCCACCACCCACCAGAGGTAGTGGAAAGGAAAGGATAATAGAGCAAACAAAGGACATTGTGGACCTGTTTAGAAATAGTTCTCTGGGGCGATTTAAACCTTCAACATCAGGATATCAATTCAGTAGAAATGAATCAGCAGAGGTAGGTCGATCTACTTGCAAACACCATTCACGAATCACCAAGGACAGTTCAACCCAGAAGAAATTGCTGTGCTCTTCCAATTGGCCTGGGTTTGAGGAGGCAGCAAGAAGGCAACACAATGTCACCACAAGAAGTTCTCTGGTGCTTTTCTTTCTACAACGCCATGACAAATAATGATCAGTAAAGAAGGAAAGGTCAACCAATGCCACAGCATGGTCAATGAAGACCAGTGTCATCAAACTCCATTGAGCATCAGCGAAGAGTGCCAAGGCAAGCCAATGCCATGGTGTTGCCCACTGTTGTCCAGGGTTATACTCGTACCCTTTCTAAACATCACATGCCCTTTTCCCAGGCAGCTACCACAAACACCATATGTTTGTTCTCAGCAAAACATCCTCTCGTAAGACAGTTTCCAAAACAACATCCATGACACAGTTGAGTCTCCAAAGAAACCAGAAATTTCTGCTTCACCCCCTTCTTCATTCCTGTACCCATAGATAAGTTGTTCTGTCGAATTCCTCTGTACTCATGTAATTAATTAAACTTAGGAATTACATGCAGAAAGGAGACGTGAAGTAGGAAGGGGGACTTATTCAGAATATCGGTGCCAATTGGAGAGGGAATGGAGTGAGAGAAGGGGTTGACCGAGGGGATGACGGAGGAGGATTAGAGAGGAAGCAAGGGGGAACTGAAGGATGGGATGGGAGAATGAGGGAGGGGGTTGAGGGAGGGGAATTGGGAAGGGAAATACAGAAAGGAAAGGACTAAAACTAATAAGTATATGAAATTTTTAAACAAAAAAATCAAAATCGTCTTTTTAAAAAAAATAATGTTTCTCTTTATAGAGGGTCAATCATTACAACTTAGGGCTTATTTTGTTTGATCAATTTTGTTTTTAAGACTTTTTTTTCCTTCGAGCAAATTGTCAGATGTGAAGTTTTATTTCGAGTCAGTGCTGTCCAGGGTTTTGTGTAACTGAAAATCAAGTCAATAAACACTTTGTATTAATCGTCAAAATCCCAGTGAATTTTCTCTAGTAATTTTCCTTTTATCACACACCACCCACAGCCCTTCTCAAAATGCTGGCAGAATTAAGTACCTGCCACTGAATGGGTCACAAGTTCAAACAAGTCGAAGTGGGAAAAAGCGACTAAAATCAAACAAATTAACAAACAGCAAAACTTCTTCCCTCTGCATCTGGGATTCCATTTTATGGATTTGGAGAGTCTACTACACTGAACAAAATGAAAGAGTTGAGTCTGAGGTGGTGCTTAACTTAGTGAAGAAAGGCAGGCATAGCTGCAAATGGGGGGGGGTAGACTTTCAGGGTGGTTCATCTCTTGAAGATGTATGTAAACACCAAAGCTGAGAATGAAGAGAACCTCCAAGTGAAAATGGCTATGCCAAAATTTATGAATACAAGACTGTTTGTATCACACTGACTGAATATTCACACAAATAAATCACACCACAAGTCTAGTATGCGTGTTTACACACATCAAGTGGTGTTGTGTTTGGGGGTTGTATAAACAATGATTGTGTGTGACTGGAGAGGTGGCTTGGTAGTTGAGAACCGTTACTACCCTTGCAGAGGACCTGAGTTCAGACCCTGGCACCAACATGGTTGCTCACAAGCATTGATTACTCTTGTTCAGTTCTGTTCCCTGCTCCTGTCTCTTGTCTTGATGAGTACACATGTGATCTTGAGAGAAACCGACTTGAGCCTGTGGCCTCCCATGTCTTATTGACAGCTATACCTGCTTTTCTTCCCTAAGTTTCTTGTGGCTTCTGTATATCTATCTTTTATACAGATACATAAAAGCAAGGGAAACACCTATATATGGAATTTAAAACAAGGAAACAAAGAAAGAACGAAAGAAAGAAAGCTGAACATCCTCCAGGTCTGAAATGTGACTATCACACTCGAGTTCCTCTGCTTTCCTCATCATGATGGATGGTACCACCTCAAAAAATGGGCCAAAATAAACACTTCCTGTCTCTTTTTTATTGGAATTTTATGTATTTAAATTTCAAATGTTATCCCCTTTCCTGGATCCCCTCTCTCCCATTCTCTGTACCCCTGCTTCAGAGATGATGCTTTCCTTCCCAACCACTCCCATGTCAACTCCCTGGCATTCCCCCACATTGGGGAAATGAGCCTTCAGAGGACCAAGGGCTTCTCCTCCTATTGATGACAGACAATGTCATCCTCTGCGATATATGTGGCTGGAGCCGTGGGACCAACCATGTGTACCCTTCGATTGGTGGATTAGTCTCTGGGAGCTCTGGGGGCGACTGGTTGGTTGATATTGTTGCTCTTCCTATGGGGTTGCAACCCCCTATAGCTCCTTCAGTACATTCTTTAACTCCTCCTCCATTGGTGTCCGGGTGCTCAGTCTAATGATTAGCTGTAAGCATCCTCATCTGTATCAGTCAGGCTCTGCCGGAGCCTCTCAGGAGACACCCATATCAGACTCCTGTCAACAAGCACTCCTGTCTTCATTAAGTTTTTCTTTTTATTTTATCATAGCAACAACAAGAAGAATCAATAGGCTCCCTCTTCATATCAGGGACATGTGAATTGGAGTCAGTGCTTCACTGAGCCCAGTAGGATTCTCTTGGCTCCATCCACAGAGCCTGGAGAGGGCATGGACCCTCAAACTGACCTGGTGTGGCCAAGGTCAGCATAGATTCTTGATGATCTATTCTCTTTGTGAGAAACAAAACTTCATGACATTGATAAATACAATCAAGGAGAGTATCACATGTAGCTATCATAGAGTCTATTTTTGTATACTTATTCTCAGCAGCCCTCGTTGCTATTATGAGGAAGCTCTTCCTCCCACACACTCCCACGTCAACATCATGGGATCCCCCAACAATGGGGAAATGAACCTTCACAGTACCAAGGTATTCCCCTCCTATTGATGCAGACAATGATATCCTCTGCTATATATGTGGCTGTAGCCATGGGACCCTCCATTTGTTCTGTCATTATCCCTCCAATTATGCATTATGGGCTGTCATACAGGTGCTGGTAATTTCACAGCAGGCACTGTTTCCCACAAAACTATCTCCCCAGCTTGCATTTTATCCCATGTTACTGGCATGCTGTAAATCCTGTATTTTGTTTATTTGGCCCATAGCTAGACCCTCTTTCTTGGACGATAAGTAAGTGATCTACCTTCCTAATGCTGCCACCCTTTAAAATAGTTCCTTTGTTGTTACGTCCCTTGATGACAAAATTATTCTTTTTGGTTCTTCATTATTGTAGTTTCACTACTGTTATGAATCGTAGTAGGTAATCATTTTGGAGACTGACGTTTGTCAAAGGGATTGTGACCCACACACAGGTTGTGAACCGCAGCTATAACCGGTTGGTGGCAAGATATATTTGAAGGACAAACTGGGAAAGACAACCACCAGCCCTGGGTCCTAAGCCCGTCGTTTCATGGCCCTAGCTCACCTCTGTACCTCCTTAAATAAGGAGTCATGGGAGGAACGTTTGTCACTTTGAATAAAACAATCGTTAACAGAGACACACGATGGTTCGTTGTTGCCCCAAAACCCCACATTTTAAACATCATCGGAAGCCTAGAAAATAGGCATAAAGATCTGTCTGTGTGTGTTACTGCCCACAATTCATTTTGTTCACCTGGACCTTAACTTTAGAAGACAGCAAGCATTAGCCATTTGTGAAATCCACTTCCTGCTCATGTTTTGTTGAAGAAAAAAATCAAGCTAAATAGAACAATAGAGATGGAGTGTACAGGACGGGTTGGGGGTTTAGAGCTCTTAAGGAAAGCTCGCACAAAGTGAGGTATGTCAACATACCTCAGCTGACTCAGATGCAAACAGGTGAGGACCATAGGAAGCCTTGGGCATGAACAACAGGGAAGAAGGTGTCTTTCCAAGGCAGGGAGACAGAGCAGAGCATCCTTCCTTGGGCTAGTTGAAGTGAGGAAGCTAGTGGTTCTCCAACTAAGGCATCCCACACTGAGCCGGCTCGTGAAGTTCTGGACCCATAGACTCTCCAGTGCCTGAGGTTGAAATTCAGCTGCTCCACACCAACCCCCATAGGAACAAGCACTTGTTCCAAGGAGAGGTGCTTGGAGACTTCATTCTTTGAAGCCATCTTCTCTGAAGGGTAGGTCTCCAATTCCTTAGCAAGAAAGGCATCATGTACTCAACCTTGTCGTCTTTCCAAATCTGTCATCTCTATGAAGACCCATCTCGAAGGTCTTATCCAGGGCAACTGGCTTCCTGAACTGATGCCTCCAACAGGTTTACTAAAGTCTCAGAATAGCAGTTTTCGACGGATTACCTGTGCCTTATCTAGAGTAGAAACAGGGAATTAATTCTGGCTTATCTTAGTCCCTGGAGGTAGTAGGTGCTTATAGAGAGCAGGTGAAGGAATTATAGACATGAAAGTGCTAATCCATTTTTCAAGTGCGAACTTCTCTAATTTTTTATACATTTTTTAAATCATTTAATAAAGTAAGTAAATATCCCAGACAGGGTGAGTGTCTGGCTTATGCACCACCTCTCTTTTCATCCTAACTCCTGGCTGCTCAGGCTGTGATATCCATTGAAAGTAGAGTCATTGCAGATGTAAGTGGTTATAATGAAGGCCACACTGGAATGTGCTGGGCCCCTAATCAAATATGATCATCGACACTATCAGAATAGAAGTGTTAGTGGGCTGAATGGCAGGCAAGATGGATGGGACCAGATGTCAGGCTGTGGTTGACTGGGAGCTGGTTTTATTTCCCAACCAGGAGTTTGGGTTTTAGCCTGAGGTTCTAGTAAGCACTGGAGAATTTTTATCAGGGATATCCCTTCAGGGATCCCTCAGGATGATCCCCTGTGGATGTACAGAGGAGGATCTAGAGGAGGCTGCAAGGGCTGTCAGCTCAGGCAACACGGAAAGCTTTTGGCTTCGCAGGAGGCACATGCTGCAGAGTGCAGGCCAGCAGAGACAGTGATTGAGGCAGTTAGAGCAATGTCCATCTTTGCATCAGAGCAGGCCCCCCGACACTATACTTCTGCCATGCCGGACTTACATATTCAAAAGACAGTCAAAACCCAGTTTGAGTGAGGGACACAATAGCACTAAGAAAGGAACACTGCATAGTACAAGACACCAAGGTATGATGTTTCACAAATGATGGGAAACTGAAATAATGTCAGTTAAGATGGTTTACATTCCCTCAGAGGACCCGGGTTCAATTCCCAGCAACTATATCAGAAGGTCCCCAACTCTAGGGAGTCTGATGCCCTCTTCTGATCTCCGTGGGTCACTACACATGGGTGTACATACATACATACATACATACATACATACATACATACATACTACATATATATATACACATATTACACACATACATACTATACACATACTACATACATTCGACATATATATTATGCCAGTGGGTTACTCAGTAATCTGCTATCCTTGGTCAGTGGATTACTCATGCCCTCAGGAACCCTCAGTGAAAGTGAAACTGTCCATTTCTTCTTCTCTGTCAGTTCCCTTCTGGTGTCTAGGACCCTCTTATTGACTGAAGACTTTATATGATTTTTGAGTTTCTGCAGCATTTCTGTAACACGAGCATCAGGGTTTTTGAATCTCTGGTCTTCATAGGGTTTTGAGCATCTGAACTTGTGCTGAGTCTGTCTAAGTAGTCCCGGAGGTGGAAAGTCGCTCGGGTCTCTGCTGTTCAAGTGCTTCCCCGGTGGGGTAGGATGTTATAATCCAGTTGAGATACACTGAAGGCGTTCTCAAGTGGCAGAGGCTGGGAACCCTGCAAGTTCTTCCCCCATTGGAGTCTGGTGTTATACTCCGCTTAGGGGACACTGAATGGGCTTCCAGTCTGTGGAGGCTGGGAATTCTTCAACTGATTCCTCTGTTGCACTCCGGTGTAATAATCATCTTGGGGGACTCTGAAGGGGTTCCCAGGCTATGGAGGCTGAGAAATTGTTGGTGCATTGTGAGAGGGTAAAGGCCGGGATTAGGCTCTCTGTCCTCTCTAAACACTACCACGTGAAGGGGCAATGAAAGTACTTGGCAGTTGTGAGTCTTGGTAAGCATCACGTGAGCTGTATCCTATGAACATTTCAATCTCTCTCTCTCTCCCGAGAACTGTGGACAAGTCCGTAAGGCAAAGCAGGGAAATTTCGAGTGACCATTGATCTCAGGAAACAACCGAAGCTCGAGAGGGGCTGTCCTCGAGTTTGCACGAGTCAGAAGCGAGGTCTGCATGGGGCAGTCTCGAAGTCTGCACGGGGCAGTTGCGAGGTCTGAATGGGACAGTCGCCAGGTCTGCACGGGGCAGTAGTGAGGTCTGCATGGCCCAGCCAGGAAATGCCTCACTTGTCAGTTCTGCTTCTAGTAGCGGTGTGATCATCCAAGCTTTCTGAATGAGGAGGAACCATGTCGACTCTCTTCCTTTGAGTCCGGAGTGCTACCTGTTTTGTGCACACTGTCAGGTGTCGTGACAAGTGATTCCTGAAGGAACAACATGAATGGAAAGGACAAAGTGTGCTTAGGAGTCTGTGCTGTCAAGCGCCTCTTACAACAGCTTTGGTGCAGTGATGTCTTGGAACCTCATAACCGAATGGGAAAGGCTGATCTAGACCCTTGCTCCTCAGAGACTGCAGGGACTAGAAAATCACTGGTTGACTGTATTAAGGAATGAACATGTAATAGGATTTGAATAGAGCATAGAATGCATGGGATTGATATTAGAAATCCATGTGAGTTTCAGGTGTTACTGTGACGCTTCTACCTTGATGTCTCACTATGTTTTTTTTTTTTTTATTTTTTTGTCCTAAAGCTCTTAATATTATTTCCGTGATGATATTTTTGAAATATTGAGTATGCTACACAATATCAAGTATTTTCTCTAGTCCCATATATTGAAATTCTAAATGTCTTTTGACATTGTATGTAGGTGCCTGGCCAGAAGTCCTGGGATGCTTTCAATACTTCTAAGTTGATTGAACAAAAACTGTTTGTGTTACAAGCTTTGCTTGTAAATAATTCTTTTGGTGACCCCCAATTAATTGTACAAATGCCTCCTGCCTTTTACAGACATATCTACAACCACCCTTTCTTGGAGAAAGGAGTTAGGTGTTATGCCTTCTTTGAATGAAGAGGAAGATCTAAGGCTACACTCCTCAGAGTAACAAGGTATCAGGTACTGTAGGAAGAAATATACATCTAGGCAACAATAAATGTTCCAAGCTAACCTGTGCAGTAAAGTAATGTATGCAATATACCCCTCCTATTTTAGTAGTATTATTATCCATTGTATTTGTTTATATTTCAAATATTACCCCCTTTCCATAAACCCCACCTCCACATATTCCTCCTCTTTGTCTCTAAGAGGGTGACTGCATGAGACCCATTCATTCTTTCCTCACCCCTCTAGAATCACTCTTCTCTGGGACATCAAGCATCCAAAGGACCAAGTGTTTCCCCTTCCACTGATGTGAGATGAGGCCGTCCTCTGCTATATATGTAGGATACTAGACAATGTATACTCTATGGTTAGTGGTTAGGTCCATGGGAGCCCTGAGGGGTCTGGTTAATGGATATTGTTTTTAATTACAGTCTCCTTCAGCTCTGTCATCCCTTCCCCTACATCTTACATTGGGATCTGTAGGCTCATTTCAATGGTGGGCTGTGAATATCTGCATCTGTATCAGTCATGTGCTGGCAGTGCCTCTCAGAGGACAGACATACCAGACTCCTGTTTGCAAGCATGTCTCAGCATGAGCAACAGTGTCCATTTCAGTGTCGGCAGATCTCTGAATGGCCTTTCTTACAAACTCTGCTCCATATTTACTCCTGCATTTAAATAGACACGGATAACTCTGATTTAATAAGAGATGGGTGAGTGGTCCCATCCTTACACTATGGTCATGTCTATCTACTGCAGGTGGTGTCTTCAGGTTCAATTTCACTGTTGGTGTTGATGTTGGCCAATGTCATCACTTTTGGGTCCAGAGAACCTGTTGCATTCTTAGTATCTGGGACATCCTACAGGTTACCCCCATCCTCCAATGTTCCTTCTTTCTATACTCATTCTCCTGGTCCTTTGTGCTTCTCTCCTGTCTCTTCCCACATCTTATCCTGCTCCCCTGTTTTTCCATTTAACTCCCCTCTCCCACACAGGGTCCTTCCTCCATGTGCCTCCCATGATAATTTTCTTCCCTCTTCTAATTTGGACTGAAGCAGTCCCTCTTTGTCCTTTCTTGTTGAGCTGCAGAGTGTATATGAGTTGTTTGTGGATATTCTGAGCTCTTAGGCTAATTTCCACTTACAAGTGAGTGCATTCTATGTGTGTTTATTTGTGTTTGTGTTACTCCCTCATGATGATATTTTCTAGTTTCATCCATATGCCTATGGTCTCCTTAATGTCTCCTGTAATGGTTTAAGGGATTTTTGTGTTTCCTCCTTAAGGGCTTCTATTTCTTTACATCTGTTGTCCTGTATTTCTTTGATAGAATTATTTATTTCCTTCTTAAAATCTTTTAACATCATCATGCTAAGTGATTTGAAGTACAAACATTTATTTTTCTTTTCTGTTGTGTAGAGGGTATCCTAGCCTTGTGTTGGTGTGAGAACTGGGTTCTGATGATGTAATATTACCTTGGTTTATATTGCTTAGGCTATTATACTTCCCTCTCGCCATCTCGTTATCTCTGGGGTTATCTGGTTTTACTGTCTCTGACAATAGATTGATACTCCTGTAAGCCTATGTGTCAGGAATCCAGGGATACAAGCTCTCTCCTGAAGGATCTTGTGTACCAAGAGCTGTGGATCAGATTCAGCGACAAGGAATAGATAGAAACCAGAAGTATCCTGTAACAGACTGCCCCTCTGTTCCTGGGTTCTGAGGGCTCCAGGCAGTTTTCCCTAAAAAGTGGTAGTCTCTAATGTGATCTCGAGTGTGTCAGCACTCCTGGAAGTCCAGCCATTTCCAGGTGGGATATGGGGAGTGAGAGATGAGGTAGAGTTTCAGCTTTGTAAACACAGCTTTAAGTCCTCTTGGTTTTTAATCTTTCACTGAAACAGCTTACAAATGAACTTTAACTCCGTGACCGCTAATCCCCTGGTAATGATCATCTCTTTGTATTTTCAGAGATGGGACCACAAATGATTGGCACCTGGCATTTTTACATGGGTGCTATCAATTAAAATTAGGTATTTTTTCTTTCATGTCAAAAGTAATCCTAGGTGAGGTAATTGCTCAGTCAACAAAGCATTGCTGTTGAATATGAAATAGACTATCAATGACAAATAAAAATGTTTAGGTAATGTCATGTAGGTCATTGAATTGTAATATATTGAACAACTCACATAAATACTTCATGATGGTTTAACCAATGTATGGAATGCATATTCATTAAAACGAAGAATAGTATAAAGTTTATTTTTACAACTTACTGAATCATGTAATAAATGTCTCCATTAATGTACCAGGCTCCATAATAATGGTACAGATTAGGAATGAAAAAAAGTATTTTGAGCTTTCTGTTATAAAAATTGCATTTTGATATAAAAAAAGAAAGAAATGAATGCATAAATCAGTGTGTTGGAGGAGAAAGACAATGTCTTGTTTTGAGCAAATGAAAATATGTTGGAATTATTTACTGTGATGTGGAATATTTCATGGTAAGTGTATTTAGGAGAAATTTAAAGGAATATATTTTACATTAATTTACTTGGAGATGCTTGAGAGAACCTCTAACTCACTAGAATTTCCTATTTACGGTTCAAGGTTTGGTGATTTAAGCCATTACTCAGACCATGAATTAATAGCTGATATATAACAAAAAATTTACTTTAATAGATGTATTTTTCCCATTATAACTGGTAGTTCTTATTTCATTAAGAACAAACCTATGCTTACATTAGATGCTTGTTTAGTACATGCAGACAAATAATTTGCCAATTTACTTACTGCAAACATTTTGGTTTGCAATTAGCATTATTCCAACTTTATGGGAGCTGACACAGCTGTTTGATTACAATGTAATAGCTCATGAATGTGAATTTAACAGAAAGAAGTGATTTGGTCATATTTTGTAAAGTTACAAACTCTAGAAGAGTAAAAATATTTAATAAATATCTAGCTCTTCTAAGTTTTCTCTTTAGTATTTTAGCGTGTTATGATATTCATGCAAAAATTCCTTATCCAGATGATTTTTAACAATAATATCCAGTAGTATTAAACATATGCACAGCATTTTACAACTATGAATAATATATGCTTTCAGAAAATTTTCATCAAATGAGCCAGAAATTCTTCCTGTCTTCAACACAACATGGCCATTGGGAACTGAATAAACCACAAATAAGGAAATGCAGAAAGTGAGTGACACACACAAAATTCTTGGTTTTAAATTAAATTATCATGCTAGTTATGGGATAGAGCTTTGAAAATAGAGTCAATGACAGGATGAAAAACACTGAAGAAGAGTATTAAAATTGAATTTTTACTAAATAAAAGAAAACAGTGGATCTGGACGTATGCTACATTTAACAAAATGACCCTGTTCTTCTGCCACTATTTGTTCAAAGCTTTGTTTTTTTTCCCTATATTATGTTCCAGAAACGTCTCAATGATTCTGGTTATTCTTAAATAAATGAACATGCAGTTCAGTTGATCTAATATTCCACATCATCTTAATGTTCTTCTGTACCTTTAGATATTAAAATTATAGAGAATTATTTTAACTAGATAAAATTTTATTGTTTCTTTATCATAGTAGAGAAGCAATTATTTACAGAGAATGGATACCTGATATTTTCTAAATAATCTCAATAGAGGTTTAAATCATACATATTAGATCAATCATTCATACCTTCTCCAAATGAAACTCATTAAATGTTACTACACATATAATATGTAAAGGGAGTTGTATATAGAAATAAAAACATCACCTATGCAGGCACAATCATCTATTATCCCCATGATGAAAGCCAATACTAGGAAGAGAAGATGGTACAGACACATAGCACGATAGATCACCATCATTCAAAATGAAGATTGAGCTGGAAAATGATTTGAACTAAGTATAGTTAAGAATAATGTAAATAAGCTTAGTGTTATGAGAACTAGTTTACCTATTATGGTTGCCTTATCCCTTCTTAACTTGGGCAGTCACATTTCTGCTCTGTGGAATGAGACAGTCTCCACCTACTCTGCCCTCACATATTTCAGTTTGTCACTTGGTCCTCAGGACATCCATATACCTGGTGATGAATTTTTCTTCTTGGAAATTCTAAATGTTCATATTTCCTGACTTCGGAGAGAGGGTTAAAAGCAAATGGGAAGTGAGTGACTTACCATAACTCTTCTGTGTTATTATCAACATGGGTTTTTTTCGGGGATGCGATACTTGGGGTGAGAAGAAAGAAAAGGTGCTACTTTATTTCAAATATTTTCTTACCTCATTGTGTGCCCTTGTAAGGGGCCCAGCCTTATCTGTCAGGCCTGGCCATTTTCCTGTCACAACTCCACTGCCTTACTCATGAAGTTCTTAATTCTAGATCCTGCTTGCCAGATCCTCTTGACCAGATTCATGTCATTTCCCTGTGATCCTCCTCTGAAACATACTCAATTTTTTTCTTTTGTTTCATTTTCAAACTTTTAAATGTTTATGTTAATTTTTGTTTAACCTGTTTCATGGAACCCTTAGAGGAGAATTATTCACGGATGTCTCTTTTGATTGGAATAAGAAAATAATGAAAAACTACTCTTTTTATTTTTACAAGACATTTTCATTTCTAATCATTTCTCTTACATAAACCCACCATGCTATTTTATCTCCCTGTCTTGTCCTGAATTCTTTCTTCCCATTGCTACTTGAATATGCCTTTTAGGACTTACTGCAGAACCATAAATGCTGGCATACACGAGGAAGGAGTTGATTCTTCTACACTTTTCTAACCCTTTTTTAGATGTACCCTCCTACTCTCTTGAGCTATTTGAATTAATTTGGATCACTGTACTCAATAATATAGTACTATAGTGCTTGGGCCTTGAAAATAAATGTCATTATTGGCTTGTCATAGTTTTACATCTCAGGGTTGGGCCTAGTTACATTTGGAACTTTTGTCCAAGAAGATTGTGAACTTGGCAAAAACCTAGACAGCAGCTATCAATACTTTCAAATGGTATTTTAATACATGAGGGCTATAAAACCTTAAATAAATCATGGATAAGCTGTCTGAGATTCCTGTTTCTGTAAAGTACTTGAAAAACATGAAAGGGAGAAAGATCATGGCCCAGTCACTTTTGTCTTCACATAGGGTGGTCAAATGTGACTTAGTTTTGGTGCCTTTTGTAGTTAGAACATAAAGTTGGTTGTGGTACTTTGTGGTATTGGTTTGTTTCTCTTAATATACCCTTTGGTATTGTTTTTGTTCTTTGTATTCATCATTCCCTTTAGGGCCATGGTTCCCCACTTTGTATAGATAAAAGGTGGTTTCAGTCCAGCTATTATTGTCCTGGGTAGCAACCCACAATTTTGGGAACAAATGTTCACAATTATATAGTTGACCATGATTTGAAATTCTTCCATGCCATCACTTTCTTGTAGCAACATAATTGTTAGCTTCCACTTCAATTAATTGTATTGACCACCCCATAATCCCATAATGTATCTGTGTGTAGGGGGAGAGGGATTCTTTAAATTTTCTGTGGTATGTGTTTTTTTTTTTCTTTTTTTTATTAACTTGAGTATTTCTTATATACATTTCGAGTGTTATTCCCTTTCCCGGTATCCGGGCAAACATCCCCCTCCCCCTTCCCCTTCCTTATGGGTGTTCCCTTCCCAACCTTCCCCCCATTGCCGCCCTCCCCCCCCACAGTCTAGTTCACTGGGGGTTCAGTCTTAGCAGGACCCAGGGCTTCCCCTTCCACTGGTGCTCTTACTAGGATATTCATTGCTACCTATGAGGTCAGAGTCCAGGGTCAGTCCATGTATAGTCTTTAGGTAGTGGCTTAGTCCCTGGAAGCTCTGGTTGCTTGGCATTGTTGAACATATGGGGTCTCGAGCCCCTTCAAGCTCTTCCAGTTCTTTCTCTGATTCCTTCAACGGGGGTCCTATTCTAGGTTCAGTGGTTTGCTGCTGGCATTCGCCTCTGTATTTGCTGTATTCTGGCTGTGTCTCTCAGGAGCGATCTACATCCGGCTCCTGTCAGTCTGCACTTCTTTGCTTCATCCATCTTGTCTAATTGGGTGGCTGTATATGTATGGGCCACATGTGGGGAAGGCTCTGAATGGGTGTTCCTTCAGTCTCTGTTTTAATCTTTGCCTCTTCCTTCCCTGCCAAGGGTATTCTTTTTCCTCATTTAAAGAAGGAGTGAAGCATTCACATTTTGATCATCCGTCTTGAGTTTCGTTTGTTCTAGGGATCTAGGGTAATTCAAGCATTTGGGCTAATAGCCACTTATCAATGAGTGCATACCATGTATGTCTTTCTGTGATTGGGTTAGCTCACTCAGGATGATATTTTCCAGTTCCAACCATTTGCCTACGAATTTCATAAACTCGTTGTTTTTGATAGCTGAGTAATATTCCATTGTGTAGATGTACCACATTTTCTGTATCCATTCCTCTGTTGAAGGGCATCTGGGTTCTTTCCAGCTTCTGGCTATTATAAATAAGGCTGCGATGAACATTGTGGAGCACGTGTCTTTTTTATATGTTGGGGCATCTTTTGGGTATATGCCCAAGAGAGGTATAGCTAGATCCTCAGGCAGTTCAATGTCCAATTTTCTGAGGAAACTCCAGACTGATTTCCAGAATGGTTTTACCAGTCTGCAATCCCACCAACAATGGAGGAGTGTTCCTCTTTCTCCACATCCTCGCCAGCATCTGCTGTCACCTGAGTTTTTGATCTTAGCCATTCTCACTGGTGTGAGGTGAAATCTCAGGGTTGTTTTGATTGGCATTTCCCTTATGACTAAAGATTTTGAACATTTCTTTAGGTGTTTCTCAGCCATTCGGCATTCCTCAGCTGTGAATTCTTTGTTTAGCTCTGTACCCCATTTTTTAATAAGGTTATTTGTTTCCCTGTGGTCTAACTTCTTAAGTTCTTTGTATATTTTGGATATATGGCCTCTATCTGTTGTAGGATTGGTAAAGATCTTTTCCCAATCTCTTGGTTGCCGTTTTGTCCTAACCACAGTGTCCTTTGCCTTACAGAAGCTTTGCAGTTTTATGAGATCCCATTTGTCGATTCTTGATCTTAGAGCGTAAGCCATTGGTGTGTTGTTCATGAAATTTTTTCCAGTGCCCATGTGTTCCAGATGCTTCCCTAGTTTTTCTTCTATTAGTTTGAGGGTGTATGGTTTGATGTGGAGGTCCTTGATCCACTTGGACTTAAGCTTTGTACAGGGTGATAATCATGGATCGATCTGCATTCTTCTACATGTTGACCTCCAGTTGAACCAGCACCATTTGCTGAAAATGCTATCTTTTTTCCATTGGATGGTTTTGGCTCCTTTGTCAAAAATCAAGTGACCATAGGTGTGTGGGTTCATTTCTGGGTCTTCAATTCTATTCCATTGGTCTATCTGTCTGTCTCCGTACCAATACCATGCAGTTTTTATCACTATTGCTCTGTAATATTGCTTGAGTTCAGGGATAGTGATTCCCCCTGAAGTCCTTTTATTGTTGAGGATAGCTTTAGCTATCCTGGGTTTTTTGTTATTCCAGATGAATTGCAAATTGTTCTGTCTAACTCTTTGAAGAATTGGATTGGTATTTTGATGGGGATTGCATTGAATCTGTAGATTGCTTTTGGTAAAATGGCCATTTTTACTATATTAATCCTGCCAATCCATGAGCATGGGAGATCTTTCCATCTTCTGAGGTCTTCTTCAATTTCCTTCCTCAGTGTCTTGAAGTTCTTATTGTACAGATCTTTTACTTGCTTGGTTAAAGTCACACCGAGATACTTTATATTATTTGGGTCTATTATGAAGGGTGTCGTTTCCCTAATTTCTTTCTCGGCTTGTTTCTATTTTGTATAGAGGAAGGCAACTGATTTATTTGAGCTCATTTTATACCCAGCCACTTTGCTCAAGTTGTTTATCAGCTTTAGTAGTTCTCTGGTGGAACATTTGGGATCATTTAAATATACTATCATATCATCTGCAAATAGTGATGTTTTGACCTCTTCTTTTCTGATCTGTATCCCCTTGATCTCCTTTTGTTGTATGATTGCTCTGGCTAGAACTTCAAGAACTAAATTGAATAAGTAGGGAGAGAGTGGGCAGTCTTGTCTAGTCCCTTATGTTGGTCTTTACCATTTATTATCCTTTGTAGTGCTGGATTTGTAGAAAGATATTGGGTAAATTTGGTTTTGTCATGGAATATCTTGGTTTCTCCATCTATGTTAATTGAGAGTTTTGCAGGATACAGTAACCTGGACTGGCATTTGTGTTCTTTTTGCGTCTGTATGACATCAGTCCAGGATCTTCTGGCCTTCATAGTTTCTGGCGAGAAGTCTGGTGTGATTCTGATAGGTCCGCCTTTATATGTTACTTGACCATTTTCCCTTACTGCTTTTAACATTCTTTCTTTATTTTGTGCGTTTGGTGTTTTGACAATTATGTGACGGGAGGTGTTTCTTTTCTGGTCCAATCTATTTGGAGTTCTGTAGGCTTCTTGTATGCCTATGGGTATCTCTTTTTTTAGGTTAGGGAAGTTTTCTTCTATGATTTTGTTGAAGATATTTACTGGTCCTTTGAGCTGGGAGTCTTCACTCTCTTCTATACCTGTTATCCTTAGGTTTGATCTTCTCATTGAGTCCTGGATTTCCTGTATATTTTGGACCAGTAGCTTTTTCCGCTTTACATTATCTTTGACAGTTGAGTCAATAATTTCCATGGAATCTTCTGCTCCTGAGATTCTCTCTTCCATCTCTTGTATTCTGTTTGTGAAGCTCATATCTACATCTCCTTGTCTCTTCTTTTGATTTTCTATATCCAGGGTTGTTTCCATGTGTTCTTTCTTGATTGCTTCTATTTCCATTTTTAATTCCTTCAACTGTTTGATTGTGTTTTCCTCGAATTCTTGTGGTTTTATTCTTCCATAAATTATTTCCCACCACCACATGAGCACAGCACACTACCTGTCATTATTGCATGCTGGGATCATTGGGGAAGGGTAGTGTGAAATTCATCACTGTTCTTTGTTTCAAAGATTCTTATTTTTAATAAGTAATCCATCCTATTGAAATAGCTAATTAACTCTTGTATTCTCCTTCATATATGGCTGCTGCTATGAACAAATTGCATTTTTCCATTGACAAACAATTACAAAATCACATAAAGGCACGAATATATATATAAAAAAGGGAAAAGTATTCACAAAGAAAAAATGCATTTAAAATGGAGAAAAATATAAGCAAAATGAGATCAAAAGTTATAGTCAGAAATTATGAAATTAAAAATTTCACTATAAAATTACAAATTTGAAGGTTAGATAATACAAATATATACTCAAACAAAGAGGTAAACATTAAATGCAATGTATGCACAAAGAGTTAACTCAAAATGTAGTATATAAACCAAAAATGGAATGGAGAAAACACTCTTGCTCCTGTAGAGGCAAAAATGGAAGGACTACCACTAGGTTTAACCCAGTCTTTATTGCATAGTCACAAACTATCAAGAAAGATGATGTTTCAAAAATACCACATAAATATATCATCGATAATTTAAACAAATACAAAAAATAATAAAATATAGAAGAGCAGCCCTAGTCCATGGTGATCTGATAGGATGCGTAGGATTACTTCAATATTCTGGTATCAACTAAGGTCTGTTATGTGAATGAGTATATGGTCAAATTGGGAGAAGTTACAATGAGGTGCATAGGAAAAGGTATATTATTTTGATTTAGGATAAAATGTTACCTAAATATCTGTTAAATCCATTTGGACTTTTTAAGTTATTAAAAAACTTCTGTTATTTTAACCATAACTGTTAAGTTTCAGTTTCCATAAATTGTCCGCTGATGAGAGTGCAGAATTGAAATCTCCAACAATTTTTTTTGTGTGTGTGGTGCACTATTTGCTTTGAGCTTTAGTTATGTTTCTTTTATGAATTTAGGTGTCCTTGCTATTATAACATAGTTGTTCAGAATTGAAAGTTCATCTTAGTATTACTTTTTCTTTGACAAGTATAGTTCCCTTCCTTATCATTTGTGATAACTTTTTATTGAAAGTCAATGTTGTTCAATATAAGAGAGGCTACTCCACCTTGTTTCTTGGGAACATTTGCTTAGAATTTTTCTCCACCCTTTAACCCTGAGATACTATGTCTTTGTCTCTAAGGTATATTTCCTGTATGCAGCAAAATCTTGGATCCTCTTTATGTTTTCAGTCTCTTAGTTTATGTCTTTTATTTGGGGAATTGTGTCCATTGATGGTAAGGGATATTAAATGAAATCGACTGTTGCTTCCTGTTATATTTGTTGTTAGAAATGTAATTACAATTGTGTGGCTGTCATCTTGTGGGTTTGTTGAAAGATTAATTCCCTAATTTTTGCTAAGGTGTAGTTTCCTTCCTTGTGTTGGAAGTTTCCTTCTACTATCATATATAGGGTAGGATTTGTGGAAAGATATTGTGTACATTTGGCTTTGTCAGGAATGTCTTGGTTTCTCCATCCATGGTAATTGAAAATTTCACCAGATATCCTAGCCTGAAGATCCAGAAATGAATGCAAACTCCTATGGTCACTTTGTCTTTGACAATGGTGCTAAAACCATGAAATGGAAAAAAGACAGAATTTTCAAGAAATTATGGTTCAACTGGATGTCAGCATGTAGATGAATCGATTATGTAAATAAACTCCCGGGGGGGGGGGGGGACAAATGATCATCTCTTAAGATGCTGATAAAAATTTTAAAAAATCAATATTCAAGACAATATTAGATGTCTTGGAAAATATTAGGAATTCAACGCCCATACTTAAACATAGTAAAAGCAATATTACAAAAAAAACAAAAAAAAAAAAACAAAAAAAAAAACAGTTGCCAACATCAACTTTACTGGAGAGAAACTTGAGGCAATACCACAAAAATCACGAACTAGAAAAGGTTTCCTAATCTCTACTTACCCCATCAATATAGTACTGGAATTCTTATCCACAAAAAATAGACAAAAACACGGGGCAAAACAGAAAAAATTTAGAAAGCAAGAAGTTAAAATGTCACGATTTTTAGATGATGTGATTGTATATTTTAGACCCAAAAATTCCACCAGAGAACTCCTTCAGCTGATAAACAACTTCAGCAAAGTGGATGGATGTAAACTTAACTCAAACAAATTGTAGCATTCTACTTCAAAGATAAACAGTTTGAGGAGAAATTAAGGAAATGACAGCCTTCAAAATAGTCACAAAAATTATAAATACCTCAGGTTGAATCTTAACAAGCAAATGAAAGTTCTGTAAGACAGGAAGTTCAACTCTCTGAAGAAAAATATTGAAGAAGATCTCAGAAGATGGAATAATTTCCCATGCTCATGCATGTGCAGGGTTAACATTGTAAAAATGGCCATCTTGCCAAAAGCAATCAACAGATTCAAGGCAATCACCATCAAAATTCCAACTCAATTCTTCACAGAGTTAGAAAGAGCAATTTGAAAATTCATTTGGAATAACAAGAACCCCATGATAGGGAAAACGTTCATCAACAATATAAGAACTTCTGCGGCAATCACTATCGATCACTTCAAGCTGTATTACAGAACAATAATAAGAAAAATTGAATGGGAATGGTACAGAGACAGTCAGGTAGATCAATGGAATATAATTGAAGGCCCAGAAATGAAGGCACATACCTATGGCCACTTGATATTTGACAATAAACCGAAACCATCCAAAGGAACGATAACATTTTCCACAAACGGTTCTCATTCGACTGGAGGTTAGCATGTAGAAGAATGGAAATCAATCAATTCCTATCACCCTGTTCAAAGCTCAAGTCGAAGTGGATAAAGTATCTCCACAAGAAACATATAATCTTAAACTAATACAAGAATACGTGGGGAAAATTACTGAACAGAACAGCAAAATGTCTTATCTCCAAGACTGAGAATTGACAAATGGGACTTCATAAAGCTTTTGTAAGTCATAGGGCACTGGAATTTGAAAAAAGGTAAAATCAATAGGTTAAGAAAAGATCTTTACCAATCTTCCATCTGATAGAGAGCTAAAATCAATCTATACAAAGACTCAAGGAGTTAGACTCCAGAAAATCAAATAGTCCTTTCAAAAATGGTGAATAGCATTAAACAAAGAATTCTCTACTGAGGAATATGAACATCATTAGCCATCAGGGAAATGCAAATCAATAAATTCTGAGGTTACACAGCACACCACTCACAATGGCTAAGATAAGAATTTCACAACAGATTCTGGCAAGGAGGTGGAGAAAGAAGAATTCTCCTCCATTTTTGGTCAGATTGCAAGCTGGTATAACCAATCTGGAAATCAGTCTGGAATTTTCTCACAAAGTTGGATATAGTACTACCTGAGGATACCACAATCCCACTTCTTTGATATATACCCAAAACATGCTCCAACATATAATAAGGACACATGATGCTACAGGTTGAGAGCAATCTTTCTTTTTTATAATAGCCAGAAGCTGAAATGAAACCAGATGTCCCTCAACATAGTAATGTATAAAGGAAATGTGGTACATTTACACACCTTTGTACTACTAAGTTATCAAAAACAAAGTTTGCATTAAATTCTTAAGACGGAAGTAGAAATTATCATTCTGTGTGAGGTAACCCAGTCACAAAAGAACACAAATGGTAAACATTTATTGGAAGTGTGTATCAGCCCAAAAGGGTGGAATACGTAAGAAAGAATTCACAGGTCATAAGAAGCCCAAGCAGGAAGAAGACCAAAATACCGATGTTACATTCCTTCTTAGAACAGAGAACAACATATTCATGGGAGGAAATTCAAGGATAAAGATTTAAGCAGGGACTGAAGAAAGGGTCAACCAGAGACTGCCCGATGTGGGAATCCATCCCATATGCGGCCACCCAAACCAGTCACTATTTCTGATGCAAACAAGTCCTTGCTGATAGGAGTCAGATATGGATGTCTCCTGAGAAGCTCTGACAGAATCCTACTTACACTGATGAGGATGGTTGCAGCTAACCATTGGATTGAACAAGGGCATTTCAATGGAGTTTTTAAAGAAAATACTTAATGAGCTAAAGGGAATTGCCACATCCTAGGAAGAACAACAATATCAACCAACCAGACCCCACCAGAAATCCCAGGGTTTAAAACACCCACTAGTGAGTACAGATTGAGGGACCGACCCATGAAACCAGCCACATGTGTGGCAGAGGACTGCACTGTCCAGCATGATTGGAAGGAAAAGCCCTTAATCCTGTGCAGTATTGTTTCCCCACTGTAGGTTAATGCCAGGTTATTGAGGTTGAAGTGGGTTGGTAAAAATGGGAACATCCTCACAGATGACAGGGATTGGGTGGGTGTTTTGGGAGAGGTAGGAAAAGAGATAATATTTTAAATGTAAATAAATAAAGTATTCAGGAAAACTTTTAAGAAAAATGACATTTTGTCCTATTAAATTAATCATACTGTAAAATATTATTTCCCATTTCTGATATTGGCACAAATATTAGGGTCTGGCATTAATTTCCTTTAGTCTCTTTTGCTGTCTATAGCCAATATATCCCCTTTGATATGAATTATGTAAACAAAAATGTATTTTACAACTTAAAAGAATATAGAATGAAAAAATATTGACATCATATGTGATTCAAAGATACTAACAATTATATTGTACTACCCTTTATTAAAAATTAGACAATTCCTTGAAGAAACTCTGATGGGTAATATCAAAATATGTTTATAATAATGGTATATCTAATACTTTTTGTTAATAGCCACAATCAGGAGATGCTTCTGATATTTATGCATCATGGTATTTGACTTTGGAAGAAAGTGAATGATCATTTATTTTGTAATAAAGTATATAAATCATTTATTCTTAATGTTTGTTGACAGAGGGTAGTTATCAACGAATACATATATACAAGGTGGCTAACGTTTCTATTATAAATAAAGCAAATTAAGTATATAGTTTATGAACTGAATGTGAGCAATCATGTACAAAAGAAATATATACCATTGAGTCTACCTACATTTCGAGTTAAGATATGATTCATGCTTCCATGAATTTCTTTCTAGACATCTAAAGAATAAAAATTATTGTGGAAAAATCTAAAACTGCAATAATTATGTTTGATCTAGTATACATATTTATCATTACTTTTGAAAAATATACTTAAAAAAATCACTGTGTCCATAAATTGTCAATATCACTCGAGCAACTTTCTCTGGTCATATTAGATTTGATTTATCAAATATACATATATATGTATGTATACACACAGCCACACATACACACAAACAAGCACAATACTTCTAAAAATTCAAAACAAATTAGTAAATAATAAAGTCATTCAGAGTAAACTAATGAAAAGGGATTACTAAAATTCCAGTATAAAGTACTCCCAAAAGTACACTTTCTAGCATATAAAACTTTGCCTCATGATTTTAAGAAAAATAGTATTTGCCCAATATATGTAATCAGATCCCAGTTGGAATTTTCATTCAGAATTAGAGGAGAAATTGAAATGGATTGGGAAACATATTAAATAACAAGATATAGCTATACTTTTTCAATTATACAAAGAAATCAGCGAAATGACAGAACATGTTAAATTTCATTCTATTAAGCATTGATATCTAAGTTTAGTCTTCATACTCTATATAATAGACAGAGAAAAGTAAATCCTACCAGTTTTTTCCTGACTTAAACACAGTTTTCTTGGCTTGTAAATATACCCAGAACCAATCAATAAAATGAAAATGGATAGTTGCAGTGTTACAACAAGTAAGAGACATTTTGTTTATTTATTAGGTATAAATTTATTTTTGTAGCATATCTTCCCAAGTTCTGATGGGTATTTTATAAGTCCTCATTTTGGTGTGGTGGGTGCTTAAATTATTTGAACATGGCTGAATATGACAATATAATAGAAATGGATCCTTGGGGAAGAGAATACCTTTGGGTTCAACCTGGTTATAATGAAATGGTGGCCAGAGTGTGCACAACCAAATAGAAGGTAAGGAACTATGTTTTTGATACAGGGCTCTTTATGAGATTTCACTTTGTAATGTTGGAAGAATTGTTCCATGATATCATGAGATTGTGCAGTAAACAGGCTTTGTCTTTATTCCTGTAATGAATGCAAATATTTGTTATTTTCAGTTCCTTCAGAGATCTTGCTACGTGACTAGAACAATCAGGAACTCGGGATGAGGGACTTAAATATGCAAAATATGTTTGTATTGGATTTCTTCTAGGTACTTCTAGGGAAGAGACTGCATAAGATTTGGAATATAATCATACAAGAGCTTGTTAAAGATGGAGAAAGCACTGGGTGTGGTGGCACAGACCTTTACTCTTAGCACTGGGGAGGCCCAAGCAGGCAGAAGAATTCTAAGTTCTAGGCCAACTTGGTCTACAGACAAAGAGAGAGAGATTTCTGGTACTGCCAGGGATATAAAAGAAACACTGAAACAAGAAAAACTTGAGTGGGGGATGTCCTGTTGTAGTCAAGTTGTAGCCTGACTGAGGAATCTGTTCCCAAACAGGGTTACCTTATCTGAGTGCAGTTGGGGAAGATGTGCCTAATCCTGAAGAGACTTGGTGTTTCAGAGATGGAACTACCTAGGCTTGTCATCATCTTAGGAGAGAAGAGGATTGGGTCAGAGACTCTGGGTGGAAGGGCAATACAGGGGGCAACGGTTGGTATGTAAATTAAAAAACCTAATTACTAAATTTGCTGTATCTCTAACAGTAATCTCCTAGATTACAGTCCCACTGTACATTATCACTGTGCTCTTAAATCCAATCTCTACTGGTGGACTTCTATTTGCATAGATGTTTAGCTTCTCTCTCCTTACCACATGAGTTCATAAATAGGTGATTGGGAATGCAATTTTCTTCAGAATGCAGGCATAGATGTATCATACACTACGACAGTTGGCAATTGAAATACGACTGAGTATTGAGGATTGAGCTATTTTAGGGAACATAAAAGTAATTTCCCATTTAATAATATGCTTTTTGTCATGAACAAATACAGGAACAGAGGATTCCATATATTTAACATATAACATTGTTTTGGTCTTACATTTTCCTCTCCTTCAACTTCCCATAGATATTTCAATTATATATATATATATATATTATACATATAATATACATATATATTATACATATAATATACATATATAATATACATATATAATATACATGTAATATATATATTATAATATATTATAATATTATATATATATATATATATATATATATATATATATATATATATATATGATCAGCACTTGAAAGTCAGCAGAAGAATCATTGCAATGATGGGGCAATTTACCTCATCATAAAAAATGTGTTTTCCAAATCTTTATCTGACATAGGGATCATATCCATAACATAAGACCCAATATATCTTATTCTTCAGAAAAATGTTGCATATTTGAATAAATGGTTAAAATAATTGCACAATAATTATCAAAAGGTACATGAAAAATATTAAACCCACAAATCATTGGTGAGGTTTAAATAAAAATGACAATACTCATACTGTGTTGCTCAAAAAAAGAACCCTAGTATACAGTTGCTTGGACTAAATTTTAACATAGCTATTATAGAAATCGATATAGAAGTTAAAAACTGAAATCACTTGTGATTCAATAGTACCACTGAAGGAATATGTACCTGAAGGAATCTATCTGGATATTCCTGTGATACCTTCATTAAATGAGTTTATCTTCTAACTTTTCACAATGTCCCTGTTACAGAATGGGATGAATAACATATAAAGACACTAGATCTTTATTTAACTATGAAAAGAGCATATTACATCATTGGCATGGATATTGATGAAGCTAGATATCATTGACCCAATTGAAATAACAGAAGTATGAAGACAAATATCTACATCTTATGAAAATTGGCAACTACTATTTGTTTGATTTTAAGCCTCTTCTATAGAAGGAAAGTCAGATGTCATATTATAAACACGGTCGCATTTTCCCATGTCTCAGACGGCCATAGAGAAGATCCTATTATTCCTGTTTTGCTAAATCGCCATGTTGTCAAACTGCCTTCCAATTCTTATTGTTTTTGTCCATAGATTACAGCTTACATGAGCTGTGGTCAGAGAAATGTATAGATGTACTGTGGAGCAATTACTGCAGATCTGTGTAACTGGTATAAGTGCTAAGACCGTGAGAAGAAGAAAGCTGAGCATAAGGCTAGGAAAACATTGCAGAAAAGGAAAGGGCACAGCGTGAGGAGAGGGAGGATGCAATCGTGACTTCTGGACATGACACATTTTTTGGACCTATGGACTGACTTCATCTACACTCTTATGCACAAGTCCTGCAAATGATTAAGACAACAAGATTAGGGAACATCCCAGTAGGCAGTACTCAGTGAACCAACGGGTTACAAAGAAAAGAAAAAAGGGAAATATAAACAACATGAAACTGGAAAGAGAATGTATCTGGAAAGAGTAGAACCAAGTTTAGGATAGGTATGAT
This sequence comes from Rattus norvegicus, assembly GCF_021556685.1. Taxonomy (NCBI): domain Eukaryota; kingdom Metazoa; phylum Chordata; class Mammalia; order Rodentia; family Muridae; genus Rattus; species Rattus norvegicus. The sequence continues at coordinate 69,598,376 of NC_141555.1, forward strand.
CAAGGTACATTGTATATATGTGAAGAATAAATAAATATTCTAAAATAAGAAGAAATTCTGAAAATCTATTAAGAATTTTTGTATCCTCTGCAAGTCACTTTCCCCCCCTAAAAGTAGAATAGAGTATCCTCACTTTTGTTAAGTTGCAGGAAAGTCAAAGAAAAAGGTAGTTACATTAGTTCAGTGCATGGTGTCTTCATTATGGAAATAACAAACTGAGGGTCATTAATCTGTACAGTTAAATTATATCACCTGTTCAACGAAAATAAAATTAAACACTGTGTAATGATCCACCAAAAGCAAACTGCACACTAGAGAGGTAAATGCAGCCCAAAAAATGTCCTCTTCTTAACCTCAACCATTTTAATCTTTGAAACTCTGAATACATGTGAATAAAAAAGGTCTAACCTGATACACAACATGTAGTATGTTGTCTTTGTGACTTATATGGCAAGACATTCAGGGTTGCATATTGCCTTCATTATGTCATTCATTTTAAAAATCCTAGGACACCAAGATCTAAAATCCATGGGCTTTGGTCCTGACAGCCATGGATTGCACTTTGTCCATGATCACTTTATGTATATTAATTAAACTCTGAAAGTCAATTTGCTCCCTCACAAAATTAAATTGATTCATTGCTACGGTTATGATAATGATTTCTTGTAGAATATATATAAATTTCTCATGAAAAAATTTGCTTTCTCTTCTGGTGGCTTGTGGGCTTTTGATGACCTTAAACCTCTTCTTTCCCAACATAGCACTTACTATAGATTATTTTTCACTGTCGATCTTATATACACTAAAGATGGGAAAAACACTGAAAATAGAATGGGCTTTGTTCTCTGTCCCAAAAATTCTTTTTTGACTTCTTCTTCATCATCTTCATCACCACCTCCACCACCACCATCATCTACTTTACATGAAACTGAATTTGAAATTTTGTTACACCAACAATGAAATGAGTATTCTGCTTGAAGCAGAGATATTGATGAACTCTAACTACTGTGCAGTCATTTTAGTGTTATAAAGACATTGCCAAAATTGCTTCAGATGATTGAATGAAATGCTAACACTCTTTACAACAGGATTTGAGAGTCCCTTAGTGAGAGAATGGTCTTTTACAGTAAGGCCTTCATTAACAGGCTTTGATTTAACCCATCTACCAACGAAGTGAAATTGTCCCAGAAATAAAATAGTGCCTTTCCAGAAACAGCTTTTATCCACTGATACACATCTACTTCTATTTCTTAATTGTCATGTTGAAATGGGTTTAGGATACAATATATTGTGATTTATAAATGGTATTTTAGTATTATTTGCGTTAATTGTGAAAATTTCAAAGGAATATACCTATTCCATGATTGTATCCCATACAACTGTTAATTTGATCTTGAAGAGTTTCATGAAAACTGAAGTATCAAAAATGTATATCTTCCTATTGAAAATTTGTAACATCAATCATGTGAAATACCCTCTGTACCTCAGTGGATTGATGTCTCTGAAAGCATTTAAAAACTCTCCTACTGCATTACTTTAAGCATGCAGAAGCTTCACTCACGTAGTTGCAGTTACACGTTGGCTGTAAACAAATCACCTTCTGTGAGTTGGAAAGTGATTAAAACTTTTGATATGAAACTAGTTAGGACTTTGAGAAAAGGGAGAAGACAGGCCATGAAACTATCTTTTTAAAATTCTTTTCTTAAAATTAGACTTTTTTATGCAATATATTTTATTACGGTTCCTCTTCCCTCTATTTCTCACCCTTCTTCTATATCCCTCCCGCCACCTGTATCTACACTCCTTCTCACCCTCAGTAGAAAACAAACCATCATCTAAAGGACAAAATTAAAATAAAAGTTAGTGAACTGGGGTAGAAAAAAACAAGCAGATAGAAAAGAGCCAATAAAAGGCACAAGAATCAGGTACAGACACAGGGACCCAGACTTCCATTCACATACTGGAGAATTCCATGGAAACATAAAACCAGGAAACAATATATACAAAATGTATACAAAAACATATAGAGTAACAATTAATAATTAAACAAATTAAAAAAGGAAAAAGAAATTGTGAAGGAAAAGTCCGGACACATTATGAGACAACGATCCTCCAAAGACAATGCTGAGTTTCCTTAGTGTTTTTTATGCAGTCTACACTTAAAATTAGTTTGTGTACCCAGTGAGACTCCCTTGGAGAAAAGTTAGTTTTCATTTTCAAATGATTATCCATTGGAGATAATTTCTGGTTTAAAGATAAGGTTATGTTCAGGTCTTGGCTTCTTTCAAGGGCTAATTAATAGGTAAGGAGATCTGTGAGGTGCTGTCCTCTGAACATTATTCAGTTGTGACACTCAGGAAGCCACAATAGTTACATCTATGTGAACAGACCCTAAATGATATTGACCCTGCCTATTCAAAGTAACTAAGGGAAGTGCTGGAAAACAAAAAAATGATGTAGCCACAGGTGTTTTACTAGTGGTAAAATGTATAGTTTCATGACCATGTTCACCGAAAAGGCTCAGGTTATATCCAGGGGGTCATGAAGAAAAATATAAAGATATGCACGTGCTATCAGGGTTTAGTCCAAAGAGGGTATGTTGGTTGGGAAGGATGAGGTTTAGAATGCAGAGGGCTTCAATACATGTGTTGTGCATTTATGGAATTGTCAAAGAATAACTTGCTTTTTTAAAACTTCTAAATGTAACAACCAAGAAAGTTTGGGAGATATTCTTTCAAGTCTGCTCTATTTGTTTTAAAAATTGGGTCTCATTGTGTAGCTCAAATTACCCCAGAACTATCAGAGTTCTGTCTCCTGCCTCCCCTGCTCTTGTAGCAGGTTTACTTTACATTGACAAAATTATAGATTATATGTTAATCTTCTGTTTTTGAAATTTGATTACATAATGCATTATTCTGTCATTTGTTTTTCAATTAACAATATATCTTGATTCCATGTCCTTGGGGAATTTCTTCATGGAATATCATGCCTTTAATAAATGGTAGTATACTCATTTCTTTAAATAATAACTTAATTGTGCCATTCAGATTATTTTCATTTTCATTAACTAAAGATTGCTACAGAAAATCAGCATAGACACTGACCTCAGGCACTGTACTCAGTGGTGATTATTTACATTATATTTTGCATAAGTTACAAAACACGTTGTAGGAATGATGTCAAGGCTGTTAAGTAATGTAATACTTGTATAAATACTGACCAAATTTCCATCTCAGAGACTATAATAAAAACATATTGCCTTCAATTTTATATGAAAGAACCCATAGTATATCATTCAAAATTAAATGATACATATATTTTAAAATGGTATCAGTCACTGGAAAACATCATCCTGAGTGAGCTAACCCAATCACAGAAAGACATACATGGTATGCACTCATTGATAAGTGGCTATTAGCCCAAATGCTTGAATTACTCTAGATGCCTAGAGCAAATGAAACTCAAGACGGATGATCAAAATGTGAATGCTTCACTCCTTCTTTAAAAGGGGAACAAGAATACCCTTGGCAGGGAAGAGAGAGGCAAAGATTAAAACAGAGACTGAAGGAACACCCATTCAGAGCCTTCCCCACATGTGGCCCATACATATACAGCCACCCAATTAGACAAGATGGATGAAGCAAAGAAGTGCAGACCGACAGGAGCCGGATGTAGATCGCTCCTGAGAGACACAGCCAGAATACAGCAAATACAGAGGCGAATGCCAGCAGCAAACCACTGAACTGAGAATAGGACCCCCGTTGAAGGAATCAGAGAAAGAACTGGAAGAGCTTGAAGGGGCTCGAGACTCCATATGTACAACAATGCCAAGCAACCAGAGCTTCCAGGGACTAAGCCCCTACCCAAAGACTATACATGGACTGACCCTGGACTCTGACCTCATAGGTAGCAATGAATATCCTAGTAAGAGCACCAGTGGAAGGGGAAGCCCTGGGTCCTGCTAAGACTGAACCCCCAGTGAACTAGACTGGTGGGGGTAGGGCGGCAATGGGGGGAGGGTTGGGAAGGGAACACCCATAAGGAAGGGGAGGGGGGAGGGGGGAGGGGGATGTTTGCCCGGATACCGGGAAAGGGAATAACACTTGAAATGTATATAAGAAATACTCAAGTTAATAAAAAATATATATATAAAAAAAAAAAAGGAAAAAAATGGTATCAGTCTCTGACTTCTGTCAGTTATTTAATTAGGGAAAGGATTGAAGATGTTGAAAGTGAGGCAACCTCTATAGGTAGACCAGCAGTCTCAACTGATCTGGACCGCTGAGATCTCCCAGCCACTGAGCCACCAACCAGGCAGCATACACAAGCTGGTCTGATTCCCTGACACATGTATAGCAGAGGACTGCCTGGTCTGGCCTAATCCTTGAGAGACTTGAGGCCCCAGGGTTATGGTGCCTGGGAGGATCTGGGGAACATCCTCTTTGAGTCAGGGAAGGAAGAGGTGGAATGGGATGAGGAACTGTGGGAGGGGAAATGGCACAGTGGCAGGAATGTAAATAAATAAAATAATTTTTAAAATAGTTTCACTCATAAATACAAATGCTAGTTACTTTTTAACATCTACATTGCAATTCAATTGTGAAGTTTAGCGTTTTTGCTTACTGAACTGTGTAAGCATTAATCCTTAATTTACTCTTCATCCTATCTGCATCAACACTGCGTCAATTGTGTTTGCATATTTAGAATGCTTACTATTCTTAATTGTGGAGGGCCGCAATAACATTCGCCACCACAAGATGGCGCTGGCTTCCACTATGCCCCACGTGGAAGGCCAAGATTGCTTTCGCTATTACAAGATGGTGCTGGCCCCCGCCGCATCTAGCAAAGGAGTGAGGTGGAACAGATCAAGGCTAAACATTGTCTCTCAGAGTCTCACCTGCGTCCCGCAGCTTCTGGACCCTTTCCATGAATGGAGGCTCTCCTCGGCACTGGCGATGGTGAGGCGTTTGTCCCGGGTTCTCGGCAACAAATGTCCCGCGCTACCTCGCCAGCAAGAAAACACGCGGGGACATATTAATCCTTGCTACAGCTAAACGTTTATTGAATCTTAAGGAGAGGCCCCGTGAGCAGGAATGGCACGGCTTATATACACCCTAGCACGGCGCATCCACACCTAATTGGTTGCTTACCCATGATCTCATTATGCACTCCCCGGAGTGGGCAAAGACCTGGGACAAACGCACTCTTGCACATGCGCTCACAGATAACTTCCTGAAAGGAAATCGGCTGGCGCGGAGGAGGCCAGCGCCATCTTGTAATGGCAAAGCTATCCTGTCCTTTCACGTGGGGCACAGTAAGGCCAGCGCCATCTTGTGGTGGCCAATGTTATTGCAGCCCTCTACACAAAATATGTGCAGAAATTACATTCATGAGTCTTTTTTATTTTAATGATCTGTTATGTGTGAATGTCTATGTGTAGATTTGTGCACATGAACACAGGCAACTGGGGAGACCAGAAGATGTCAGATCCCCTGGAGCTCCTTTTACAGCTGGTTGCAAGTGGCTTCCTGGGTGTTGGAAACTGAACTTGTTTGCTCTAAAGAGCAGTAAGTACTCTTAACCACTAAGCTAATATTACAATACTTATTCCATAATAAAATCAACCTATTTATCATTTTGTCATGTATTTCAGGGTATCTTTGAATTTGAGAGATCTTGCCACATTCTATGTGCTGAGACCACATTCAGGCATTAATTTTTCCAGCTGTCTTTCCTTTATCATAGTAAGATGTGTTGGATTAAGTATGTTAATATTATGCAGTAAATCCTCCAAATGTTTACTCATAGAACCTTGGGTTAGCGTCTGTTACTTCCCTCTGCAATGACTATATTAATTTTACAGTTTGCAGTTCTCTCTTTCTTTACACAATCCATCTCATGTGTTTTTGCTTTCATATAGAATGAAGTAAAAGCCTTCTACTTTTCCTTTGAATAGTTAATCTACTAAGAAAAAGTATTGAATTTCCTATTTTAAGGCCAATACATTATTTCTTTAAAATGTTCCTAGAGTTTTGTTTTTTTCTTTTTTTTATTAGTATTTTTCTCATTAGTCTCATTATTAATATTCTGTGTAAGCTTTTATGTGTGCAGGTGTTGTAGTGAATATTGAAGTCTTCAAAACATATATGTGTGGGTATGAAATTTAGGTTCTTGGTTTTTCAAGGCATGAAATTTGAGCTGCTGGGACACCTCACTGGAACACACTATAAAACTTTAAGGTGACATATAGCTCCAGGCTCCTTTTATGTAAACAATATTTTCATCATTTTGCTTTTAATAAATATTTTTGGCTATTCTAATATATTTTATTTTCCATGTATACTTGGTTACCCAAGTATTCTTATTTTAATATTTAATTAATAATTTAATCATAATTATTATGCACTTGAAACCTAGTTAATATGAAATAATCTTAGATACCGTTCATTAAATGCAATTCTTACCTAAAGGTTGAAGTGTGGTACATAATTTTGTTCATTTTTCCTATGCATTTGCATAAACCAGAGAATATTTCATTGTTATAATCCTGATGCCAATTTTACACAGTATGACAGCTACCAACCAGATGTGACTTTCAATCACATAAAAGGAGTTAGGAATATATTATTAAATTATATTTCCCCAACATCAATTAAATAGATATATTTTGCTTCAATTAATTAAATGTGCTATAGCAGGAAAAGGTTTAATTTCCTTTTGTTGCGTTAAGACCAAATATAACTTTTCCATTCTCCTTCGTATTAGAAAGTCACCATTATTATACAGGAAGATGTGCCAAACACAGGTCATATTTCTAGTATAACATGTAATTACAATTATCATTCTTGTCAGTTTCAAGTAAACATCATGCCTGTTAAAACACAATGATCAACATGGAAGGAAAACCTTAAGGTCAGTGCACTGGCATAAATAGCTTGGTGATAGCCAACATCTCCAACATCTAATTTTGCTTTAGTCCTGCTCAATGAACATGGATGGTACTGGTAATTTAGCCACATATATAAGGCTATTGAAGCTGTGGTTATGGGGGAGAATGTACAGCCCCTTACATACTTAAGCCAGTATCATACCTAACAACAACCATAACCATGTTCCTTATATACAGAATTAATTACAGTCTCTGCAACAAAGATCACAGTAAAAATCCCAGCCATTCAAAATGCAGGATAGAGGGGTTGGAGATTTAGTTAAGTGGTAGAGCACTTGCCTAGGAAGTGCAAGGCCCTGGGTTCAGTCCCCAGCTCCGAAAAAAAAAAAAAAAAAAAAAAAAAAAACAAAATGCAGGATAGAAATTTCAAGTCCAGTCTCAATGGCTCTATCTATAAAACGTCACTTGATGCAAGGCTGAGGAACATTACAGAAGAGGGGGCAAGAAGATTATAAGAGACTAAAGTTTACTATGAGATGGTGTCTCAAAGAAACACCAGAAATTACACTTATAACATCTAACTAACACGACGGCTTCAACAACAGCTGAGGAAGACAGTGAATGGGGAGAATGAAAGTTTAGGTTTCTTTCTGTTTCAATTCTCTCTTCTTCTTCTTCTTCTTCTTCTTCTTCTTCTTCTTCTTCTTCTTCTTCTTCTTCCTCTTCCTCTTCCTCTTCCTCTTCCTCTTCCTCTTCCTCTTCCTCTTCCTCTTCCTCTTCCTCTTCCTCTTCCTCTTCCTCTTCTTCTTCTTCTTCTTCTTCTTCTTCTTCTTCTTCTTCTTCTTCTTCTTCTTCTTCTTCTTCCTCTTCTTCTTCCTCTTCTTCTTCTTCATCTTCTCTCTCTCTTTCTCTCTCTCTCTCTCTCTCTCTCTCTCTCTCTCTCTCTCTCTCTCTCTCTCTCTCCGTCTCTCTCTCTCTCTGAATCTCTCGGTCTCACTGTTGGATAATTTGAATATTTACAATAAACTCCTGTTTACATTTCGAATATTATTCCCTTTTCCAGGTTTCCAGTCCATAAGCCCCTTAAGCTTTCCCCCTACCCTTCTATAAGGGAGTTCAAATACCCACAGGGCCACCCCACACCTCCCCACATTCCCCTATACTGGGGGACAAACCATGTCAGAAAAAATTGTTTCTCATTCTATTGTTTCCCAGCAAGGCCATCCTTTGCTACATATGCAGTTCGAACCATGGGTCAGAACATGTATAGTCTTTCTGTTGTGATTTGGTCCCTGGAAGATCTGGATGTTTGGCATTGTTATTATTATGTGGTTGCAAATCCCTTCAGCTCTTTCAATCCTTTCTCTAATTCCTCCAACTGGGGTCCCATTCTTGGTTCAGTGGTTTGCTGATGGCATTTGCCTCTATTTTTGACATAATCTGGCTGTGTCTCTCAGGAGGGATCAATATCCAGTTATTGTCAGCCTCCACTTCTTAGCTTCATCCATTTTATCTAGTTTTGGTGTCTGTGTATGTATGGTCTATATGTGGGCCAGGCTCTGAATGGCAGGTCCTTCAGTCTCTGTTATAAAGTTTGCCTCCTTATTCACTCCTATGGGTAATTTGGTTCCCCTTTTAAAAAAGGAGTGAAGCATCTGCATTTTGGTCATCCTTCTTGGATTTCATGTGGTATGTGTATTGCGTGATGGGTAATTCAAGCTTTTTGGATATCTACTTTTCAATGAATGTGTATCGAGTGTGTTTTTCTGTGATTGAGTAACCTCACTCAGGATGATATTTTCTAGTTCATTCCATTTGCCTTTGAATTTCCTGAAGACATTGTTTTGATAGCTGAGTAATATTCTATAGTGTAGATGTACCACACTGCTGTATCCATTCCTCTGTTGAAGGGCATCTGGGTTCTTTGCAGCTACTGGCTATTATTAATAAGGCTGCTATGAACACAGTCGAATATATTTCTCTGTTGTATGTTGGACCATATTTTGGGAATACTCTCAAGAGTGGTATAGCTGGGTCCTCAGGTCATGGAATGTCCAATTTTCTGAGGAACCTCCAGACTGATTTTCAGAATGGTTGTTCAAGTCTGCAATCCCACCAACAATGGAGAAGTGTTCCTCTTTCTCCACATGCTCACCAGCATCTGCTTTCACCTGAGATTTATATCTTATCCATTATCACTGGTATTATGCACAATTTCAGATTTATTTTGATTTTAATTTCCCTGATGACTAAGGATGTTGAATATTTATTTAGGTGTTTTTGGCCATTTGATAACCTTCAGCTGAGAATGTTTTGTAATTCACTGTACCCAATTTTTAATAGTGTATTTTTTGCTTTCTAGAGTCTAACTTTTAAGTTCTTTGTATATTTTGGATATTACACACTATCAGATATAAGATTGGTAAAAATGTTTTCCCAATCTGTTGGCTGTAGTTTTGTCCTAATGACAGTGTCTTTTGACTTACAGAATGTTGCTGCTTTATGAGGTCCTATTTGACAATTCTTGATCTTAGAGCATAAGTCATTGGTGTTTTGTTCAGGAAATTTTCTCCAGTGCCCATGTGTTCAAGATTCTTTCCGACATTTTCTTCTATTATTTTGAGTGTATCTGGTTTGTAGGTCCTTGATTCACTTGGACATTAGCGTAGTATATGGTCATAAAAATGGGAAATTTTCCATACTTCTACATGCTGACTTCCAGTTGAACCAGCACTATTTTTGGAAAATGCTATGTTTCTTCATTTGGATGGTTTTATCTCCCTTGGCATATATCAAATGATAGGTGTGTGGGTTCATTTCTGGGTCTTCAATTCTATTCCACTGGTCTATCCATCTGTCTCTGTATGAATACCATGCAGTTTTTATCACTAATGCTCTGTAATTCTGCTTGAGTTAAGGGGTGATGATTCCCCCAGAAGTTCTTTTATTGTTGAGGATAGTTTTAGCTATCCTGGGTTTTTCTTATTCCAAATGAATTTGCAAATTGCTCTTTCTATCTCTATTAAAGAAGTGAGTAGGAATTTTGATGGATATTGCATTGAATGTGTACATTGATTTTGGCAAAATGGTCATCTTTACTATATTAATCCTGTCAATCCATGAGCATGGAAGCTCTTTCTATCTTCTGAGATCTTCCTCAATTTCTTTCATCAGAGACTTGATCTTCTTGTCATACAGATCATTCACCTGCTTGGTAAAACTTATACCAAGATATTTTATATTATTTTAGACTATTGTGAATTGTGTGATTTCATTATTTTCTTTCTTAGCCTGTTTATCCATTGAGGAGATGAAGGCTACTGGTATGTATGAGTTAATTTTATACCCTGTGACTTTGCTGAAGTTGTTTATCAGGTTAAGAAGTTCTCTGGTAGAACTTTTGGGGTCACTTATATACTATCATATCATCTGCAAATAGTGATAATTTGATATCTTCCAATCCAATTTGTATCCCTTTGACCCCCTTTTGTTGTCTGGTTTCTCTGGCTATCATAGAGAGTCCTGTTTTGAATAAATAGGGAGAGATTTGGGCAGCTTTGTCCAGTGCCTGATTTTACTGAGATTGCTTCAGGTTACTCTCCATTTAGTTTGATGTTAGCAACATGTTTGCTGTATATTTCTTATCCTATGTTTTGATATGAGCCTTCAATACATGATTTTTCCAGGACTTTTACCCACAAGGGTAGTCGAATTTTGTCAAATCCTTTCACACCATGTAATGAAATGACCATGTGCTCCTTATTTTTAAGTTTGTTTACATGATGGATTAAATTTTGAATTTTCCTATATTAAACCATCCTTTCATCCGTGGGTTCAAGTATACTTGATCATGATTGATGATTTTTTTTATGTATTCTTAGATTCCGTTTTCAAGAATTTTATTGACTATTTTTTCATCAATATTCATAAGGGAAATTGGTCTGAAGTTCTCTTTCTGTGTTGAATCTTTGTGTGGGTTAGGTATAAGAGTAATTGTCGATTCATATAAGGAATGCGCTAGTGCTCTGTCTATTTCAATTTTGTGGAATAGTCTGGACAATATTAGTGTGAGGTCTTCTAAGAAGGTCTGATAGAATTCTGCACTGAACCCATCTCAACCAAGCTCTGTTTGGTTGGGAGACTTTTAATATTTGCTTCTATTTCTTTAGAAGTTATCGGGTTGTTTAAATAGTTTATTTGTTCCTGATTTAACTCTGCTTCCTAGTATCTGTCAACGAAATTATCCATTTCCTCCAGATTTTCCACTTTTGTTGAATATAGGCTTTTAAAGTAGAATGTGATGATTTTTTTTTTTACTTTCTTCAGATTCTGTTGTTATGTCTCCCTTTTCATTTCTGATTTTGTTAATTTGGATACTGTGGTTTTTGACCTCTGGTTAGTTTGGCTAAGGGTTTATCTATCGTATTGTTCTTCTCAAAAACAGCTCCTGGTTTTTTTGATTCTTTGTATTGTCCTTTTCATTTCTACTTCATTGATTTCAGCTCTTAGTTTGATAAGTTCCTGCTTTCTACCCCCCTTTTGTTTACTTCATTCTTTTTGTTCTAGAGCTTTTACATGTGCTATCAAGTTTCTGACATATGCTCTCTCCTGTTTCTCTTTGCAAGCACTCAGAGCTATAAGTTTTCCTCTTAGCTCTGCTTTCATTGTGTCACATATGTTTGGGTATGTTGTATCTTCATTTTCATTAAGTTCTAAGAAGTAATTAATTTCTTTTTTATTTCTTCCTTGACGAAGTTGTCATGTAGTAAAGCATTTTTAAACTTTCACGTATGTGTGGACTTTCTGTCATTATTGATATTGTTGAAGACCAGTCTTAATATGTGGTGATCTGATAGAATGCATGGGATTACTTCTGTCTTCCTGTATCTGTTAAGGTCTGTTGAGGGATCGATTATGTGGTCAATTTCGAGAAGGTTCCCTGTGGTTATAAGAAGAATGTATATCCTTATTTTTTAGGATGGAATGTTCTATAAATATATGTTAAATCCATTTGGTTCATAACTTCTATTAGTTTCTCTACATCTCTGTTTAATTTCTGTTTCCATGATCTCTCCAGGACTGGGAGGGGGTTGTTGAAATCTCCTACTATTATCATATCAGGTGCAAAGTGAGATTTTAGCTGTAGTAAGATTTCTTTTATGAAACCTCAGGAATTCTGGTGAATCATTTTTATTGCACAAATTCAAATGTAAATATAACATTCTGGTTCTTGAGTTGGTATTCTGGAAATTTAACTGGGAGAGGAAAGGCCTCACTCTCTACTAGAGAGCTTCCTATACAAATACTGAACCTACTAATGAAAAGAAGTTGCTTTAAAAATATTTCATATTAAATATGTAGTCATTTTCTCTGCTGACTGTAGGAAGGTTGTTTTTTTTGTTTTTGATTGTTTGTTTGTTTTAATTTAATGTGGAGAAATATTTACAGTCGACCAAATAAGTGTGAAATGCATCACAATAGAATCCTATGCATTCCAGCATTTTTTTACAAAGCAAAGTCCACTGAATGTTCAAGTATGTACAACCGCACTCATGTTTCATAATTCTCAGAGCTTTAAGTCTACCCTATGTTCTCTACACTTAGATGTTTATTACTTTTGCATGTATGGGTCAGATCAAATCTGATAGATCTAATATGCTGATATACCTGACTATGTCCCCTGCCCCCATGAGAAAACTATGTATTGTTTATCTTTTTGTTGTTGTTGTTGTTGTTGTTGTTGTTGTTGTTGTTGTTTTGGGGAGCTGTGTTTTTCATTATCCCCAATAGAAAATTAATCTAGTGATCAATTAGTGAATACATACAAAAATTATGTATTATGGTGAGAAATTCCCAAAAATAGAGTGTACACAAAGGTAAATCTAAAATGTTTGTGGGTAGACATGCACACATGCTCATGACCCATGTAGCTGACAAGCATTCCACACCCGATCAACTTAAGTGATTTGGGAAATTAATTTATTCACACCGAAGAAAACTCATGAGGAATACATTTTTTTCTTAGCCATGTTTATAAGCCACCAAATGGTGAAGCAGGATGTAAACAAATACTGTTATCCTTCATTTTTGTTTATGCTAACAGTTTAATTCATGTACAATGTCCATGTGCTCTTTTTCTATTGTGTTTCTCTGTGTCTCTGCCTCTGCATGTGTATATAGGCATACAAGTAAGTGTGTGTGTGTGTGTGTGTGTGTGTGTGTGCGCATGTGGGTGTGTGTCTTTTATGGTATATATGAACATAGGTAACATATTTATTTATTTAAAATTTGGAAATACTAAAATCCACATTTAATTTGTGGATCAACCATGTGCTGATCTCCTCACATTCGTCTGACATTTCATTGTATCAAGTGAATAGAGAGAGAGCCTAAGAGGCTGGTGATATCTCCTACTCTACTCTTGTCAGGGAAAAGTGGTGTATCTTTTGGCAAGAAAACCCAAACTTCAGCAAAGACATATACACTCCACAAAACAGGAAAGGCCATCTCATTTGAAGGGAAAAGTTATCAGACTGGGAGAAAAATGAGTTTGCCACATCTCCAATATTTGAGGGACATGAGACTGAACTTCAGAAGGTATAATGGGAATGGACAGGCAGAATCCCCAAGGAACCAAAGTAGGCTAAACACTGGAGCTTTTCATTACAGGAGAGCCCAGAGATTGGTAAGGATGGTACACATAATGATAAGAACTTTGCAGTCCATATTCAGTCTCCATAAAGTCAACAATGTGAACAAGATGAAAAGTATTCAGCGCCACAGTGTTAACATCTACTTTAGCAGTTACATTGTGAAAAACAAACTGTAACTATAGACAGAAGAGAAGGATGATATTTGAAATAAGACAAGGCTGTGCTGGAACTGAACAGTTTTCCATGTAAGTAACCAAGCATGCACACAGCAGGTGCCATATGCAAAAGTGAGCAAAGAGGAATGAACTGCATAGATACTATGTGTACAGAAATACAGTTAGTTTGGTGGATTTCTAAGATGTTGAGATGAAAGAGTAGAAAGGAATTTCTATCAAGCCAGGCACCATGTCTTGCTCTTAGAATACTCACATTCAAGAGACTGAGAGAGAGTAATTAGGAATTTCAGCTTAGCCTGGACTACATATCAAGACAATACATCTATTATTCTTGTTTTCTTTATTTAAATCAATAGTCTTATTGATAGAATATCATGAACAATATTAAGAAAACAGAAATTTAATGCCTACACACTGATACTCCTGCTAAGAAAACATGTTCTATAAAGAGACAGGAACTATTATGTTACAAATACCAGCTGTCATATTGAAGGTAGTGGCATGAAGGGGTATGGTGTTGTTTGGTTGATCCTTCTTCACTTTCATGGCTCACTGTACACATCTTAAAAATCTTCTCGGATGACCTCGTTACTGTGCAGACATCGAGATGTGCCTTGCCTTTAAGTCTATGTTTTAAAACCAGTATTCATTTATTCATCAAATGATTATTTGATTTTACTTAATCTTCAAAAATAATGAGTCTTGAGGATATGATAACTTTATTGTGTGGGACTGAATATTCATAAAAGCAATGAGAGTATCATCGGGGCCCAACACACACACAGGGTGGTTGGAAAGACTATACCTGTGGCAACATGAAAGCATAGAGATGAGAGGGTTGATCTGCTTTTCTGCATAACATTGATAACTAGTTAATGATAAGAATGGGTATAAATTGAGATACAGTCAAGGTTTTCCTTTCCTTAATTTGAATGATTGCTTATACAGCATGTGAAACTGAACTGAGACCCATGGTAAACCTTCTGCCTGAGCTTCATTAGTGCCAGGAATACAAGTTTGGACTATCTTTGGAAATATTTGGACACTTGGCTCAATGCTTAGCACACTTTTGAAAATCCTCTCGTGTTGAGAGAGAAAGTATTAGATATGAAAATCTGTGAGAATAAATCACTTCTTAGCTTTGATTTTTGTGACTACAGAGAAAGACTTTGTCTCTAAAGTAACTGAGTGTCTAAAAGTATTAAAAAATCAATATCTCTCATCTGCAAGAATTCTTCTAATAGCTTACTGCTCTAACTTCCAGGAGATGAGTGTCAATTGTTTTAATTGCTCTTTATGCAGGAAAAGGTCTTGTCTGTCAAATGCTTTGCAATTGCCAAGAACTTTGAGGTTCCTGGAGAATGCTTCCTCCTGTTCTCCCTCATCCTGCTCTCATAGCCTTTGCTATCTACACTAGTCCATCTCTACACACCCCCATGTACTTCTTTCTGGTGAACTTATGTATCCTGGAAATTGGTTACACTGGCTCTATCATACCCAAGAAATGGAGAGCCTTGTAAGTGAGATCTGAGGAATCTCTCAGGAGGGATGTGCACCACAGATGTTTTTCTTCACACTTTTTGGTATAACTGAGTGCTGCCTATTGGCAGCCATGGCCTTTGGCCACCGTATGGCCCAGCTTCACTATGCAACCCAAATGAGTCCTGAGGTATGTGCCCATTTGGCAATTGATTCATGGGGAATAGGTTGCCTTGTAGGGTTGGGACAAAACTACTTGAGACCCAAATCTAACCACCCACAATAAACTCTTGGTCATCTTCCATACCACAGTGACATCCATGCTGAACCCCACCATCTATAGCTTAATGAACCCCGAAGTCAAAGCAGCACTGAGAAGAACTCTGGGTCAGAAGAAAGCTCTGATAATAAATAGGTAATTAAGGATCCCAAAGTGCTCTTTCAGAAAGGTGCAAATTCTGTGAAAGAAAGAAAACAAAACCACAGTGTTCTTTCTTGCTGTCTTGAAACAAACTTTAAGAAACATAACTTTGATTTAGAGTTTTCTCTATATTCACCACCATGCTTAATTGCAAACAATTGTAAAGTATGCTTGCTACAAAATTACTTTAGTAAATTAGTCCATTATTTAAACGTTTTCATCTGGGCAGAGTTTAAACCACATACTAATGTCTCAGGGGCCTTGAAAATTCTCTGTATCCATTCTCAGCTCTTTGGAAATCTTCCAGAAATTGTTTGTAAATGATCTCAGCTCTTTATACTAAAAGTCCATATTCCTCAGTACATGTAAATTCATTGCATTGGACTGGAACTGCTAAGTAGTTCTCAGGACAGTGAATTTTTAGCCTCTACTTTCTATACTATTTGGTCAGTTCATATGTCAGTTCTATGCACTTAGGGCCTGTGATTTTGGAACAGGAGTAGTCTTTCCTCCACTTTTTGATTTGTAATAGGGTGTTGGAAAAGAATTTCAGACAGGTGATTCTCAACTTTAATATCATAGTTTCATGTAAACACACACATACGTACGAACGCACACACATGCACACACACGCACACACACACACACACACACACACACATGCATGCACACATTATACAGGAATTGAAGTGGGTTTACAAGTGACAGAATAGAAAAATAAAATTCAGCTAGTGTCAGATAATTAGATTCAAGTTGCTATTCAAAAACAAAATAAAATAAGATAAAATTAGAATCTTGAGTCTTTATGACTATAATGAAACAAAAATAAAAATCCATTTAAGTGTGCTGAAAATATGGAAGACATTAAGAA
The DNA here is from genome assembly GCF_021556685.1 of Rattus norvegicus. Lineage (NCBI taxonomy): Eukaryota > Metazoa > Chordata > Mammalia > Rodentia > Muridae > Rattus > Rattus norvegicus. The sequence continues at coordinate 69,614,865 of NC_141555.1, forward strand.
AAATTACCATGACACTAAAACTACAGTATTTTTTTACACGTGAATCACCAAAACAGAAAGACAATAATTATAATCTCCTCAGACTCATTGTTCTGAGTCTATTTACATGCATTAAGGACCATTTAGGTCAAAATGTTAGCAAAAAATGACCGAGATCCTGAAAATAAAGCCTAAAGTATTGAAGAGATATACAGTCTTTCCATAGGCTTTAGGTGATTCTCCTATAACTTCTATTACTTTAATAGGAAATACAAAAGAAAAATATATTAAAATATTTTATCTACAAAAGGAAAATAATTTAAAATAATTTCATTGCTCTGTAATTGGTTGTTCTTAAGATGACAGGCATCCTCCTAATGTTTAACAGTGATAAGCAAAGCAAGAAACACTTTTTGGTATCTGTGTCAAGTACATGTAATCTCAACCTAAAAGAGAAAAACCACTGGGCAAATCCAAATTCAGAGACATTCTAGCAAAGTAATTATTTATCTTCTAAGGTGTCATCACAGAAGATAAAAATTGTAATGAATTATCAGAAAACAGAATGACATAAGATACATAATAGCTAAATAACAACTGGATTTCTGGATTGGATACGGTCATATAAAGTGTACAGTTGTAGAAACATTGTTGTTATGATTTGGTCAACCTACTGTGTTACTTGTAACTTTTTTTTTCAATTTCTGATTTTTGAGAATTAGTCATTAGATTGATTAAAGTATATAAAATTCAGGAATTAGGTTACAATACAAAACCACACTGTTTCCTAACAATTAAATCTGATTTTCCTCTATAGTTTGAATTCTGCTTTATTTTTTATTTATTTATTTTTGTCTCAAATTCTGTCCTACTTCCTGTTTTCTCCCAAGAGTCCCTTACCCCAAACACCATCCCTTTCCGATTTCTTCTTTCAAAAAGACAAAACAACAGTAGTTATAAGACATGTTTAGTTCCTGAATAGTTGTTCATTTGAACACGGATTTGAAAATCTACAACACTGATAGTGCAGACATCAGGAAATAGCTTCAAAAATGATCTTCAAAAATTAAATATTCTCCAGTTATCAGCTATCAGCTATCAGTTTGACAAAAGTGGAAAAATCCAAAAACAGAAATATCCTTGTAATGTACATAGAGAAAATTGATCAGACAAGAAGGAAACAGATAGCAACCTTCCTGGATTCAACACAAGAGAGCCTAAGTTCCTGTATTGTATTCTGCATGAGTTTCTAGAGTTTATGGGCTAATACCTGGAAATGAACTCCTACAAAAACCAACAACAAACTAACCACAAACTGCAATATTTACAAAAGCCAAACAAATAGGTGGAAAGTATTATTTTCAGCTCTATATGAGAATATTAATGTTTATTAATTTGTATATTAAAAAATTTTAATTTCATTACTGCAAATTTTTATAGCAAATTTTTTTAAATAGATTTTATGTGACTCATGTGATCGTTAACTTTTAGTGGCTTTGATTGCATTATAGATCAATAAAGTGTTTATTTGACTGTGATCATCACTATGAATATTCACGAAAAACAAATTATGTCAACCAGGAACTTCTGTTTTTATATTTTTGTTGTACATATGTAAGAGTTTTATGTGCTTGTTCACGTGTGTAGCACATACATGCCTAGTATCCAGGAGGTTGAAGAGGGTGTGAGATCCGTGATGCTGAAATTACAGCCACTTGTGACCTGTCACTCAGGAGCTAGGGATCGGCCCAGGGTTCTCTGGAAGAAGAGATAATGCTATTAATCACCGAATCATTTATTTATCTTCAGCAAACCCCATTCTTTTGCAAATATAGTCCCTAAGCTGTCCTGTCTTCTGCATAGACAACTGTTTTCTCAAATGTGATAATTTAATATTAAACACACACCCACCTGCTTCTTACCTTCATATAGATATATATGATCAGACAAGAAGGAAACAGATAGCAACCTTCCTGGATTCAACACAAGAGAGCCTAAGTTCCTGTAGTGTATTCTGCATGAGTTTCTAGAGTATATCATATATATATATTCACACTCACACACATACACACACAGACACACATACACTCACACACACAGACACACGCACAACTGCTCTTTACTTCAAGTTTACTTACTTACTTACTTACACACCCATCCACACACACACACACCTGCTTCTTACCTTCAAGTAGACTTAGTTATTTTCATAGTTATTTGATTATTTATTCACTTTACATGCTGCACACTGCCTCCCTCCAATTCACTCCTCTCACAATCCTTCCCCCAGCCCTTTCCTCTCTGAGCATGAGGGGACACCACAGGTATCTCCTCACCTTGCATATCCAGTCTCTGTGATCACATCCTCTGCTACTGAGGCCAGACACAGCAGCCTTGATGGATAGGGGTGTGGAGGTAGAGGTCATATCCAGAAAGAGGCAGAGAACTGGGGTAAGAGATGCCCAGGAGGGGCTGGGGATTTAGCTCAGTGGTAGAGCGCTTACCTAGGAAGCGCAAGGCCCTGGGTTTGGTCCCCAGCTCCGAAAAAAAGAACCAAAAAAAGAAAAAAAAAAAAGAGATGCCCATGAATCAATGGGTGTTTCCTTAGCTGAGATACACAGCCTCAGTGATATGGACCTGAAGAAGCCATCTCCTGGAGCCGAGAGCAAACCAAATGGAATGCTAGAGAGACAACAACTTTTGACCCAAAATTTATTCTGACCACAATAAATGAAAGGGCCATGCATAGAGCAGAAAGTGAGGAATGATAAACCAATGGTTAGTGCAGATTGAGACCCACCCCATGGATCAGCACCAATCCCTAACACTATTAATGACGCTCTGTTATGCTTGCAGAAAGGAGTCTAGCCTGACTTCCCTCTCAGAGACTCCACTAAGCTGCTGACTCAGACAGAAGCAGGCATCCACTATCCAAACCATGGGTGGAGCTTGTGGACTGTGGTGGAAGAAGAGAATGAAAAGGATTATGGCCTCTAAGGGCATAGGCACTCCACAGGCTTTTTCTCCATGTGGGTACCGAACAATTTGAATTGGGCTTTCCCAAAACATGTTGTCTATAGATGGGACATCTGTGTCTTTAAAATTCATTTATTTATTTACTCTCTTTACGTCCAAATATCGGTCTCCATCTTCAGGATAGGCCAACAACCATTGTCGGGGGAACCCGTAAAAAGAGAAAGTTACACATTTGGTATCTATGTTCTGGGGGCTCAGGTTCAGTCCACGTTCACTCTCTGGTTGGTGGGTTCAGTCTTGGCAAACCCCAAGAGTCCCCATGAGTTGAGTCTATTGGTCTTCCTGTGGAGTCCCTTATATCATCTGGGCCTCAATTCTTCACCTGTTTTTTTTTTCCCCCCAACGGACTATCTAAGCTCCGTTTAATGTTTGGTGGTGAATCTTTACACTTGTTTCTCTCAGGTGTTGGGTGGAGTCACTCAGAGGACAGTTATGCTAGGAATGTGTCTGCAAGCACGATAGAATATCTATACTAGTGTCCAGGATCAGTGCTTGCCCATGGGGTAGGTCTAAATATGCGCTAACCTTTGGTTGGACGTTCCTTCCATGTCTGCTCTATCTATCTTTGTCTCTGAAGGTCTTGTAGGCTGTGTATATTTTAGATTGAAGGTTTGGTGGGTGGGTTTTTTTCCTTGTGACATCATTCGGAGTGATGTGTGGCTACAGAAGTGGCCAATTAAGGATCTGTATCCCCACTGCTAGAGTCACCCCAATAGACATCCTGGGAATTCAACTTTCCCAGGTCTCTGGCACTTACTAGAGATGCACACCCCACACTTGTGATTTCCATTCCCTTTTCCCTACTTTCACTATACCTAATTCCTCCAAACCCACTATACCTTATTCCTCCTACCCACTCCCTTTTCTACGTCCCCTCCCATTCATTTTCCTCACTCCCTCCATTCGCCTCATATCTATTCTGCTGAATGCATTTTAAAGTCAATATATAGGAAAAAACACTGAGTATGTATAGGAAGTATCCCATAAGTAATTGTGGGGGATGTTTAGGATGAACATATTAATTTTTATAGAGGCCAAAAGTACTACATATATTTTTGTAAGAGACACTGTCTTCATTACATTCAACATGAAGGAAAGCCATTTATATATTCTATTAAGTTGTACAATGGAATCTGTTAAAAGAGTTACACACATCACACAACTTTATTACCTTTAAAGCTCTCTTTATTGCAAATATTTACACAATGAAAAGTACAAAGGTTTAAACTCATGTGAGTGTACTTTGTTGTAAAGTTAAAGTTTATATACACAGATTGATGACAACAGTCATCTCAGATTCACAGGGATAAATACATCAGGGAGTCATCTATTACCTTATCTGTCTTCTTTCCTTTATTCCTGATGAAGACTCATCTCACTTGCAGCCCCTGTTGTGAGAGATGGATCAGACAATGCCTGAGAATCTACAACCCAGAATCCATCTATAGAAAAGAAGAATGACAACTCTCCAAATAGTATACACAATGGAAACTTTCTTGTAGATCTTAACACTTGAAACAAAATGCAAAGAGAGAACCCATTTCCTAGGATATTACAATATACAGGATATGGTAGCTGTAGGAAGCATTCTCGGGGGATTTTAAACTTCTGCATCTGAGAATGAAACTGCCCCCATGAAGGTGATTTATTCCTTTGGCAAGAAAGTCAGTTTGTCTCTTGACAGTCATGTCCTCTGTCCATCACTAGAGCAACGGCGATGCTTTATGAATGTGAACAGATAAATACATACCAGTGTTCATGTCTTCAAAGAATTTCAAGAAGAACCTGAAACAGAATATATAATGTTCCCGAGATGAAATACGGGAATTTAAATTAGTCAGCACACATATGTTGTTAAAATTTTCTGCCTACTATTATTTAATAATATTGACTATTCCTGCTATGAATGAAAAGATGGTTATGTAATGTCTACCAATCCCCAAAGCCTGAAACATTGTGAAAAACTGTCTTATTTCTCCCTAACTTGGGTCTTTGGTCACCAAACTTTTGATTGGTCATCTAAATTCTGTTTCTCAAATAGATCAGAGGACTACGTGACGGTGTCACTCTCATGTAGAAGAACAAGGAACTTTCTGTCCTTGCATGTATTTACTCTTGGGAACATGTAAATAAAACTTTCAGTTTCAAGGACCAAATCATGGCCGTCCAGTGGTACCCATGTGAACCAAAATCTTCCTACCATCAGTGAACATTAGCACACTGGTAACAGCACAAACAATAATATAATGGAATAATCCTGGAACAATAATAATAATATATAATATATAATAATAATAATAATAATAATAATATATGATGATAATGATGATGTTGATGATGATGATGATGATGATGATGATAATAATAATAATAATAATAATAATAATAATAATAATAATAATAATAATGGAATAATCCCCTCAAGGGATCACAGACTAAGGAAAGTAAATGTTAAGAAGTGTTTTTCAAGGTTTACTGTATCCATGAAAGCAACTTTCACAAGGACAGACTCCTCATACATGAAAATCACTCAACTTGTCATGACTTCACAGAGTGAGTTGAGAACCAGGGTGGTCTTTTCTTAGGACAAGAGAAAGATTTGCCAACCTTCCAAAAAGAAAAGCAATCCAGACGGTCTGTAGGTGAGGATTGTTAGCTTGTGCATGCTTAACACACACACACACACACACACGCACACACACACACACACGCACACACACACATGGACACAAACACACACAGACACTCACACACACATACACAAAGAATCACACAGAGAGACACAGACAGATATACAAACAGACACACACACAGAGACCCACACACACAGAGACACACACATACAAACATTCACACACATAAAAATACACACACAGAGAAACACACACAGACACACACACGTACAAACATTCACACAAATAAAAATACACACAAACAGACACACCCACATACAGACACTCACAGAAACTCATATACACACAGAGAGACAAACACAGAAACACACACATACAAACACACACATAAAAATACACACACAGACACACACACAGACACACAGACAGACAAACAGACACACACACACACACACACACACACACACACACACACACATCTGTGATGTATGCTTCCTAGAGTGTCCAGGTGCAAAAGGATCAAGTGGCCCCAGGAAATAGCCTGTCAACAGAATCTTGTTCTGCTTGCAAGTGAGTTGGGGGTTGCTCCAAGGTATTCAGTGTCACAGCTCTGTTAGAAGGTATTCAGGGACGCGCTGTGTGCATATATTTTACTCAGGTTGAACAAGGGCTACACAAACCTTGGAGAGGGGGAAGGGGTTTTCGGGTGCATTTACATCGATGGAGGCTTAAGGTACCAGGAAGGTCTCATTTGCTATATCTTTATCATCTCTGTCCCAGCATCGGTCTGTTGTTCAGGGATCTCCATTTGACCTCCTCAGTAATCGACTCTACTGAATGTGCCCCATCCCCAACCCTGAAGTCCCATTTGCTTGATTTCAAAGGATTGAAGGTTCGGACTCTGAGTTCTCTATCAGATTAAATCCTCCGGAGTTTGTCCTTTAGATGCCACGAATTAACCAGCGCATCCATCGAGTTTCTGCATTAACCCGCATGTCCCTTAATTCTGGCCGGTTCTCTCTGCACTGCGCTATCCCTCCATCTTCCCCCCCGACCTTCCGCTCCTGTCCTCAGTCGCCCTCACTCACCCACAGAAGTTGTTCCAGTTTTCCTGTCAGAGAGGTCGATGCTTTCCCCCTCATGGGCCTTCTCCTTTCCTCTGTCCTCTGCATTTGTGGATTGTAGATAGAATAAGATTTATCTCACAGCTGGTACCATCCATAGGTAAACGCGCACCATGTTTGTGTCTCTAGGTCTCAGATCCCTCTCGGGCTGATTTTTTTTTTCTAGTTTCAACTATTTTCCATGAAGCTTCATGGTACCATGCCACCATCCCTTTGATATCAATCCTCAACCCCATGATGACATGCCCCACTCCCATGATGTCATGCCCTACCCCCACGATGCCATGTCCCACACCCATGATGTCACGCCCCCGTCCCAGTGATATCATGCCTACGCCCCTTGCTAGAATGTTTGCATCTATTCACCAGGTAACATTCTGAATGCTGCCCTGTCACCACACTCCTCCAGGCTCCCACCATTTACAGTCCCTTTTTCTATTCTCTCCCCTTCTTCTCTGAGAGAGTGGAGGACCCCTCTTGGTGCACCCTCTCCCCTGGCACATCAAGTCTCTGCAAGGACTAGATTCATCGTCTCCCACCAGGTCCTGAAAATGCAGCCCGGGTAGGAGAACAGGATCCACACACAGGCGACGGGTTTAGTGAACCCACGTGAAGACCATTGTGCTCCTCTGCCTCTCTCAGTCCTTCCTTCAGCTCTTCAGTGAGACTCACTGAGCTCTGTCTGATATCAAGCCCTGTGCCTGTGCATCTGTATCAGTCGGCTGCTCGGTGGAGTCTTGCAGAGGACAATAATGCCACCCTCCTGTCTTCAAACATAAGAAAGGAGCATCAATGTCAGTGTTTGTCGTTTTCCCATAGGATAAGTCTCACATCCAGCCACTTATCCTTTGGCCATTCCCTCATTTTCTGTTTCATTTCTGTCCCTGTGTTTCTTATAGAGGGGGCAATTTCTGGGTCAAAATTTTGGGGGTGGGTTTGTGTCCTTATCCTTCCACCTGGGGTCCTCTGTGGATACAGAAAGTGACCACTTCAGTATCCATATCCCCACTGCTACGAGTCTCAACTAATGTCACCCTCATAGATGCCAGGGTAGCCTCACCTATCCCAGATTGCTGGCAAATCATAGAGATAGCACCCACCCTGGAAAGTCACTGATTTCTCTTTATTCTCTTGGCCCTCTGTCCCTCTTGCGCGTCTCTCCCAAGAAATGATTCTCAAACCCCATTTCCAGTCCCATCCCCTCAGCCACCCAATCCTTTCTGTCCATCTGCCTCCTATCATTATTTTATACCTCCTTCTGAGTGAAATTCAAGCATTTTTTGGGGGGTCTTTCTTCGTCTTTAGCCTCTTTGGTTCCGTAGATCCTAATGTGTGAATTCTGTACTTTATGGCTTATCCCCTCTTTTAAGTGAGTACGTACATTTTATTTTGGGTCTCAGTTACCTCATTCAGAACAATAATTTCTCATTCCATCTTCTCCACCACCATCTTCACGATGTCCTTATTTTTAATAGCTGTGTAGTATTCCATAGTGTAAATTAACCACATTTTCTGTAGCCATTCTTTGGTTGAGGGGCATCTGGGTTATTTCTATTTCCTTCTCTTTATGAAGAAAGCTGTTAGCAACCTTATGGAGCACATGTCCTTGAGGTATAGCAGAGGTCTTTTCAGATATAAGGCCAGGAGTAGTATAGGCTGGTGTTTAGGAAGAATATTCCCCATTTTCTCAGAATCCACTGGATAGATATGCAAAGTCATTATTCAGATTTGATCTTCCCCTACCATATGTTATTTGTATCCTGATATTTATCTGCTTCCTCAAAGGAGATTTCCCCTGACTAGACCTCTATCATGGATTAAGGAGATCGCATATGAACCTTCTGTCCTTTTAAATGGTCAGTAAATGCTAGAGACTATGACAGTGAGCCAGAGGGGAAAGTTGATAGTGAATGGTTGAGGGTGGGGTTAGGTAGAGAGGCAGAAGAGGGTAAGCGTTTTATAGTATTACTATATAATAATTTAATATACTAACATAATATATTAATATTAATCATATTTTTCATGATATTAATATATAATAATTTAATGTATTAATATATTATATCTATATCTATTACTTATTATAATAATATTATTATTTAATATATTAATATAATATATTAATATTTATTGTATATTATCATAATGTTGATATATAACAATTTAATATGTTAATATAATATATTTTAATTATATTATTATAATGTTAGTATATGTTAATTTAAGATATCAATTTAGTATAATAATATTTTATATATGTATATAGACACACACACACACACACACACACACACACACACACACACACACACATATATATTGCATGCTATGCAACATCCAAAAAGTTAACTCCAAATGGAGCTCGCACGTTAATGGGAAATGCTGGGGGTAGAATACTTTTTTTCACTTCAGTTTGCCTATATGGTGGTTCATTTTGATGGGTTGTTCCACTCCTGCAGCCTCAGGAGGAAGCCTATATGATGGCACTGAGTGGCGGTTTTCATATCCCCTTGGACATTATTTTCGAGCATTTTACCTAGTATTTTTTTCCACCAAAGTTCGTAAGGGAAACTTGTCTGGAATTCTTTCGTTGATGAGTCGTTTGTGATTTAGGTATTAGGGCGACAGTGTCATGGAATCAGTTTGGCATTTTCCTCCTGTTTCTGTGTTTTGAAGATAGGTTGAGAATTTTTTGAAAATCTGGTAGGAGTCTGCGGTCAAACAATCTGGCCCTGGGCCTCTTTCATTGGGGAAACTTAATTACTGTTTGTGTCTCTTTAGGTGTTGTAGAGCTATTTACATAGTTTATCTTACCTGAATTTACCTATGGTCAGTGTAATCATTCTACACAATAATCCACTTCGTTCAGAGCTTCAAATTTTGCAGACAGGAGGTTTTTCAAGTGAGACCTAATGATTCTGTGACTTTCATCATTTCCATTGATGCGGCTCCCTGTTCATTTCTGATTTTGTTATTTGGATGCTGTTTTACCTCCTATTACATTATCTGTCTGAGGGTTTGTATGTCTCGTTGATTTTCCCAAGGAACCAGCTATTGTTTTGTTGATCTTTGTTTTCTCTTTGTTTCTGATGGATCACTTTCACCCTGAGTCTGATCATTTCTTGCTGTCTCCTCCTTTAATATGTATTTGCTTCTTTTTATTCTAGTGTATTCGAGTGTGCTGGGAAGTTGTTAGTGTGCCGTCTCTCTGGTTTCTTTATGAAAGCGCCCTGTGCTGCATATGCACGTTCCTCTTAGCACTGCTTTCCTTAAGTCCCTCAAGTTTGGAGAAGCTGTGCCTTCATTTTAATTAAATTCTAGGAACCCTTTTTGTTTTTCATGTCTTCTCTGAACTGGTGGTTCTTCAGTTGTGAGCTATTGAATTTCAGTGAGTTTATACACTTTTTCTTATTGTTGAAGTCCAGTTTTAAAACATGGTGATCTGAGAAGCTACAATGGTTAGCACAGTCTTTCTGTGTCTGTTGTGGCTTGTTTAGAGTGGGACAACATGGTCAGTTTAAGATAAGGTTTCATGAGTTACTGAAAAGAGAATGTGTCCTTTTGTGTTTGTGTGAACTATTCTGTAGATATCAGTGAGGTCACTTTAATTGAACCCAGTGTTAGTTACATCATTTTTTCCCTTAGTTTCTGTCTCAATGGCCTGCCCTTGGTGAGAGTAGGACATTGATGTCCCCAAGTATTAATGAGTGAGGTTTGATGTGATATTTAAGCTTCAGTGTTATTTCTCTCACCAATATTGCTGCTTGTGTCTTTGGCATATAGGCATCCAGAATCGAGATGATATTTTGGTGGATTTTTCCTCTGATGCATATGAAGTGTCCTTCCCCATCTCGTTTGATTACCTTTGGTAGAAAGTCTTATTTGCTGGATGTTAGAATGGCTACACCATCGTGTTTCTTGTGTCCATTTGCTTGTAAAACCTTTGCCAACCCGTTAGTGTGAGGTTGTGTCTATCTCAGTTGCTGGATTTGTTTCTTGAGTGCAACAGAAGGATGGATTCTGGTTTTAAATCCATTGTGTTAGCCTGTGTCCTTTTACTGTTGAGTAGAGGCCATTAATGCTTAAAGGTATTAATGACAATTCATATATAGTTCATGCTATTTTGACGTTGCGGGAACAGGACTTTATTGCTTGCATGTTTTTTGGTTTTTGTTTTTTCGATTGGGATGTTTGAGTGTGTATGTGAGTATTAGATATGTTCTGTAGGGTGCATGGCTTTTTTTGTTAACATGTTTCGTTTTTGTTTTTTGGAGGAGCTGTTAGAGTATGCGTGTGAATATGAGAACACTTCTGTAGGTTATGCTGTGCAATTATTAATTTCTTGTGGGAGGCAGAGATGGTTCAATTTCTGAATATCCATCAATATAATCCACTATATAATGAAACTGAAAGAAAAAATCACAAAATCTCATTAGATGCTGAAAAAGCTTGCAAAAATATTCCAACACCCCTTCATGTTAAAAGCATGAGAGCGAATACAGGGATACCAGTCCTATGCAGAAACATAATAAAAGCAATGGACAGCAAGCCGGTACCCAACATCAACCTAAATGGAAAGAAACGTAAAGCAAGTCCATTAAAGTCAAGGACAATGTAAGGCTGTCCACGCTCCCTACTCAGTATAGTATTTTAAATTCTATCCAGGGTAAAAGCATGGTTCAAATTTGGTTCTGACATGGAGTATTGCCAAGGCCTGTAAAGGAGGAATGACACAGAGGTTTACAACTCCTGAGGTGGTGTTTGGGGATTTAGCTCAGTGGTACAGCACTTGCCTAGGAACCGCAAGGCCCTGAGTTCAGTTCCCAGTTCCAAAAAAAAAAAAAAAAAAAAAAAGAACTCCTGGGGGTATGGCCCAATCTTCAGCACAGCCTCCTTGGACCTTGGTGAATCATGAACCCAACGAGGACTTCATGCAGAGTGTCGCTTGGTTATTGCACTCATATCTCTCTTACTCTAAGAAGTGCATGAAAATCCTCATGGAGCTTCCCACCACTTAGAGGGCAGCACCATTGGCATTTGCAATAACAGTGGTTGAGGGCTTTTAGGGATTGCCTCTGGGGCAGATCAGTGCTTCCATCATTGCCCGAAGAATTGTAGAATGGTCAGCAACAACAAAAACCATTAAAAAGCATTTGGAAAAATAAAATTGTTCGTGAAGCTGGCTAAGATCTTTTCCCTACTGACCCTGATGTAAAAAACAATGTATGGAACAGTTTGTAGTTCAGACAGGCTGGGACCTTTTAAGATCAGGAATCAAGAACAATGTCGGCACAGGCTACTGGTGTGACTGACACAAAGACTGGACTGTTGATGACTAATTTCTGATCCAGTTTTACCCTCAGATTCCTGATAGGATTTAATAAGGATTGCCAATCACAGATGTGCATTCTGATCATTTAAAGCTGATATGACAATTTTATACTGATGTGTAGATTTCTGTTTTTTTAAAGGTTCTTATAAGAGTACTTTTAAAGATAAATAATACAATATTTAACCATTTCTCTGTAAATTCAAATTGCTTACTTAGTAAGTTATGTTTGCCTTGGGAGTAATTTGGGTTTTTTTAGGTGTACTATGTAATATTTGTCCTAATACAGTATTGGGTTTTACTTTTTTCAGCACTAAGCAAGAGAAGAAGACTATAACATGATCACATTTGTGTAATACAATATTCAGTAAATTAATGGTCTATAGGGAAAATACTACCCATTGGGAAACAGAGAAAACCTAGAAAATTGAACTGTATGTCACAAAAATGAACCTGGGAATAAAAATATTATCTAGAAGAATCTCCTATACTCCATGTTCCTAAGTTTTTTCTACCCATGCCGAGCCCCTGACTAACTTTCTCCATTCAGAGCATGTAACCACTAATGAAGACAAGAGCAGTGTCTAGATTTAGAGAGATGGAGTACATAAAGCTTCCCACTGTGTCACAAGAGACTCTCCTGGAAAAGGCACTCTCGAAACTGGTCAATGTAAGGAAATCTGTTCAGCAGGTAGGCCATGCCAGTTCTCAGAGACATCATCATTAGGCCTCCCTGAAAAATCTCTTGTAACCTGGAGAGCCCTAGCTCCTTCTGTGAGGTCACAAGTGTTGTTGTGACAGCACCTGCCTCTCAGATATTCCTTTAGTACCTCTAGAGCTTACTAATAGGCCTTTATTTTTTTTATTTTTTATTTTTTTGGTCCTTTTTTTCGGAGCTGGGGACCGAACCCAGGGCTTTGCGCTCCCTAGGCAAGTGCTCTACCACTAAGCTAAATCCCCAACCCCACTAATAGGCCTTTAATTCAGAGTAAACAACCATTTTTGAGAGAGAACAAAGAGGATGAAGAGTCAGAGATGGAGAGAAGGAAGATGCCCTTCTCTCTTGGTATAAAAAAGGAAAAAAAGTGTGGTCCATTGGAAAGCTTAGTTAGTCCTGGGTATGGGTTTAGTGGGTTCCCTGAAGAGACAGCCTTGATCTGGGCCTTTCTCATATGGGAATCAGGAGATGGGAGCCTCTCAGAAGCATCTGCACTTCTCTGTTCTTATGGTTCCTGGAAGTCAGAGAGTTTATATCATTCATTTCTTTATTCCAAAAGCCAAGTTTTGGGAAGGGCACAGTTGTTTCCCTGACAGCTCACGGCCTTTATTCTTTTTGTCAGGAAGAAAAAGGTCCTAAGGAAGTAGGGATGGACAAGTTTGTGTCCTCAGCTCAACGTAAACTCCTCCTGGCTTTGGATTCCTATAGTGCAGCTTGTGTCTGGCACTGATATCTGGGAGAGAGAAGTGTTTCTAGTTGATATTTCATCATCTCAGTCTTTCCACTAGTATTACTCTGACTACCATTCCCTGACAATGACCTTTAGATTTCTGAGTCAATAGCTGTGATTACTGGGAGTTTTCTTTTGTTTTATTTCTTTAATTTTTTTTTAATTTTTAAGCAACTTGTATTCCTTTTTATTGGATATTTATATATTACATTTCAAATCTTAGTTCCTTCCCCAATTTCCTGCCCATAAAATCCCTTACCTGTCCCCCTCCTATTCTATAACCCCCCTTACTGTCCATTTTAAGTTCACTGGTTTGCCACTAGAATGCTGTTCTGTATTTGATATGCTCTAGCTGTGTCTAAATGGAAGATCTATGTACATTTCCTGGCAGCATGCACTTCTTAGCTTCATCAATCTTATCTATTTTAGTGAGTGATACATATGTTTTTCTGCCACACGTACGGCATGCTCTGAATGGAATTCCGTCAGTCTCTGCTCTAAATTCATAGATAGTATTGTTCCACCTTTTAAAAATGAGTGAAGCATGCACATTTTGTGTTCTTTTCTTGAGCTTCCAATTGTCTGTGGACTGCATCTTGGGTAACTTGAGGTTCTATGCCAATATTCACTTTCGGTGATTTCATACCATGTGTGTTTTTCTGTGATTGGGTTGCCTCAATCAGTGTGATTTTTCTAGTTCATTCCATTTGTCTATGACTTCTTGAGATCATTGGTTTTGATACCCTAGTAGTACACAATTGTGTAGATGTACCAAATTTTCTGTATCCATTCCTCTGATGAATGCCATTAGGGTTCCTTCTAGTTCCTGGGTATTATAAATAAGGCTGCTATGACCATAGTTGAGGATGTATCTTTTTTGTATATTGGAGCATCTTTTGGTTATATGCAAAGGAGAGATCTATCTGGGTCCACAGGTAGTGCAATTTCCAATTTCTTTTTCCGATTTCCTTTTCTGAGGAATCTCCAGACTGATTTCCAGAGTGGTTGAACCAGTTTGCAATCCCACCAACAAAGAAGGAGCTTTCCTCTCACTTGACATCTTTTTAACATCTGCTGTCTGCTGAGTTTTTCTTTCAGACATTCTTACATGTGTGAGGTGGAATCTCAGGGTTGTTTTCATTTACATTTCCTAGATGAGTAAAAATGATGAACATTTCTTTAGATGCTTCTCAGATATTTGATATTCCTCAGTTGAGAAATCTTTGTTTTGTTCTGGACCACAATTTTAATAGGGTTATTTGTCTCTCTGAAGCGTTATTTCTTGAGTTCTTTGTATGTATTAGGTAATAGCTCTCTGTCAGATGTAGGATTGGTGTAGAACTTTTCCCAATCTGTTTCCTGCTGTTATATATATATATATATAGACAAGACTGATGATTGTAATTACATGTTATACTAGAAATTCGATCTGTGCCTGGCACATCTTTCTGTATAAGAATATTGACTTTCTGATAGGCAGGAGGATGTAGAAGTTAAATTTACTCTTAACCTAACAAAAGGATATTAATCTTTTTCCTGCTATAGCACGTTTAATTAAATGAAGTAAAATAAGTCTATTTAATTGATGTTGGGGAAATATAATTTAATAATATAATCCTAACTCCTTTTATGTTATTAAAAGTCACATGTAGTTGGTAGCTGTCATATTGTGTAAAATTGGCATCAGGATTGGGACAATGAAATATTCTGTCTTATGCAAATGCATAGGAATAATGAACAAAATTATGTACCAAGCTTCATGCTTTATGTAAATAATTGCATGTATTCAATTGTATCTAGGATAATTTCATATTAGCTAGGTATCAAATGCATAATAATTATGACTAAATTATTAATTAAATATCAAAATAAGCATACTAGAGTTACCAAGTGGACATGGAAAATAAAATATATTAGAGTAATCAAAAATATTTATTAAAAGCCAAATGATGAAAATATCGTCTATATAAAAGCAGCCTGGAGCTATATGTCACCTTAAAGTGTTATAGTGTGTTGCAGTGAGGTGGTTTAGCAGATAAAATTTCATGCCATGAAAAACCAAGAACCTAAATTTGATACCTACACATATATGTTTGGAAGACTTCTATATTCACTACATGACCAGAACACATAAAAGCTTACACCGAATATTAACAATGCTACTAATGAGAATAATAATAATAAGAAAAAGTAAAAACAAAACTCTACGAACATTTTAAAGAAATAATGTATTGTATTGGCCTTAAAATAGGAAATTCAACACATTTTCTTAGTACATTAACTATTCAAAGAAAAACTAAAAGGCTTTTACTTCATTCTATATGAAAGCAAAAACACATGAGATGGATTGTGTAAAGAAAGAGAGAACTGCAAACTGTAAAATTAATATAGTCATTGCAGAGTAAAGAAACAGACACTATCCCAAGGTTCTATAAATAAACATGCAGAGGATTTACTGCATAACATTAACATATTTAATCCAACACATCTTACTATGAAAAAGGAAAGAAAACTGGGAAAAATAATGCCTGAATGTAGTCTCTGCACCTAGAATGTGGGAAGATGTCTCAAATTCAAAGATACCCTGAAATACATGAGAAAATTATAAATAGGTTGAGTTAATTATGGATTAAGTATTGTAGTATTAGCTTAGTGGATAAGAACACTTACTGCTCTTAAGAGCAAACACGTTCACGTTCCAACATCAATGAAGCCACTTGCAACCAGCTGTAAAGGCAGCTCCAGGGCATCTGACATCTTCTGGTCTCCCCAGGTGCCTGTGTTCATGTGCACAAATCTATATGTAGACATTCACACATAACACATCATTAAAATAAAAAAGATTCATGAATGTATTTTCTGCACAAATAAAGAATAGTAAGCATTCTACATAGCAAACACAATTGATGCAAATTAATAAGAAAGAAGACAATTCGCAAATAGTATGAAGAGTAAATTAAGGATTAATGCTTACACAGTTCAGTAACAAAAACGCTAAATTTCATGACTGAATTGCAATGTAGATGTTAAAAAGCATCTAGCATTTGAATTTATGAGTGAAACTATTTTATAAATTATTTTATTTATTTACATTCCTTCCATTGTACACTCTCCTGGTTCCCTCGCACAGTTCCTCATCCCATTCCACCTCTTCCTCCCCTGACTCCAAGAGGATGTTCCCCAGATCCTGCCAGGCACCATAATCCCTGGGACCTCAACTCTCTCAAGAGTTAGGCCAGACCAGGTCGTCCTCTGCTATACATGTGTCAGGGCATCACACCAGCTTGTGTATCCTGCCTGGTTGGTGGCTCAGTGTCTGGAAGATCTCAGCGGTCCAGATTAGTTGCGACTGCTGGTCTTCCTATAGAGGTTGTCCTCCCCTTCAACTTCTTCAATCCTTCCCCTAATTAAAGAACTGACAGAAGTCAGAGACTGATACCTTTTTAAAATATGTGTACCATTTAATTTTGAATGCTATAGTATGGGTTCTCATATAAATTTTTTTTTCGGAGCTGGTGACCGAACCCAGGGCTTTGCGTTTGCTAGGCAAGTGCTCTACCACTGAGCTAAGTCCCCAACCCAGGCAATATATGTATTATAGTCTTCTGAGATGGAAATTTGTAAGTATTTATACAAGTACTCCATTATTTAACAGCCTTGACATCAATCCAACAACGTGTTTTGTAATTTATACAAAATATAATGTAAATAATCACCGTTGAGTACTGTGCCTGAGTCAGTGTCCATGCAGATTTTCTGTAGCGAACTTTAGCTAATGAAAATGAAAATAATCTGAAAGGCACAATTAGATTATTATTTAAACAAATGAGTATACTACCATTTATTAAATGCATGATATTCCATGAAGAAATTCCCCATGCACATGTATTCAAGACACATTGTTAAATGAAAAACAAATGACAGAATATTGCATTATGTAATCAAATGCCCTGGGTCCTGCTACGACTGAACCCACAGTGAACGTGATTTTTGGGGGGAGGGCAGCAATGTGGGGAGAATGGGGTGGGGAACACCCATAAAGAAGTGGGAGGGGGTAGGGGATGTTGGCCCATAAACTGGGAAAGGGAATAACACTCAAAACGTAAATAAGAAATACTCAAGTTAATAAAAAAAGAAAATGAAAAAATGTCCTGTTCTGTCCCTTGGTAAGGAGAAACCTGCCTGCACCTTCTGTTCTTTCCAGCTTCTTCTGTTTTCCTCTTCTCCTCTGCAGATTGCTTTCTTATGTTACCTATATAGTCTCTAAGTTATTCCTCTATACATTTCTTCTCAGCCCAGATCTTTTTGGCTCAGTTCTACTAAGCTCAGTTCTCCTTAGCTCAAACCGGACTTTTCAGCTCAGCCCCTCTCCAGCTCAGTCCATCTGTCTCTGTCCTTCCAGTTCAGTCCTTCTCTCTCAGTCCTTCTGTGTGTCTTCTCTTTCTCCTCAGCGCTTAAACATATTTCAGAATACATGATCCCGTGTTACTATGTTCATCACAAGTTCATATGAAAGATCAAAGTATAAATTTGAAGTATAATTTTCAACTGAGAATGTTTACATGAATATCCATCAGGAATAATTATCTGGCTAAATATTCATCACCAGCGTCAGCTCTACAGGTTCACTGAAGCTAAAACCATAGTTGATAGAGAAGTTATTTACAGATAAACCCAGTCAATATCTTATCATCTGTCCTTGCACCTGTAATAAATCATTTGTTCTCTTTTTATGACCCTTGATAACTGTTTTGCAACCTCTTGGAATGTGTTCTGAGTAGGAGAAAGTCTGTTTACTATCTCAGAACAATTAACTGGTGACACCTGGGAGACTGGCAGAGTTGTCACTGCAATTTTGACTAATAGAAAGAGACTTATAGCAGTCCCACTATAAAAGAACTTAATAACCATTGATATAATTTTAGGAATTATTGTAGGATCATTATTAAAATTAAAGAATTCATCTATTTGTCTGTGTAGCTTCACAACGGGACAGTACAACTTCGTAGGCCTGCAGAGATCTGCTCCAAAGGGGTGTGCTCTTACTCAATGATTGTTATATATGTCCAATAATAACAACAGGAATAGCATTTCAATAGCAGGAAACTTTCCCAAAATGAATCCCTCACAGCCTTTCCTAATAAGGGCGAACCAGTTGTGGATCTCTCCATCTCAGGATGATCACCTGCTAGTTATTCGCTTGTCCTGTTATGGCTCCTGACACTTTCTTCTCAGTCCCACATGGGACCTTCTCCAAAACTGATAATATGATCCATCACAAAACAGGCCTCAACAGATACAAGAAGATTGAATTAATCCCATGCATCCTATTAGATCACTACAGACTAAGAATGGTCTTCAATAACAACAAGAACAACAAAAGACCCATATATATATGGTAGCTGAGGAATGATTTACTCAATGAGAACTTGTTCAAGGAAGAAATAAAAAAAAAATTAAAGACTTTTTAGAATTTAATGAAAAGGAAGGCATAACTTAGGAACACAAAAAAGCAATACTAAGAGGAAAGCTCATAGCTCTGAGAGCCTCCACAGAGAAATAGGAGCTATGATACACTAGCAGTTTGACAGAACACCTGAAATCTCAGAACCAATAAAAATCCAAATACACCAAGAGGACTAGACAGCAGGAAATAATCAAACTCAGGACTGAAATCAACCAAGTAGAAACAAAAGGAATTATATAAAGAATCAACAAAACCACTAGCTGGCTCTTTGAAAAATCCAGAAATAGGTAAATCCTTTATATCCAAATTAAAAATAACAAAATCAGAAGTGAAATAGAGATATAACCATAGAAAATGAGGAAACTCAAAAAATTATCAGATCCTACTATAAAAGCCTACACTTAACAAAACGGGAAAGTTAGGGATAAATGGATAATTTTCTAGACAGATACAAGGTACCAAACTTGAATCAGTATCAGATAAACCATCTAAATACTCCTATAACTCGTAAAGTAGTAGAAGCAGTCATTAAATGTCTCCCAACCAAAGATCCCAGGACCAGAAAGGTTTAGTACAGAGTTCTCTCAGATGTTCATAGAATACCTAATACCAATATTCTCCAAACTATTCCACAAACTAGAAATAGAAGGAACACTACACAATTTCTTCTCTGATGCCACAGTTATGCTTATAACTAAAGCAAACAAAGACCCAACAAAGAAAGAGAATTTCAGACCAATTTATTCATGAATTTCCGTGCAAAAATTCTCAGTAAATTTCTTGCAAGCCAAATCCAAGAACACATCAAAACAATGATCCATCATGGTCAAGTAGGCTTCATCCTGGAGATACAGGGATGGTTCAGTATACAGAACCTGATCACTAATCAAACTAATCTCACAATAAATACAAATTCAATGAAAACAAAACAAGCAATCATCTCACTAGATGCTGAGAAAGCATTTCACAGAACCTACCCCTTCATGTTAAAAGTCTTGGAAATATCAGAAATTCAAGGACCATACTGAAGCACAGTAAACACAATACACAGCAAACCAGTAGCCAACATCAGACTAAATGGAGAGAAACTTAATGCAATCCCACTAAAATCAGGAAGTAGACAAGGACACCCACTCTCTCCCTATCTTTTTAATATAGTGTTCGAAGTCCTAGCCAGAGTAGTTAGAAAACAAATGGAGGTAAAGTGATACATATTGCTAAGGAAGTATTCAAAATGTCACTATATGCAGATGATCTGACCCCACAAATTCCACCAGTGAACTTCTAAGCCTGATAAACAACTTTAGCAAAGTAGCAGAGTATAAAATTGATTCAAACAAATCAGTAGCCTTCCTCTATCAAAAGAGAAACAGGCTGAGAAAAAAATTACAGAAATGACATACTTGACAATAGTCAAAAAGCATTTAAAATACCTCAGTGTGACTTTATCCAAGCAAGTGAAAGATATATTTGACAAGAACACATGTCTCTGAAGAAATAAATTGAAGATCTCAGAAATTAGAAAGATCTCCCATGTTCATGTATTGGCAGGATCAATATTGTAAAAATGGCCATTTTGCCAAAACCAACCTACAGATTCAATGCAATCCCCATCTATATTCCAACTCAATTATTCACAAACATAGGAATGGCAGTTTGCAAATTTATTTGGAATAAAATAAATCCCAGGATAGAGAAAACTATTCTCAAAAATAAAAGCATTTTGGGGAAATCACCTTCCCTGAGCTCAAGATGTATTACAGAGCAATGGTGATGAAAAACTGTATTGTATTGGTATTGAGACAGGCAGGTAGATCAATGGAATAGAATTGAAGATGCAGAAATGAACCCACACAGCTTTGGCCACTTGAAAATTTATAAAGAATCTAAAACCATCCAGTGGATAAAAAGATAGGATTTTTTAAAAAATTGGGCTGTTTCACCTGAAGGGCAGAATGTAGAAGAATGCAAATCAATCCACTCCTATCTCCTTGTCCAAATTTCAAGTAAAAGTAGATTAAAGTCCTCCACATAAAGATCACCAGTGGAAGGGGAAGCCCTGGGTCCTGCTATGACTGAACCCGCAGTGAACGGGATTGTTGGGGGGAGGGCGGCAATGGGGGGAGGGTGGGGATTCGAACACCATAAAGAAGGGGAGGGGGAGGGACTAGGAGGATGTTTGCCTGGAAACCGGGAAAGGGAATAACACTCGAAATGTAAATAAGAAATACTCAAGTAAATAAAATAAAAAATAAAAAAAGACCTCCAAATAAAACCAGATACACTGAAACTAACTGATGAAAAAGCAGGGAAAAGCCTTGAACACATTGGTACTCGGGAAAATTTCCTGAATAGAACACCAAAGGCTTTCATTCTTAGGTCAAAAATTGAAAAATGGAACTTCCTAAAATGTCAAAGTTTCTGTAAGGCAAGCCACACTGTCATTATTTCCATACAGCAACTAACACATTGGGAAAAGATCTTTACCAATCCTATATCCGATGGAGCGCTAATATCCAATATATACAAAAAACTCCATAAACTATCCTCCAGAGATTCAAATAACACTGTTTAATAGTGGGCTATAGTTCTAAACAAACATTCTCAGCTGATGAATACTGAATGGCTGAGAAGCACCTAAAGAAATATTCAACATCCTTAGTCGTTGGGGAAATTCAAATCAAAACAATCCTGAGATCCTACCTCATACCAGTCAGAATGGCTAAGATAAAATGTCAGGTGACAACAGACTTTGGCAAGGGTGCGGAGAGAAAGGAACACTCTGTCACTGTTGAAATTGCAAACTCTTAAAACCACTCTGCAAACCAGGCTGGAGGGTCCTCAGAGAATTGAACATAGTATTTACTACCTGAGGACCCAGCTGTACCATTCGATGGCACATACCCAAAACTTGCTCCTACCTACAACAAGGACACATGCTCCACTATGTTCATAGCAGCCTTATTTATAAAAGACAGAAGCTGGAAAGAACCCAGATGTCCCTCAAAAGAGACACAGATTCATATAATGTGGTCCATTTACACAATGGTGTGGTACTCAGCTACTAAATAGAATGACTTCATGAAATTCATAGGCAAATGGATCAAACTAGAAAATATCATCTTGAGTGAAATAACACAAACACAAATAAACACACATACATTGCATGCACTCACTGGTAAGTGGAAATTAGCCCAAGATCACAGAATATTCACAATAAGCTCATATACACTCTGAAGCTAAACAAGAAAGGACAAAGAGGGATGGCTTCGATCCCAAATAGAAGGGGGAAGAAAATTATCATGAGAGGCACATGGAGGAAGGACCCTGTGTGGGAGAGGTGAGTGAAATGGAAATAAAGGAGAGCAGGATCAGATGTGGGAATGACAGGAGAGAAGCACAGAGGACCAGGAGAATGAATATAGAAAGAAGGAACAGTGGAGGATGGTGTAACCTCTAGAATGTCCCAGATACTAGGGATGCGACAGGTTCCCTGTACCCAACACTGATGACATTGGCCAACATACACAACAACAGTGAAATTGAACCTGAAGACACCACCTGCAGTAGTAGACATGACCACAGTGTAAGGATGGGACCACTCACCCATCTCTTATTAATTCAGAGTTATCCCTGTGTAATGGAAATGCAGGGTAAATATGGAGCAGAGGCTGAAGGAAAGGCCATCAGGAGATCTGCAGACACCAAACCGGACACTGTTGCTGATGCTGAGATGTGCTTGGAAACAGGAGTCTGGTATGGCTGTCCTCTGAGAGGCTCTGCCAGCACCTGACTGATACAGATGCAGATATTCACAGCCAACCATTGAACTGACCCTAGAGATCCCAAAGGAAGATGTAGGGGAAGGGCTGATGGAGCTGAAGGGGATTGTAATTAGAGGTAGAACAACGATATCAATAACCAGACCCCTCAGGGCTCCCATGGCTCTAACCACCAACCATAGAATATACATGGTCTGGTACCCTAAATATGTATCAGAGGACTTCCTCATCTCACATCAGTGGAAGGGGAAGCACTTGGTCCTTTGGATGCTTGATGTCCCAGAGAAGAGCGATTCTAGAGGGGTGAGGAAAGAATGAGTGGGTCTCACGGAGTCACCCTCTTAGAGACAAAGAGGAGGAATATGTGAAGGTGGGGTTTATGGAAATGGGATAATATTTGAAATATAAACAAATACAATGGTTAATAAAATTACAAATAAAGGAGCGGTAATTTCCATACACTACTTTACTCCACAGGTTAGCTTGGAACATTTATTGTTGCCTAGATGCATATTTCTTCCTACAGTACCTGATATCTTCTTTCTCTGAGGAGTGTAGACTTAGATCTTCCTTTTCATTCAAAGAAGGCATAACACTTAACTCCTTTCTCCAAGGAAAGGTGATTGTAGATATGTCTGTAAACGGCAGGAGGCATTTGTACAATCTAATTGGGGGTCATGAAAAGAATTATTTACAAGCAAAGTTTGTATGCAAACAGTTTGTGTTCAATCAACTTACAGTATTGAAAGCATCCCAGTACTTCTGGCCAGGCAACTGCATACGATGTCAAGAGGTATTAAGAATTTCAATATATGTGACTAGAGAAAATACTTTCCATTTTGTAGCATTCTCAATATTTCAAAAATATCATCACGGAAAGAATATTAAGAGCTTTAGGACAAGAAAAAATAGTGAGTGAGACATCAAGGCAGAAGCATCTCAGTAAAACCTGGAAGTCACATGGAATTCTAGTATCAATCCCATGCATTCTATGCTCTATTCACATCCTATCACATGCTCATTCCCTAACACAGTCCACCAGTGATTTTCTAGTCCCTGCAGTCTCTGAGGAGCAAGGGTCTGGATCAGCCTTTCCCATTCGGTTATGAAGTTCCAAGACACATCCCTGCACCAAAGCTGGTATAAGAGGCGTTTGACAGCACAGGCTCCGAAGCACCCTTTGCCCTTTCCATTCATGTTGCTCCTTCAGGAATCCCTTGTCACGACCCCTGACAGGGGGCACAAAACAGGTAGCACTCCGGACTCAAAGGAAGAGAGTCAACATGGTTCCTCCTCATTCAGAAAGCTTGGATGATCGCCCCGCTACTACAAGCAGAACTGACAAATGAGGCAGCTCCTGGCTGGGCCGTGCAGACCTCACAACTGGCCCTTGCAGACCTCACGATTGCCCCTTGCAGACCTCACGACTGCCGCGTGCAGACCTGGCGACTGCCCCGTGCAGACCTCGCGACTGCCCCGAGCAAACCTCGCGACTGCCCCGTGCAGACCTCGTAACTGCCCTGTGCAGACCTGGCGAATGCCCTATGCACACCTCGCGTCTGCCCCGTGCAGACCTCTCTACTGCCTCGTGCAAACTCGAGGACAGCCCCTCTCGAGCTTTGGTTGTTTCCTGAGATCAATGGTCACTCGAGATTTCCCTGCGTTGCCTTCCGGACTTGTCCACAGTTCTCGGGAGAGAGAGAAATACTCAAAGGATACAGCTCGACTGATGTTCACCATGACACACCACTGCCGAGTCCTTTCACTGACCCTTCACGTGATAGTGTTTAGAGAGGACAGAGAGCCTCATCCCGGACTTTACCCTCTGACAATGCACCAGCGATTTCCCAGCCTCCATGGCCTGGGGACCCCTTCAGAGTCCCCCAAGATGATTATAACCCCGGAGTGCAACAGGGGAATCAGTGGTAGGATCCGCAGCCTCCACAGCCTGGAAGCCCATTCAGTGTCCCCCAAGCAGATTATAACACCGGACTCCAATGGGGGAAGCACTTGAAGGGTTCCAAGCCTCTGCCACCTGAGAACGCCTTCAGTGTCCCCCAACCGGATTATAACATCCTATTCCAACGGGGGAAGCACTTGAACAGCAGAGACCCGAGCGACTTTCCACCTCCGGGACTACTTAGACGGACTCGGCACAAGTTCAGATGCTCAAAACCCTATGAAGACCAGAGATTCAAAAAACCTGATGCTCGTGTTTAGAAATTGTTCAGAAACTCAAAGATCATATAAAGGCTTCAGTCAATAAGAGGGCCCTAGACCCCTGAAATGAACTGACAGAGAAGAAGAAATGGACACTTCCACTTCCTCTGAGGGTTCCTGAGGGCATGAGTAATCCACTGACCAAGGATAGCAGATCACTGAGTAACCCACTGGCATAATATATATGTCGTATGTATGTAGTATGTGTATAGTATGTATGTGTGTAATATATGTGTATATATGTAGTACGTATGTATGTATGTATGTAAGTATGTATGTATGTATGTATGTATGTATGTATGTATGTATGTACACCCATGTGCAGTGACCCACGGAGGTCAGAAGAGGGCATCAGACTCCCTAGAGTTGGGGACCATCTGATATAGTTGCTGGGAACTGAACCCGGGTCCTCTGAGAGGAATGCAAACCATCTTAACTGAGATTATTTCAGTTTCCCATCATTTGTGAAACATCTTACCATCCATTGTGTCTTGTACTATGCAGTGTTCGTTCCTTAGTGCAATGGTGTCCCTTCAGTCAGACTGGGTTTTGACGGTCTGTTGAACATGTAAGAGCGGCATGGCAGAAGGATAGTGTGGGGGGGTGTGCTCTGATGCAAAGAGGGACATTGCACTAACTGCCTCAGTCACTGTCTCTGCTGGCCTGCACTCTGTAGCATGTGCCTCCTGCGAAGCCTAAAGCTTTCCGTGCTGCCTGAGCTGACAGCCCTTGCAGCCTCCTCTAGGTCCTCCTCTGTATATCCCCAGGGGATAATCCTGAGGGATCCCTGAAGGGAAATCCCTGATAAAAATTCTCCAGTGCTTACTAGAACCTCAGGCTAAAACCCAAACTCCTGGTTGGGAAATAAAACCAGCTCCCAGTCCACCACATCCTGACATCGGGTCCCATCCATCCTGCCTGCCATTCATCCCACTAACGCTTCTATTCTGATAGGGTCGATGATCATATTGGATTAGGGGCCCAGCACCCTCCAGGGTGGCCTTCATTATAACCACTTACATCTGCAATGACTCTACTACCAATGGATATCACAGCCTGAGCAGCCAGGAGTTGGGATGAAAAGAAAGGTGGTGCATAAGCCAGACACTCACCATGTCTGGGATACTGACTTACTTTATTAAATGATTAAAATTGTATAAAAAATTAGAGAAGTTCGCACCCGAAGAATGGATTAGCACTTTCATGTCTATGATTCCTTCACCTGCTCTCTATAAGCACCTACTACATCCAGGGACTCAGATAAGCCAGAATTCATTCCCTGTTTCCACTCTAGATAAGGCACAGGTAATCCATTGAAAACTGCTAAGCTGAGACTTTAGGAAACCTGTTGGAGACATCAGTTCAGGAAGCCAGATGCCCTGGCGAAGACCTTCGAGATGGGGCATCACAGAGATGGCAGATTTGGAAAGACGACAAGGTTGAAGACATGATGGATTTCTTGCTAAGGAATTGGAGACCTGCCCTTCAGAGAAGATGGCTTCAAAGAATGGAGTCTCCAAGCACCTCTCCTTGGAACAAGTGCTTGTTCCTATGGGGGTTGGGGGGGGTGGCTGCATTTCAACCTCCCTCACTGGAGAGTGACGGGTCCAGAACTTCACGATCCGGCTCAGTGTGGGATGACTTAGGTGGAAACCACTAGCTTCCTCACTTCAACTAGCCCAAGGAAGGATGCTCTGCTCTGTCTCGCTGCCTTGTAAAGACACCTTCATCCCTGTTGCTCATGCCCAAGGCTTCCTATAGTCCTCACCTGTTTGCTTCTGAGTCAGCTGGGGTGTGTTGACATACCTCACTTTGTGCGAGCTTTCCTTAAGACCTCTAAACCCCCAACCCATCCTGTACACTCCATCTCTATTGTTCTATTTAGCTTGATTTTTTTTCTTCAACAAAACATGAGCAAGAAGTGGATGTCTCAAATGGCTATTGCTTGCAGTCTTCTAAAGTTGATGCCCAGGTGAACGAAATGAATTGTGGGCAGTGCCTCAAACAGACAGATCTTTATGCCTATTTTCTTGACTTTTGATGATGTTTAAAATGTGGTGTTTGGGGGTAGGAAATTACAACATGGTAGCAAAAACGATCCATTGTGTGTCTCTGTTAAGTTTGTTTTATTCAAAGTGACAAACGCTCCTCCCATGACTCCATATTGAAGGAGGTGAAGAGGTGAGCTAGGTCCATAAAACGATGGCCTTAGGACCCAGGGCTGGTGGTTGTCTTCCTCAGTTTGTCCTTCAAATATATCTTGCTACCAACCGGTTATAGCTGCGGTTCACAACCTGTGTGTGGGTCATGATCCCTTTGACAAACTTCAGTCTCCAAAATGATTACCAACTACGATTCATAACAGTAGCATAATTACAACTATCAAGAAGCAACAGAAATAATTGTGTCATCAAGGGTCGTAACAACATAGGAACTGTCTTAAAGGGTGGCAGCATTAGGAAGGTAGATCACTGACTTATAGTCCAAGAAAGAGCGTCTAGCTATGGTCCAAATAAGCAAAATACAGGATCTCCAGCATGCCAGAAACATGGGATAAAATGCAAGCTGGGGAGATAGTTTTGTGGGAAGAAT
This sequence comes from Rattus norvegicus, assembly GCF_021556685.1. NCBI lineage: Eukaryota > Metazoa > Chordata > Mammalia > Rodentia > Muridae > Rattus > Rattus norvegicus. The sequence goes on from NC_141555.1 coordinate 69,642,475, forward strand.
TGCCTGCTGTGAAATTACCAGCACATGCATGACAGCCCATAACCCATGATTGGAGGGATAATGACAGGACACATGGAGGGTCCCACGGCTCCAGCCACATCTATAGCAGAGGATGGCATTGTCTGTCATCAATAGGAGGAGAAGCCCTTGGTCCTCTGAAGGCTCATTTCCCCAAAGTGGGGGACTGCCAGGGTGTTGAGATGGGAGTGGGTGGGAAGAAAAGCATCATCACTGAAGCAGGAGGAGAGAGAATGGGAGAGAGGGGATCCAGGAAAGGGGATAACATTTGAAATTTAAATACATAAAATTCCAATAAAAAAGAGACAGGAAGTGTTTATTTTGACCCATTGTTTGAGCTGGTACCATCCATCATGATGGGGAAAGCAGAGCAACTGGAGTGTGATGGTCACATTGCAGACCTGGAGGGTGTTCAGCTTTCTTTCTTTCTTTGTTTCTTTGTTTCTTCGTTTCTTTCTTTCTTCCTTTCTTTCTTTCTTCCTTTCTTTCTTTCATTCTTTCTTTCTTTCTTCTTTCTTTCTTTCTCTCTCTCTCTCTCTCTCTCTCTCTCTCTCTCTCTCTTTCTAATTTATTTATTTCTTTCTTTCCTTGTTTTAAATTCCATATATGGGTGTTTCCCTTGCTTTTATGAATTTGTATAAAAGATACAGATACAGAAGCCACAAGAAACTTAGGGAAGAAAAGCAGGTATAGCTGTCAGTAAGTCATGGGTGGCCACAGGGCTCAAGTCGGTTTCCCTCAAGACCACATGTGTATTCATCAAGACAGGAGACAGGAGCAGGGCAAAGAACTGACCAAGAGTAATCAATGCTTCTGAGCCACCATGTTGGTGCCAGGGTCTGAACTCAGGTCCTCTGCAAGAGCAATAACGGTTCTCAACTACCAAGACACCTCTCCAGTCACACACAATCATTGTTTATACAACCCCCCAAACACAGCATCACTTGATGTGTGTAAACACGCATACTAGACATGCGGTGTGATTTATTTGTGTGAATGTTCATTCAGTGTGATACAAATGCTCTTGTATTCATAAATTTTGGCATAGCCGTTTTCACTTGGAGGTTCTCTTCATTCTCAGCTTTGGTGTTTACATACATCATCAAGAGATGAACCACCCTGTCAGCCTACCCCCGTCTCCCCACCATTTGCAGCTATGCCTTCCTTTCTTCACTAAGTTAAACACCACCTCAGACTCTACTCTTTCATTTTGTTCAGTGTAGTAGACTCTCCATAACCATAAAATGGAATCCCAGATGCAGAGGGAAGAAGATTTGCTGTTTGTTACTTTGTTTTATTTTAGTTGCTTTTTCCCATTTCCACTGTGTCCCATTCAGTGGCAGGTACTTAATTCAGCCAGCATTTTGAGAGGGGCTGCGGGTGGAGTGTGATAAAAGGAAAATTACTGGAGAGAACTCACTGGGATTTTGACGATTAATACAAAGTGTTTATTGACTGGATTTTTCAGTTACACAGAACCCTGAAAGGCACTGAGTCGAACTAAAACTTCACATCTGACAATTTGCTCCAAGGAACTAAAAAACCTTAAAGACAAAATTGGTCCAAAAAAATAAGCCCTAAGTTGTAATGATTGACCCTCTATAAAGAGAAACATTAAACTTTTTTTTAAAAAAAATGATGATATTGATGTTTTTGTTTAACAATTTCATATACTTATATAATGAGTTTTAGACATTTTCTTTCTGTATTTCCCTTCCCAATTCCCCTCACTCATCCCCCTCCCTCATTCTCCCATCCCATCCTTCAGTTCTCCCTTGCTTCCTCCCTCATCCTACTCTGTCATCCCCTCGGTCAACCCCTTCTCTCACTCCATTCCCTCTCCAATTGGCACCGATATTCTGAATAAGTCCCCCTTCCTACTTCACGTCTCCTTTCTGCATGTAATTCCTAAGTTTAATTAATTACATGAGTACAGAGGAATTCGACAGAACAACTTATCTATGGGTACAGGAATGAAGAAGGGGGTGAAGCAGAAATTTCTGGTTTCTTTGGAGACTCAACTGTGTCATGGATGTTGTTTTGGAAACTGTCTTAGGAGAGGATGTTTTACTGAGAACAAACACATGGTGTTTCTGGTAGCTGCCTGGGAAAAGGGCATGTGATGTTTAGAAAGGGTACGAGTATAACCCTGGACAACAGTGGGCAACACCATGGCATTGGCTTGCCTTGCCACTCTTCGCTGATGCTCAATGGAGTTTGATGACACTGGTCTTCATTGACCATGCTGTGGCATTGGTTCACCTTTCCTTCCTCACTGACAATTGTTTGTCATGGCTTTGTAGGGAGAAAAGCACCAGAGAACTTCTTGTGGAGACAATGCGGTGGCTTCTTGCTGCCTCCTCGAACCCAGGCCAATTGGAAGAGCTCAGCAATTTCTTCTGGGTTGAACTGTCCTTGGTGATTCGTGAATGGTGTTTGCAAGTAGATCGACCTACCTTGGCTGATTTATGTCAACTGAACTGATATCCTGATTATGAAGATTGAAGTAGCCCCAGAGAACTATTTCTAAGCAGGTCCACATCGTCCTTTGTTTGCCCTATTATCCTTTCCTTTCCACTACCTCTGGTGGGTGGTGGGCTAGAGGAAGTTTAAAGGGTTTAAAAACTCTTACTAATATAGGTCTTGAAAGATCTAAGCCTGCAGGATAGAACCCTCCTCCAATAAATGTCAGTTGCCAAGGGAGGGGAGGGTCTTCATGGCCTCTCCCATCTGTGATGAAGTGTTGAGGGGCCTAGTCTTGTGCCCGTGACCATAGCCGCCATCAGTTTAAGAGTTCAATGACCAGGACCAATCTAAAAGATATCCTTTTGCTGTCCCCTTCCCTATCTTATGGTTCATATATTCCTTCCACCCACTCTTTCATGATGTTCTCTGAGCTGTGAAGGAGAAGTCTTAGCTCTCCTATTTCCACCTGAACAGTCCAACACCACTGATTCCCAGCACTTTGTCCAGCTGTACGTCTCTGCCCATGGTAGTCAGAGGCTACTTCCCTGATGAGAGCTGAGTGCAACGCTGATCTGTAGATACAAATATGGATGTTTGGAAGGAAGTTCGACAATGTATTTAGCATTAAGTTCTTTCATAGGGCCTATATCACACTAACCATATGTTCTTGACCAGTTTACAGAACCTGGTGTGTATTCCCTCGTGTGGAATATGCCTTGTATCCAATTGGAAAGCCACTGGCTACTCCCATGACTGTGATGCCACTAACACATTAGGGGCACATCTTGCTTGACATTTTATCTTGAATGGTTCACCCCTGAGTAAGGTTGTAGGTGATTTTCTCCCCTGGAAGCCTACATAGCACTTTCTTGAACCATGAAGTCTATCCATTATAGAGGATGGTTCCACCTCAGCTTCAAATTGACCCTTCTGTGACCTGTGACCCAAAGGATTCAGTGTCCTCAGCAATAGGGTCTTACCGTCAAGTTCTGGAGGGCTACGAAGAACAATGGCAACAACCTGTAAAGTTGCGAGGGCTTTTGTGATCTCCCTGGTCAGCAACGTTCAGGAAGACATCCCACATCTGGCACTGAGATTTTTGCTTAATTTTGGTTTTCTGTTGCTCTGATGAATACACTCACCAAAGCCAGCTTGGGAAGGGAAATCTTCATTTCATCTTATCTGTTCCAGCCCATCATCAAGGAAAACCAAGACAGGATTGTGAAACAGGAACTACAGAGACTGCTCACTGACTTGCTTCTAAGCTCACATTCAACCACCTTTACAGAATACTGACCCACCCGCATACGGTGGTTCTGCCCACAGTAGACCAGGCTCTCCAACATCAGTGAACAGTAAAGGAAATGCCACCTGGACATGGTCAAGGCCAATCTGATGGAGGAAGCTCCCCGATCTAGGTTCTTTCCTCCTAGACTAGCCATCACAAGAAATTAATGAAAATAAAAAAAGAAAAGGAATCAATAGCTTTAGGGGGAGCATGGCTTATCCATGGAGGGTGCCTTCATTTGAACTCAACAGTTGATCTTGTAGATATATTCTGTAACACAACGTTTTATAACTCCTCTCACCAAACCCTGTTCTAACCTAATCACCTAAGGGGAGATGGAGTGGAAAGTAAGTGGTAAAAAAATAATTGGAGCAGAAGGAAATGCTTCTTGGAAATAAAGCCAAAAAGGAGGCATTTCTGCATCCTAGACGCTTTCCTCTCATAACCTGTGCAAAGATAATGAAAACTGTTACGTTCCAGGTACAATAATTTCCAATGTTACAAATCATATAAATAATACTGCTTATCAATCATAAACACATTGGCACTAATCGTTTTGATGTGTTTTTATTACTCACTGCTAATGTAGATCTGATGAACTGGAATTGTTCGCCTGCTCATTTATACATGAGGGAAGTGAGGTTTAAATGTCGAGCCAAATTCCCAATACTCTAAAGTAATAAATGGCAGAGTAAGACAGCCGCACTTTCTCTGGCTTCATGGCATAGCCTCGTGAGACATGCAAGTCTGGGTACCTTGGCAGGGAAATCCAAGGATCAGTACATGGCAGCTGAAAATTGTCTTGAATGCAAAACTGGGAGTGAGGCTCAAGTCAGCCGAGCCCCAGCTCAGGATTCCTGAAACAGAACACCAGAATATGTTAGAGAGCGAGGAGACTAAACTAAACATCTGGGAGTCCTCAGCAGATTGTACAGATCCAGGGCTGAGGGTTCATAAGTATGTTGGTCTTTGTGGGGGTGGAAAGGAACACTTATTTAGATCCCCACCTCCTACTATGTGCTACTAAAGTGGAGGCAATGCCTTAAGTCAAGGTTTTTTCTTTTGTTCCTGTTTGTGTGTGTGTGTGTGTGTGTGTGTGTGTGTGTGTACATACGTGCATGTGCAGTGTATAATATAGGGACTTATCCATTTTCTCTTCTACCTTATTTATTGAAGCAGCATTTCTCAGTCAAACCCAGAGGTCACCAATATGACTAGTCTTGACTGCTATCTTGCCCTGGGGATCTGCCCTACCTCTACCTCCCTGGGCTGGGATTCTATGTGGTCTACAAAGCCTACCAATCATTTACCTGAGACCTGTGAGCCATCTCCTCAACTGCTAAGGTTCAAGTCCCGGTGTTGGACCCATCTCCTTTACTTTTGTTTTCTTATTCTTCTTCTCTTTTTTTTTTTTCTTTTTTTGTCTTGGTCATAATATCAGAACCAGGTTAAGGTATGACTGGCTCAATCAAACAATCACTTAAATCCCTCCACACAAATGTGTTCTAATAAGGGGGAGGACCCTGCTGACTCTCTGTTCTGTAAAGTCTTACCTTAACAGATGAGTTAAAGGTTGGGATTATCCTAGTGGGAGATTGTGGATACTGTTGTTGATGTTGAGGGAGGCTGGCAAATGAGGGGCCACAGCTGACTCACTTATAATAACAGAGACAAAGCTGAGTGTGGTAGTACATACCTATATTCTCAATACTCCCGAAGATCACAAGTTCAAATCCAGCCTGTGCGACATAGTAAGTCCAAAGACAGCCTGGGCTACATCGTAAATCAAGGCCACCCTGGGCTACAGAGTAAGTCCATGGCCAGCCTGGGCTACATAGTAAGTCCAAGGCCAACCTGGGCTACATAGAAAGTCCAAGGTCAGCTTGGCCTACTTACATGACTCTTCTCCAAACAACAACAGATTTTTTTTCCTTTTTCGTTTCGGTCTCTCCTATTTCCTCTACACTGATACCATTGCTGTAGTTTGGGGGTGTGAGCGAGAAGTTTCATCATGTCTGATTGTCCAGGATCTCCCAAGCTGCACGACAAACCAAACAGTGTAGCAAACAAGTCTTTTTCGATTTTTGAAGAAAAATATGACACATGGGAAGTGCTGTCTGAAAAAATGGCTCTAAATTGGGACAACGCCTTGGGAGACTGGGCTTGGATCTTGTGCTAGTTTCCTCGTGAGAAAAACAATGATGTTCTCAACCAGAGTCTGTGTTGGGAATACAATGCTGTGCTTCCATTTCAACACTGCATAATCTCCATATGGCCACCCTGGAAATCTTGTCTGATATTAAACAGATTATAAGAGAGACAAGTTGAGTATATACACTGTCATTAAAAAGGGTTTAAACGATAAATATTTTTTTTTTAAATTTTTGTCTGTGGTACCAGTTTCAGTGTTCTGCATAAACTCTAAAACACGGCAATTTCTTTTTTTTTTTTTACATTGCCAAACAGAATGGATCTTATATTTTTCTATCTAGGTCTAATCGAGACGTAAAAATAAAATTCTTTGCTTTAAAAAAAAAAAAACTAATTGTGTTTCATTGGCTTTTTTTGTTAATTTCTTATTTTTAGTGTTTTGTGTTTTGGGGTTCATTTTAACAATTATTTTTTCATTGAATTAATTATTTTCTTATTTTCTAGTGTAGATAAAAATTTATGTTGCTGGTCTTTGTTTCTAATCTAAGAATTAGTGTTGTAAATAAAGTTTCCTCTTAGCACCATCATAGTTATGTCTCACACATTTTGATAGTATGTTTCCTATCTTCTTCTTTTTTCTTCCTGTTACATATTTTCATTATTTCTTGACATCTGTATTACTTGTGAATGTTTGATTTAATGTTTCTGGACTTGGAGACTCCTGTTGTCTCTCATTGAAGACTTCTATTTTAGTTTTGTTGTATTAGCAGAACACATCCCGAGGGGCTGGAGAGGCAGCTCAGTGGACAGAGTGCTCACTTGGCTCTCACACAGCTCTGGGCTCCACCTACAGTACCTCATACGCCTGGTGTGGTGGTCCATGCCCATAGTCCCATTACCAGGAGGAGAACCAGGAGTTCAAAATAATCCTTGGGTGCATAGTGGGTTTGAGGCCAGCCTGGGCTACATGAAACATGAATAAACAAATATGTCCCACAGGACATCCTTTATTAGGCATTTGCCACAATTTGTTCTGTGGTTTCTGAGTGTCTGAAAAGTCCAGGGTACTTAAAGGAAAAGAACAACCTGGTGCTACTATGGACTGTCAGTCAGAGACATTGGCTGGTGAAGCCATCTCATCCGAGCTGGTTTTCCGCCTGCTTCTGTTGCTGATGGGCTGATCCGTGTCCACACCTTTACTCATGATCACCCTGCTTCCTTTTCAGCTGTACCCATTCTTGCTTCCTGCTGAGGCTGTGATGGAGTTAGTGATACAAAGAATTGGGGTCTACTTCCAGCTCACTGGTTCTCTCAACAATATGTTCTTTCTCTGTAGAAATAGTTTCTCTTTTGCCTACATTATCAGAAATAAATATAGCACTCTTTTCTCTTTTATTTTGACACTGGGTTTCATTATGTAGGTAGGGCTGGCCTGAAACTCACTGTATAAACCAGGTATGCCTTGAACTCACAGAGATCAGCTTGCTTCTGAGTGCTGGGATTAAAGGGCATACCTGGCTCCTTCTTCTTTTAATTTTTTTAAAATTTATCTCTATGGGGTGTGTGTGTGTGTGTCTGTGTGTGTGTGTGTGTGTGTGTGTATGTCTGTGTGTGTCTGTGTGTGTATGTGTGTGTTTGTGTGTGTGTGTTTAAGTGAGTGTGTGTGTGTTTGTGTTTGTGTGTGTGTATGTGTGTGGGTCTATGTGAATGTGTGTGTGTGTTTATGTGTGTTTGTGTGTGTTTGTGTGTGTATGTGTGTATGTGAGTGGGTGTGTGTGTGTCTCTGTGTGTGTATGTGTATGTGTGTGTGTGTGTGTTTTGACCAACGAGTCCATCAGATCCTCTGCACACTGATCCTCTGCAAGAGCAACCAGTGTTCCTAAGCAGTGAGCCGTCTTCCCAGCCCCTTCTGCCTGCTCTAAACTCCACTTCATTGTTCATCTTGTCCAGATGTGTCTTTAATTCCTACTCTTAGTGTTTGTTTTAATTCAGTGAGTTCCTATTCGATTTTCTCTTGTTTCTTCTACTACCTCACCAAGATGATGTTTTATACTTTTGTTTTGGAAGTTTCTCATTGATGACGCTTGAATCCTGGCTTTAAAATCCTTGCTGACAATTCTGACAATGGTTTTCTCTTGGTGCCACTACCAGGGAACTGGGTTTTCTCCTCTGCTTTTCATTTAGGGGGATGGTCATGGTGTGACGTGATTTCCATTTTGACATCGTTTGTCTAAGATGACAGCAGTCCTGACACTGTGGGTACAGTGGCTGTTTATCCTTCATAAACTTTTTGTGGTGTTTTGGTTATTCTGGATTTGCCTGATTGAATAAAAGGGATTATACCTCCAGTCCATACCTACAGGCATATCTTAGAGGGGTCAGGAAGGGTGGTTCTCAACCTTCCTAATGTAACTGTTGCAGTTTGTTGCAGTTTCCTCTCCAACCAGAATCGGCCATTACAAAGAAAACGCAACTCAATTAATATGAAAACAATCTAGCATCTAGATTGGGCAGATCCACCCTACACTGTCCTATTCCTAGCTCCCAAATCCCTCATCCCTTGCACCTTTTATTTGCCTGTTTTCCAGCTTCTCCTTCTCCCATGATAATTCTCTCCTCACTTCTTTCCTTTTTTTTTTCCCTTACTCCTCCCCCTACTGACTCCCCCCCTCCTGATTCCTCCCCTCTCCTGACTCCTCCCCTCTCGCTCCCGACTCCTCCCTCTGCCCAAATCTGGAGCTCTTGCCTTTATTTTACTAATTCAGAGAGAACTCCAAGGCAGACCACAACATTTCCCCCTTTTTGTCCAGTTAAAAAACCTTTTCCCTATACATATGTGAACTAAGTATTATTACCATTCTGCAATTTCTAAAACCAACAATACACTCATCACCCAGTGCATCAATTTTGTTCATTAACCATGTCATCTATACTAAAAACTATACCTGACTATATCCTGGTTCTAGATCCTATGCCACCTGAAAACCACCCTAACAGAATTATCATCTTTCTCAATACTAAACTGCTTGGGTTGTCTATGAGACTACCAGTGTCCAACCACATCAGAAATCCAAGAATGATTAATATTACCTGAAAATATGGGAAGCAAAAAACATGGCTTCCAAGCTTAGCCAATTTATAGAGACTGCTGATCACCTGGACAGTCCCCCTATTCCTTAATATGTCGGAACATCAGTCTTCAGCCTTCTGGCACAGGATCATCTGATAGACCTTTGTAATGCAGATTTTGAAGGGCTGATCACCCTGCCTTGGCAGAGATTATCAGTCGACTATTCTGCATAATTTGTCCTTTTCTGGACAGTGTTTTGTCTGTAGATGAATTGAAGCAATTTGCTCAGTGGCTGTGTCACCACGATTTGAGCTACACCATTGATGCTCAATTTATTCTTTGAGTCTAAGGGGTCCTGTCAGGGGCAGACAGGTCTCTAGTCAAATGATCTAGACAAAGAAATGTCCATAAATGGGTTATTCTGTGGACTTCTGACGCCCTTGAAGATTTCCTATCTACATAGGTGTTTCTGAACTGTTAAGTATAGACTACCGTTGGCCCTCTCTGATCGAAGTGTTTCCAAAACCCATCTAAACTGACTCAGAACCATGACTTTGCAACCTGGTCTTTAGCTGGTATTGGTTAATCAGCTAAAAATAATGTATAATAGCAGTTATAGGACTGGGTCTAAGACTTGTATTCTTAGATGCATAGTGGAGGCACAATGCTTATGTTAAAGTAGCAATACTAATCTCAATTATAAATCAATAAGAAAGTGTACCAATGAAAACCTCGCATTTGTGTAAAATGCATTCTATACCAATGAAAAGATTGCAGCTTCAACTTTGTATCAATTACAAACATTTCTATCAATGTAAAATATAGCTGTAAAATTTTGTTTAAGAGTAAGTTTGCTAATCTATCCCTGTTTGTCTATTTCTCTAACTTCTATGTATTACTATATCACCCCCCTTTTTTAAACTAAGAGGGATAAAAAAGAGGAAAGGAAAGATAGCAACCCCTGAGTTTAAATTCTCTAGTTCCCCCTGCCCAAAGCTACATTTGTATAGTATCCCTTAAAAGAAAACATATCCAGTGTTCTTAGAATAACCAGAACCATCCACCCCAACATAAGGAACTGGGAAGATAATCTTCCTCGTCTTCTTCCAGCTGAATTGGGGTGAAGAATTCCCTTCTGGGGCCCAAGGGGAATTAGGAAAAGTTGGCTTTGTCAGAGTAGAGGCAGCTGGGAATGAACACCATTTGCATAAGAATGTGTGATTCAGACTGGGAAACACATGTTTTGTCTGTATAGAAGAGTATGCTTTTTACATCTACAACCACATAAAACTAAGCATGGAAGGAACACGAACGATTTGCCTAAAAATGAGAGATTCAGACTGGGAAAAGCATGTTTGTCTATGTACAAAAGTATGCTTCTTACAGTCTAGGACCCTTAAAATTAAGTTATTGGCCAAGTAACAGCAATTCACTTTGCAAAACACTAACTGTGTGTTTATCTTCAAAGTCAGCTTCCTACAAGCTTTTCCGGCTTTGAACGAAAAGAATTCTCCAAAGAATGAGAGATTCAGACAGGGAAAAACATATTTTGTCTATATTGAAAAGTCTGCTTTTACGTGCTAGAACCAATTAAATTAAGCTTATTTGCCTAGTAACAGCAATTCACTTTGCACATCACTAGCGGTGTGTTTATCTTGTAGTCCACTTCCTACATGCTTTTCCCGCTTGGAAGGAACAGAATTCGCCAAAGAATAAGAGATTCCGACTTTGAAACCCATGTGTGTCTATTTTGAAAAGTCTGCTTTTTACTATCTAGAACAACTTAAGACTAAGCTTATTCGCCTAGTAACAGCAATTCACTTTGCAAAACACTAGATGATTGTTTATTTTCTAAGTTAACTTCCTACAAGCTTTTAACAGTTGGAACTAATAGAATTCGCCAAAGAATGAGAGATTCCAACTGGGAAACCCCTGTTTATCTATTTTGAAAAGTCTGCTTTTTACTATCTAGAACAACTTAAAACTAAGCTTATTCGCCTAGAAACAGCAATTCACTTTGCAAAACACTAGATGTTTGTTTATTTTCTAAGTTAACTTCCTACAAGCTTTTAACAGTTGGAACTAAAATTCGCCAAAGAATGAGAGAATCAGACTGGGAAAACCCTGTTTATCTATTTTGAAAAATCTGCTTTTTACTATCTAGAACAACTTAAAACTAAGCTTATTCGCCTAGAAATAGCAATTCACTTTGCAAATCACTAGCTGTGTGTTTATCTTCAAAGTCAACTTCCTACAAGCTTTTCCTGCTTGGAACGAACAGAATTCGCAAAGAATGAGAGACTGAAAATGGGAAAAGTTTTTCTAGTCTATATAGAAAAGTATGCTTTTTAACATCTAGAAGTACTTAAAACTAAGCTTAATTGCCAAGTAAAGAATTCACTTTGTAAAACACTAGCTGTGTTTTATCTTCAAAGTCAACTTCCTACAAGCTTTTCCCTCTTGGAACGAACAGAATTTGCCAAAGAATGAGAGATTGAGACTGTGAAAAGCTTTTTTAGTCTATATAGAAAACTATGCTTTTTACGATCTAGAATTACTTAAAACAAAGCTTAATCGCCAAGTAAGAACAAATCACTTTGTAAAACACTAGATGTGTTTTTATGTTCAAAGTCAACTTCCTACAAACTTTTCCCAATTGGAACAAACACGATTCACGTAAGAATGTGTGATTCAGACTGGGAAACTCAAGTTATGTCTGTATAGAAAAGTATGCTTTTTGCCTTCTAAGACCACTCAATACTAAGCTTAATTGCCAAGTGAAAACAATTCACTTTGTAAAACACTGGATGTGTGTTTATCGTCAGAGACACCTTCCTACAAACTTTTCCCACTTGGAATGAAAACGATTCGCCTAAGAATGTGTGATTCAGACTGGGAAAAGCATGTTTGGTTTATATATAAAAGTCTGCTTTTTCTCCTCTTGAACCACTGAAACCTAAGCTTATTTTCCAAGTAACAGCACTTCACTCTGCAAAACGCTAGCTGTGTGTTTATCTTGAAAGTCAACTTCCTACAAGCTTTACCCCTTTGCAAAGAACAGAATTCGCCAAAGAAAGAGATTCAGACTGGGAAACCCATGTTTGTCTATATTGAAAAGTCTGCTTTTTATCCTCTAGAACCACTTAAAAGTAAGCTTATTCACCTAGTAACAGAAATTCACTTTGCAAAACACTGCTGTGTGTTTATCTTCAAAATCAAGTTCCTACAAGCTTTTCCTGCTTGTAACGGACAGAATTCGCCTTAGTATGTGTGAGTCAGACAGGGAAACAAACTTTTTTTCTATATAGAAAAGTATGCTTTTTACCTTCTAGGACCATTTAAAACAAAGCTTATTGGCCAAGTAACAGCAATTCACTTTGTAAAACACTAGCTGTGTGTCAACCTTCAAAGTCAACTTCATACAAGCTTTTCCTGCTTGGATGAACAGAATTGCCCAAGAATGAGAGATTCAGACTGGGAAAACCATGTTTTGTCTATACTGAAAAGTCTGCTTTTTACCGTCTAGCATAACTGAAAACTAAGTGTATTGGCCAAGTAACAGCAGTTCACTTTCCAAAACACCAGCTCTGTGTTTATCTTCAACGTCAGGTTCCTACAAGCTTCTCTCACTTGGATTGAACAAAATTCCCCAAAGAGAAGATCCAGACTCGGAAAACCATGTTTGGTCCATATAGAAAAGTCTGCTTTTTACCGTCTAGAACCACTTAAACTAAGGTATTGGACAAGTAACAGCATTGCAAAACACTCGCTGTGTGTTTATCTTCAAAGTCAACTTTCTACAAGCTTTTCCCACTTGGAAGGAACAGAATTCGCCAAAGAGTGAGAGAGTGAGAATGAGAAAAGCTTTTTAGTCTATATAGAAAAGTATGCTTTTTACCATCTACAAAACTTAAAACTAAGCTTAATTGCCAAGTAAGAACAATTCACTTTGTAAAACATTAGCTGTGTTTTTATCTTCAAAGTCAACTTCCTACAAACCTTTCCCATTTGGAAAGAACACGATTAGCCTAAGAATGTGTGATTCAGAATGGGAAACGCATGTTTTGTCTATATAGAAATGTGTGCTTTTTACTTGCTAGAACCTCTTAAAACTAAGCTTATTCGCCTAGTAAGAGCAAATCACTTTGCGAAACACTAGCTTTGTTTTTATCTTCAAGTCAACTTCCTACAAGCTTTTCCTGCTTGGAACAAACACAATTCGCAAAGAATGAGAGACTGAAAATGGGAAAAGTTTTTATAGTCTGTATAGAAAAGTATGCTTTTTAACATCTAGAACTACTTAAAACTAAGCTTAATTGCCAAGTAAGAACAATTCACTTTGTAAAACACTAGCTGTGTTTTTATCTTCATGGTCAACTTCCTAAAAGTTTTTCCCTCTTGGAACGAACAGAATTTGCCAAAGAATGAGAGGTTGAGACTGTGAAAAGCTTTTTTAGTCTATATAGAAAACTATGCTTTTTACGATCTAGAATTACTTAAAACAAAGCTTAATCGCCAAGTAAGAACAAATCACTTTGTAAAACACTAGATGTGTTTTTATGTTCAAAGTCAACTTCCTACAAACTTTTTCCGCATGGAACAAACACGATTCACTTAAGAATGTGTGATTCAGACTGGGAAACTCAAGTTTTGTCTGTATCGAAAAGTTTGCTTTTTGCCTTCTAAGACCACTCAATACTAAGCTTAATTGCCAAGTGAAAACAATTCACTTTGTAAAACACTGGATGTGTGTTTATCGTCAGAGACACCTTCCTACAAACTTTTCCCACTTGGAATGAAAACCATTCGCCTAAGAATGTGTGATTCAGACTGGGAAAAGCATGTTTGGTTTATATATAATAGTCTGCTTTTTCTCCTCTTGAACCACTGAAACCTAAGCTTATTTTCCATGTAACAGCACTTCACTCTGCAAAACACTAGCTGTGTGTTTATCTTGAAAGTCAACTTCCTACAAGCTTTACCCCTTTGCAAAGAACAGAATTTGCCAAAGAATGAGAGATTGAGACTGTGAAAAGCTTTTTTAGTCTATATAGAAAACTATGCTTTTTACGATCTAGAATTACTTAAAACAAAGCTTAATCGCCAAGTAAGAACAAATCACTTTGTAAAACACTAGATGTGTTTTTATGTTCAAAGTCAACTTCCTACAAACTTTTTCCGCATGGAACAAACACGATTCACTTAAGAATGTGTGATTCAGACTGGGAAACTCAAGTTTTGTCTGTATAGAAAAGTATGCTTTTTGCCTTCTAAGACCACTCAATACTAAGCTTAATTGCCAAGTAAAAACAATTCACTTTGTAAAACACTGGATATGTGTTTATCATCAGAGACACCTTCCTACAAACTTTTCCCACTTGGAATGAAAACGATTCGCCTAAGAATGTGTGATTCAGACTGGGAAAAGCATGTTTCGTTTATATATAATAGTCTGCGTTTTCTCCTCTTGAACCACTGAAACCTAAGCTTATTTTCCAAGTAACAGCACTTCACTCTGCAAAACACTAGCTGTGTGTTTATCTTGAAAGTCAACTTCCTACAAGCTTTACCCGTTTGCAAAGAACAGAATTCGCAAAAGAATGAGAGATTCAGACTGGGAAAACCATGTTTTGTCTATCTTGAAAAGTCTGCTTTTTACTCTCTAGAACCACTTAAAACTAATCTTATTCTCCAAGTAACACCTTTCACTTTGCAAATGACTAGCTGTGTGTTTATCTTCAAAATCAAGTTCCTACAAGCTTTTCCCACTTGTTAGGGACAGAATTCGCCTGAGTATGTGTATGTGTGAGTCAGACAGGGAAACACACTTTTTTTCTATATAGAAAAGTATGCTTTTTACCTTCTAGGACCATTTAAAACAAAGCTTATTGGCCAAGTAACAGCAATTCACTTTGTGAAACACGAGCTGTGGGTCAACCTTCAAAGTCAACTTCATACAAGCTTTTCCTGCTTGGATGAACAGAATTCGCCCAAGAATGAGAGATTCAGACTGGGAAAACCATTTTTTGTCTATACTTAAAAGTCTGCTTTTTACCGTCTAGCACAACTGAAAACTAAGTGTATTGGCCAAGTAACAGCAGTTCACTTTCCAAAACACCAGCTCTGTGTTTTTCTCAACGTCAAGTTCCTAAAAGCTTTTCTCGCTTGGATTGAACAAAATTCCCCAAAGAGAAGATCCAGACTGGGAAAATCATGTTTGGTCCATATAGAAAAGTCTGCTTTTTACCGTCTAGAACCACTTAAACTAAGGTATTGGACAAGTAACAGCATTTCACTTTGCAAAACACTCGCTGTGTGTTTATCTTCAAAGTCAACTTTCTACAAGCTTTTCCCACTTGGAAGGAACAGAATTCGCCAAAGAGTGAGAGAGTGAGAATGGGAAAAGCTTTTTAGTCTATATAGAAAAGTATGCTTTTTACCATCTACAAAACTTAAAACTAAGCTTAATTGCCAAGTAAGAACAATTCACTTTGTAAAACATTAGCTGTGTTTTTATCTTCAAAGTCAACTTCCTACAAACCTTTCCCATTTGGAAAGAACACGATTAGCCTAAGAATGTGTGATTCAGAATGGGAAACGCATGTTTTGTCTATATAGAAATGTGTGCTTTTTACTTGCTAGAACCTCTTAAAACTAAGCTTATTCGCCTAGTAAGAGCAAATCACTTTGCGAAACACTAGCTTTGTTTTTATCTTCAAAGTCAACTTCCTACGAACTTTTCCCACATGGAATGAACAGAATTCGCCAAAGAATGAGAGATTCAGGCAGGGAAAACTATGTTTTGTCTATATTGTAAAGTCTGCTTTTTACCCTATAGAGCCACTTAAAACTAAGCTTATTTGCCAAGTAAACCATTCACTTTGCAAATCACTGGTTGTGTGTTTATCTTCAAAGTCAAACTCCTACTAGCTTTTCCGTTTGGAACGAACAGAAATGGCCAAAGAATGAGAGATTGAGACTGGGAAAAGCTTTTTTAGTCTATATAGAAAAGTCTGCTTTTTACCGTCTAGAACCACTTAAAACTAAGCTTAATCTCCAAGTAAGAACAGTTCACTTTTTAAAACAGTAGCTGTCTTTTTATCTTCAAAGTCAACTTCCTACACACTTTTCCCGCTTGGAATGAACACCATTTGCTTAAGAATGTGTGATTCAGACTGGGAAACACATGTTTTGTCTATAGAAAATTATGCTTTTTACTGTCTAGAACCACTTAAAATTAAGCTTATTGGCCAAGTAACAGCAATTCACTTTGCAAAACACTAGCTGTGTTTATCTTCAAAGTCAATTTCCTACAAACTTTTCCGGCTTGAAGGAACACGATTCGCCTAAGAATGTGTGATTCAGACTTGGAAAACCATGTTTTGTCTATATAGAAAAGTATGCTTTTTACCTTCTAGCACCATTTTAAAAAAAGCTTATTGGCCAAGTAACACCAAATCACTTTGCAAAACACTACCTATGTTTTTATCTTCAAAGCCAACTTCCTACAAGCTATTCCAAATTGGAACCAATAGAATTCAACTAAGAATGTGTGCTTCAGATTGGGAAACACATGTTTGTCTATATAGAAAAGTATGCTTTTTACCATCTAGAACCACTTAAAACTAAGCTTATTGGCCAAGTAACAGCAATTCACTTTAAAAAAACACTAGCTTTGTGTTTATCTTCATAGTCAACTTCCTACATGCTTTTCCTGATTGGAACCAGTAGACTTCAACTAAGAATGTGTGATTCAGACTGGGAAACACAAGTTTTGTCTATATAGAAAAGTATGCTTTTTACCGTCTACAACCACGTAAAACTAAGCGTGGAAGGAACACGAACGATTTGCCTAAAAATGAGTGATTTAGACTGGGAAACGCATGTTTGTCAATGTACAAAAGTATGCTTCTTACCGTCTAGGACCACTTAAAATTAAGTTATTGGCCAAGTAACAGCAATTCACTTTGCAAAACACTAACTGTGTGTTTATCTTCAAAGTCAACTTCCTACAAGCTTTTCCGGCTTTGAACGAAAAGAATTCTCCAAAGAATGAGAGATTCAGACAGGGAAAAACATGTTTTGTCTATATTGAAAAGTCTGCTTTTACGTGCTAGAACCAATTAAATTAAGCTTATTTGCCTAGTAACAGCAATTCACTTTGCACATCACTAGCGGTGTGTTTATCTTGTAGTCCACTTCCTACATGCTTTTCCCGCTTGGAAGGAACAGAATTCGCCAAAGAATGAGAGATTCCGACTTTGAAACCCATGTGTGTCTATTTTGAAAAGTCTGCTTTTTACTATCTAGAACAACTTAAGACTAAGCTTATTCGCCTAGTAACAGCAATTCACTTTGCAAAACACTTGATGTTTGTTTATTTTCTAAGTTAACTTCCTACAAGCTTTTAAAAGTTGGAACTAATAGAATTCACCATAGAATGAGAGATTCAGACTGGGAAACCCCTGTTTATCTATTTTGAAAAGTCTGCTTTTTACTATCTAGAACAACTTAAAACTGAGCTTATTCGCCTAGAAACAGCAATTCACTTTGCAAATCACTAGCTGTGTGTTTATCTTCAAAGTCAACTTCCTACAAGCTTTTCCTGCTTGGAACAAACACAATTCCCAAAGAATGAGAGACTGAAAATGGGAAAAGTTTTTATAGTCTGTATAGAAAAGTATGCTTTTTAACATCTAGAACTACTTAAAACTAAGCTTAATTGCCAAGTAAGAACAATTCACTTTGTAAAACACTAGCTGTGTTTTTATCTTCATGGTCAACTTCCTAAAAGTTTTTCCCTCTTGGAACGAACAGAATTTGCCAAAGAATGAGAGATTGAGACTGTGAAAAGCTTTTTTAGTCTATATAGAAAACTATGCTTTTTACGATCTAGAATTACTTAAAACAAAGCTTAATCGCCAAATAAGAACAAATCACTTTGTAAAACACTAGATGTGTTTTTATGTTCAAAGTCAACTTCCTACAAACTTTTTCCGCTTGGAACAAACACGATTCACGGAAGAATGTGTGATTCAGACTGGGAAACTCAAGTTTTGTCTGTATAGAAAAGTATGCTTTTTGCCTTCTAAGACCACTCAATACTAAGCTTAATTGCCAAGTGAAAACAATTCACTTTGTAAAACACTGGATGTGTGTTTCTCGTCAGAGACAACTTCCTACAAACTTTTCCCACTTGGAATGAAAACGATTCGCCTAAGAATGTGTGATTCAGACTGGGAAAAGCATGTTTGGTTTATATATAATAGTCTGCTTTTTCTCCTCTTGAACCACTGAAACCTAAGCTTTTTTTCCAAGTAAAAGCACTTCACTCTGCAAAACACTAGCTGTGTTTTTATCTTCATGGTCAACTTCCTAAAAGTTTTTCCCTCTTGGAACGAACAGAATTTGCCAAAGAATGAGAGATTGAGACTGTGAAAAGCTTTTTTAGTCTATATAGAAAACTATGCTTTTTACGATCTAGAATTACTTAAAACAAAGCTTATTCGCCAAGTAAGAACAAATCACTTTGTAAAACACTAGATGTGTTTTTATGTTCAAAGTCAACTTCCTACAAACTTTTTCCGCATGGAACAAACACGATTCACGTAAGAATGTGTGATTCAGACTGGGAAACTCAAGTTTTGTCTGTATAGAAAAGTATGCTTTTTGCCTTCTAAGACCACTCAATACTAAGCTTAATTGCCAAGTAAAAACAATTCACTTTGTAAAACACTGGATGTGTGTTTATCATCAGAGACACCTTCCTACAAACTTTTCCCACTTGGAATGAAAACGATTCGCCTAAGAATGTGTGATTCATGGATGAAAGCAATCTGAGAGATCTGAATAGAAAAAGTAATCAAGTTAAAAACTGCAAAGCTAAAACCGAGCTACTTGGGAGCTATGATCCACAGAAGCAGCTCATTATTGAAGATCCCTATTATGGCAATGACTCTGACTTCGAGGTGGTGTACCATCAATGCCTTAGGTGCTGCAAGGCCTTCCTGGAGAAGACTCACTAGCTGGTCCTAACCACCACCACTGAGCAACCCACTCCTCAGTGCTGTGCCCAAGGGTGGTGGCAGTCCTTAGCCCCATACCCCACCTCTCTTTTCAGCTGACTTACTGTATATCTTTAAAATAATTGTAGGTGGAAATCAGGCATTTGTTCAGAAGGATAAAAACATTTGAGGCAGACATTTGAGGTGTGGCCTAGTATTCTTAGACTAACAAAAGCTCTGGCCTCGCCATAATTACAAAATAGTGGAACGAGCAACTGTGGAACAAAAGAAAACCCAATAAAGTAAGAATGACCCACAAGGTCCAGATCAGCCTTTGAGCCCAGCGAGCCTGGGTAGTCTGGTCTAACTGGAGTGTGAGCATGGCCAGCACCCAGTGTGCTGTTTGCTTGCCTTACACTCTCTATTCTATATTGTCTCTTATTGTGACAATATCTCCATCCATGGCAGCCTTCCATTTAACACTGGGAGAGTTTAAACCCAGACACACCGAGGGTTCAGATATTTGAGAGAGGAGAACCTGGATGTGATGATGGGCCTGGAACTCCAGCAGGCCATCCTGGGCTGTACAGTGACTCCCTGTCTGAAAGATAAAAATGCTAACAGATGGGAGCAACAGGTTGGTGAAGTTAACACCTTTAATCTCACTTGGTTTTTGTGTAGTTTCTTGAGCTTGGTTCCTATTTGAGCCACATTGCTTCTTTAAAGAGAAAGTAAGTGTGCTTAAATAGTGGTGTGCGTTTCTAAGTGTTCTCTCATCATCATTTTACAAAGTTACAGGCAAGCATGAGTAATTTTAGTGTATTTTCAGAAAAGGGACCTCAAATTTATGTGGATATATGTCAGAAAAGATTGTGAATTAAACTGGGATGTTATCAAATACAACTAAAAATATAAAAAAAAAAGAATGTGATTTTTAGTCTATATAGAAAAGTATGCTTTTTACCATATAGAACTACTTAAAACTAAGCTTAATCACCAAGTAAGAACAATTCACTTTGTAAGAGGAAAAAAGGGGCTTTTTTTTTTATCTCCAAAGTCAACTTCCTACAAGCCTTTCCAGCCTGGAACGGACAGAATTCACCAAGGAATGTTTGATTCAGACTGAGAAAACCATGTTTTGTCAATCTTGAAAAGTCTGCTTTTTACTCTCTAGAACCACTTAAAACTAATCTTATCCGCCAAGTAACACCTTTCACTTTGCAAATCACTAGCTGTGTGTTTTTCTTCAAAGTCAAGTTCCTACAAGCTTTTCCCGCTTGGAAGGAACAGAATGCGCCTGAGAATGTGTGATTCGGACAGGGAAACACACTTTTTTTCTATATAGAAGTGTATGCTTTTTGCCTTCGAGGACCATTTAAAACAAAGGTTATTGGCCAAATAACCGCAATTCACTTTGTAAAACAGTAACTGTGTGTCTATCTTCAAAGTCAACTTCCTGCAAGCTTTTCCTGCTTGGATCAACAGTATTCGCCCAAGAATGAGAGATTCAGACCGGGAAAACCATGCTTTGTCTATACTGAAAAGTCTGGTTTTTACCGTCTAGCCCCACTGAAAACTAAGTGTATTGGCCAAGCAAAGCAATTCACTTTCCAAACACCAGCTGTGTGTTTATCTTCAAAGTCAAGTTCCTACAAGCATTTCTCACTTGGATTGGACAAAATTCCCCAAAGAATGAGATTCAGACTGGGAAAACAATGTTTTGTCTATATTGAAAAGTCTGCTTTTACCCACTAGACCCACTTAAAACTAAGAATATTCTCCTGGTAAGAACAATTCCCTTTGCAAAAACAATTGCTGTGTGTTTGTCTTCAAAGTCAACTTTCTACAAGATTTTCATGATTGGAACACACAGAATTTGCCAAAGAGAGAGAGATTGAGACTGGGAAAAGCTTTTTTAGAATATATAGATAAGTATGTTTTTTACCAACTAGAACTACTTAAAACAGAGCTTAATCCCAAAGTAAGAACAATTCACTTTGTAAAACACTAGCTGTGTGTTTATCTTCAAAGTTCACTTCCTCCAAACTTTTCCCGATTGGAACGAACA
This sequence comes from Rattus norvegicus, assembly GCF_021556685.1. Classification (NCBI taxonomy): domain Eukaryota; kingdom Metazoa; phylum Chordata; class Mammalia; order Rodentia; family Muridae; genus Rattus; species Rattus norvegicus. The sequence continues at coordinate 69,663,540 of NC_141555.1, forward strand.
CGCTTCCTCTAAGAATATGTGATTGAGATTGGGAAACACACGTTTTGTGTATATATAAAAGTCTGCTTTTTTCTCCTTTGAACCACTGAAAACTAAGGTTATTTTCCAAGTAACAGCACTTCACTTTGCAAAACACTACCTGTGTGTTTATCTTGAAAGTCACCTTCCTACAAGCTTTACACCCATGGAAAGGACAGTATCGGCCAAAGAATGAGAGATTCAGACTGGGAAAAACATGTTTGTCTCTATTGAAAAGTCTGCTTTTTGCCTCAAGAACCACTCAAAAGTAAGCTTCTTCTACTAGTAACAGCAATTCACTTTGCAAAACACTAGCTGTGTGCTTATCTTGAAAGTCAACTTCCTACAAGCTTTTCCCTCTTGGAATGAAGAGAATTCGCCAAAGAATGAAAGACTGAGACTGGGAAAAGCTATTTCAGTCTATATAAATAAGTCTGCTTTTTACCGTCTAGAACCACTTAAAACTAAGCTTATTGGTCAAGTAACAGCAATTCACTGTGCAAAACAGTAGCTGTGTGTTTATCTTCATAGTCAACTTCCTACAATCTTTTCCTGCTGGAAGGAACAGAATTCTCCAAAGATTGTTGGATTCAGACTGGGAAATCCATGTTTTGTCTATATTGAAAAGTGTGCTTTTTTCGCTCTAGAACCACATAGAGCTAAGCTTATTCGCCAGGTAACAGCGATTCACTTTGCAAATCATTAGTTTTGTGTTCAGCTTCAAAGTCAAGTTCCTACAAGCTTTTTCCAGATGGAACGTACAGAACTCGACTGAGAATGTGTGATTCAGACAGGGAAACACACTTTTTTCTATATAGAGAGGTATGCTTATCACCTTCTAGGACCATTTAAAACAAAGCTTAATCACCAGGTAAGAACAATTCACTTGTAAAATGAAAAAAAAGGCTGTTTTTTTATCTTCAAAGTCAACTTCCTACAAGCTTTTCCCTCTTGGAATGAACAGAATTCGCCAAAGAATGAGAGACTAAGACTGGGAATAGCTTTTTCAGTCTATATAAATAAGTCTGCTTTTTTACAGTCTAGAACCACTTAAAACTAAGATTATTGGTCAAGTAACAGCAATTCACTTTTCAAAACACTAGCTGTGTGTTTATCTTCAAAGTCAACTTCCTAAAAGCTTTACCCCCTTGGAAAGAACAGAATTCGCCAAAGAATGAGAGATTCAGACTGGAAAACCCATGTTTGTCTATATTCAAAAGTCTGCTTTTTAGCCTCAAGAACAACTTAAAAGTAAGCTTATTCGCCTAGTAACAGAAATTCACTTTTCAAAACACTAGCTGTGTGTTTATCTTCAAAGTCAACTTCCTACAAGCTTTTCCCTTTTTGAACGAACAGAATTCACCAAAGAATGGGAGACTGAGACTGGGAAAAGCGTTTTCAGTCTATATGAATAAGTCTGCTTTTTACCATCTAGAACCAGTTAAAACTAAGCTTATTGGCCAAGTAACAGCAATTCATTTTGAAAAACACTAGCTGTGTGTTTATTTCAAAGTCAACATCTTCTAAGCTATTCCCCCTTGGAGAGAACAGAATTCACCTAAGAATGTCTGATTAAGACTGGGAAATGCAAGTATTGTCTACACTGATAGTCTGCTTTTTACTGTCTAGGACCACTTAAAACTAAGCCCATTGGCCAAGTAAGAGCAATTCACTTTGCAGATCATTAGCTCTGTGTTTATCTTCAAAGTGAACTTCCTACAAGCTTTTCCCGCTTGGAACGAACAGAATTCGCCAAAGAATGTTCGATTCAGACTGGGAAACACATGTTTGTCTATATAGAAAAGTATGCTTTTTACCGACTAGAACCACTTAAAATTAAGCTTATTGGACTAGTAAGAGCAATTCACTTTGCAAATCACTAGCTGTGTGTTTCAAAGTCAACTTCCTACAAGCTTTTCCCGCTTTGAATGAACAGATTTCGCCAAACAATGAGAGATTCAGACTGGGAAAACCATCTTTTGTCTATATTGAATAGTTTGCTTTCTACTGTCTAGAACAACTTAAACTAAGCTTATTCCCTAAGTAACAGCCATTCACTTTGCTAATCTCTAGCTGTGTGTTTATCTTCAAATTCAACTTCCTACAGGGCTTTCTTGCTTGGAAGGAAGAGAATTCTCCAAAGAATGAGAGATTCAGACTGGGAAAACCATGTTTGTCTATATTGAAAAGACTGCTTTTTACAATCTAGAACCACTTAAAACGAAACTCATTTGCTAGGTAACAGCAAATCACTTTGCAAATCACTAGCTGTGTGTTTATCTTCAAAGTCAACTTCCTACAAGCTTTTCCTGCTTGGAACAAACACAATTCGCAAAGAATGAGAGACTGAAAATGGGAAAAGTTTTTATAGTCTGTATAGAAAAGTATGCTTTTTAACATCTAGAACTACTTAAAACTAAGCTTAATTGCCAAGTAAGAACAATTCACTTTGTAAAACACTAGCTGTGTTTTTATCTTCATGGTCAACTTCCTAAAAGTTTTTCCCTCTTGGAACGAACAGAATTTGCCAAAGAATGAGAGGTTGAGACTGTGAAAAGCTTTTTTAGTCTATATAGAAAACTATGCTTTTTACGATCTAGAATTACTTAAAACAAAGCTTAATCGCCAAGTAAGAACAAATCACTTTGTAAAACACTAGATGTGTTTTTATGTTCAAAGTCAACTTCCTACAAACTTTTTCCGCATGGAACAAACACGATTCACTTAAGAATGTGTGATTCAGACTGGGAAACTCAAGTTTTGTCTGTATCGAAAAGTTTGCTTTTTGCCTTCTAAGACCACTCAATACTAAGCTTAATTGCCAAGTGAAAACAATTCACTTTGTAAAACACTGGATGTGTGTTTATCGTCAGAGACACCTTCCTACAAACTTTTCCCACTTGGAATGAAAACGATTCGCCTAAGAATGTGTGATTCAGACTGGGAAAAGCATGTTTGGTTTATATATAATAGTCTGCTTTTTCTCCTCTTGAACCACTGAAACCTAAGCTTATTTTCCAAGTAACAGCACTTCACTCTGCAAAACACTAGCTGTGTGTTTATCTTGAAAGTCAACTTCCTACAAGCTTTACCCCTTTGCAAAGAACAGAATTTGCCAAAGAATGAGAGATTGAGACTGTGAAAAGCTTTTTTAGTCTATATAGAAAACTATGCTTTTTACGATCTAGAATTACTTAAAACAAAGCTTAATCGCCAAGTAAGAACAAATCACTTTGTAAAACACTAGATGTGTTTTTATGTTCAAAGTCAACTTCCTACAAACTTTTTCCGCATGGAACAAACACGATTCACTTAAGAATGTGTGATTCAGACTGAGAAACTCAAGTTTTGTCTGTATAGAAAAGTATGCTTTTTGCCTTCTAAGACCACTCAATACTAAGCTTAATTGCCAAGTAAAAACAATTCACTTTGTAAAACACTGGATGTGTGTTTATCATCAGAGACACCTTCCTACAAACTTTTCCCACTTGGAATGAAAATGATTCGCCTAAGAATGTGTGATTCAGACTGGGAAAAGCATGTTTGGTTTATATATTATAGTCTGCGTTTTCTCCTCTTGAACCACTGAAACCTAAGCTTATTTTCCAAGTAACAGCACTTCACTCTGCAAAACACTAGCTGTGTGTTTATCTTTAAAGTCAACTTCCTACAAGCTTTACCCGTTTGCAAAGAACAGAATTCGCAAAAGAAGGAGAGATTCAGACTGGGAAAACCATGTTTTGTCTATCTTGAAAAGTCTGCTTTTTACTCTCTAGAACCACTTAAAACTAATCTTATTCTCCAAGTAACACCTTTCACTTTGCAAATGACTAGCTGTGTGTTTATCTTCAAAATCAAGTTCCTACAAGCTTTTCCCACGTGTTAGGGACAGAATTCGCCTGAGTATGTGTATGTGTGAGTCAGACAGGGAAACACACTTTTTTTCTATATAGAAAAGTATGCTTTTTACCTTCTAGGACCATTTAAAACAAAGCTTATTGGCCAAGTAACAGCAATTCACTTTGTAAAACACGAGCTGTGGGTCAACCTTCAAAGTCAACTTCATACAAGCTTTTCCTGCTTGGATGAACAGAATTCGCCCAAGAATGAGAGATTCGGACTGGGAAAACCATTTTTTGTCTATACTGAAAAGTCTGCTTTTTACCGTCTAGCACAACTGAAAACTAAGTGTATTAGCCAAGTAACAGCAGTTCACTTTCCAAAACACCAGCTCTGTGTTTTTCTCAACGTCAAGTTCCTAAAAGCTTTTCTCGCTTGGATTGAACAAAATTCCCCAAAGAGAAGATCCAGACTGGGAAAACCATGTTTGGTCCATATAGAAAAGTCTGCTTTTTACCGTCTAGAACCACTTAAACTAAGGTATTGGACAAGTAACAGCATTTCACTTTGCAAAACACTCGCTGTGTGTTTATCTTCAAAGTCAACTTTCTACAAGCTTTTCCCACTTGGAAGGAACAGAATTCGCCAAAGAGTGAGAGAGTGAGAATGGGAAAAGCTTTTTAGTCTATATAGAAAAGTATGCTTTTTACCATCTACAAAACTTAAAACTAAGCTTAATTGCCAAGTAAGAACAATTCACTTTGTAAAACATTAGCTGTGTTTTTATCTTCAAAGTCAACTTCCTACAAACCTTTCCCATTTGGAAAGAACACGATTAGCCTAAGAATGTGTGATTCAGAATGGGAAACGCATGTTTTGTCTATATAGAAATGTGTGCTTTTTACTTGCTAGAACCACTTAAAACTAAGCTTATTCGCCTAGTAAGAGCAAATCACTTTGCGAAACACTAGCTTTGTTTTTATCTTCAAAGTCAACTTCCTACGAACTTTTCCCACATGGAATGAACAGAATTCGCCAAAGAATGAGAGATTCAGGCAGGGAAAACTATGTTTTGTCTATATTGTAAAGTCTGCTTTTTACCCTATAGAGCCACTTAAAACTAAGCTTATTTTCCAAGTAAACCATTCACTTTGCAAATCACTGGTTGTGTGTTTATCTTCAAAGTCAAACTCCTACTAGCTTTTCCGTTTGGAACGAACAGAAATGGCCAAAGAATGAGAGATTGAGACTGGGAAAAGCTTTTTTAGTCTATATAGAAAAGTCTGCTTTTTACCGTCTAGAACCACTTAAAACTAAGCTTAATCTCCAAGTAAGAACAGTTCACTTTTTAAAACAGTAGCTGTCTTTTTATCTTCAAAGTCATCTTCCTACACACTTTTCCCGCTTGGAATGAACACCATTTGCTTAAGAATGTGTGATTCAGACTGGGAAACACATGTTTTGTCTATAGCGAAAATTATGCTTTTTACTGTCTAGAACCACTTAAAATTAAGCTTATTGGCCAAGTAACAGCAATTCACTTTGCAAAACACTAGCTGTGTTTATCTTCAAAGTCAATTTCCTACAAACTTTTCCGGCTTGGAAGGAACACGATTCGCCTAAGAATGTGTGATTCAGACTTGGAAAACCATGTTTTGTCTATATAGAAAAGTATGCTTTTTACCTTCTAGCACCATTTTAAAAAAAGCTTATTGGCCAAGTAACACCAAATCACTTTGCAAAACACTACCTATGTTTTTATCTTCAAAGCCAACTTCCTACAAGCTATTCCAAATTGGAACCAATAGAATTCAACTAAGAATGTGTGCTTCAGATTGGGAAACACATGTTTGTCTATATAGAAAAGTATGTTTTTTACCATCTAGAACCACTTAAAACTAAGCTTATTGCCCAAGTAACAGCAATTCACTTTAAAAAAACACTAGCTTTGTGTTTATCTTCATAGTCAACTTCCTACATGCTTTTCCTGATTGGAACCAGTAGACTTCACCTAAGAATGTGTGATTCAGACTGGAAACACAAGTTTTGTCTATATAGAAAAGTATGCTTTTTACCGTCTACAACCACGTAAAACTAAGCGTGGAAGGAACACGAACGATTTGCCTAAAAATGAGTGATTTAGACTGGGAAACGCATGTTTGTCAATGTACAAAAGTATGCTTCTTACCGTCTAGGACCACTTAAAATTAAGTTATTGGCCAAGTAACAGCAATTCACTTTGCAAAACACTAACTGTGTGTTTATCTTCAAAGTCAACTTCCTACAAGCTTTTCCGGCTTTGAACGAAAAGAATTCTCCAAAGAATGAGAGATTCAGACAGGGAAAAACATGTTTTGTCTATATTGAAAAGTCTGCTTTTACGTGCTAGAACCAATTAAATTAAGCTTATTTGCCTAGTAACAGCAATTCACTTTGCACATCACTAGCGGTGTGTTTATCTTGTAGTCCACTTCCTACATGCTTTTCCCGCTTGGAAGGAACAGAATTCGCCAAAGAATGAGAGATTCCGACTTTGAAACCCATGTGTGTCTATTTTGAAAAGTCTGCTTTTTACTATCTAGAACAACTTAAGACTAAGCTTATTCGCCTAGTAACAGCAATTCACTTTGCAAAACACTTGATGTTTGTTTATTTTCTAAGTTAACTTCCTACAAGCTTTTAACAGTTGGAACTAATAGAATTCGCCATAGAATGAGAGATTCAGACTGGGAAACCCCTGATTATCTATTTTGAAAAGTCTGCTTTTTACTATCTAGAACAACTTAAAACTGAGCTTATTCGCCTAGAAACAGCAATTCACTTTGCAAATCACTAGCTGTGTGTTTATCTTCAAAGTCAACTTCCTACAAGCTTTTCCTGCTTGGAACAAACACAATTCGCAAAGAATGAGAGACTGAAAATGGGAAAAGTTTTTATAGTCTGTATAGAAAAGTATGCTTTTTAACATCTAGAACTACTTAAAACTAAGCTTAATTGCCAAGTAAGAACAATTCACTTTGTAAAACACTAGCTGTGTTTTTATCTTCATGGTCAACTTGCTAAAAGTTTTTCCCTCTTGGAACGAACAGAATTTGCCAAAGAATGAGAGATTGAGACTGTGAAAAGCTTTTTTAGTCTATAGGGAAAACTATGCTTTTTACGATCTAGAATTACTTAAAACAAAGCTTAATCGCCAAGTAAGAACAAATCACTTTGTAAAACACTAGATGTGTTTTTATGTTCAAAGTCAACTTCCTACAAACTTTTTCCGCATGGAACAAACACGATTCACTTAAGAATGTGTGATTCAGACTGGGAAACTCAAGTTTTGTCTGTATCGAAAAGTTTGCTTTTTGCCTTCTAAGACCACTCAATACTAAGCTTAATTGCCAAGTGAAAACAATTCACTTTGTAAAACACTGGATGTGTGTTTATCGTCAGAGACACCTTCCTACAAACTTTTCCCACTTGGAATGAAAACGATTCGCCTAAGAATTTGTGATTCAGACTGGGAAAAGCATGTTTGGTTTATATATAATAGTCTGCTTTTTCTCCTCTTGAACCACTGAAACCTAAGCTTTTTTTCCAAGTAAAAGCACTTCACTCTGCAAAACACTAGCTGTGTTTTTATCTTCATGGTCAACTTCCTAAAAGTTTTTCCCTCTTGGAACGAACAGAATTTGCCAAAGAATGAGAGATTGAGACTGTGAAAAGCTTTTTTAGTCTATATAGAAAACTATGCTTTTTACGATCTAGAATTACTTAAAACAAAGCTTATTCGCCAAGTAAGAACAAATCACTTTGTAAAACACTAGATGTGTTTTTATGTTCAAAGTCAACTTCCTACAAACTTTTTCCGCATGGAACAAACACGATTCACGGAAGAATGTGTGATTCAGACTGGGAAACTCAAGTTTTGTCTGTATAGAAAAGTATGCTTTTTGCCTTCTAAGACCACTCAATACTAAGCTTAATTGCCAAGTAAAAACAATTCACTTTGTAAAACACTGGATGTGTGTTTATCATCAGAGACACCTTCCTACAAACTTTTCCCACTTGGAATGAAAACGATTCGCCTAAGAATGTGTGATTCATGGATGAAAGCAATCTGAGAGATCTGAATAGAAAAAGTAATCAAGTTAAAAACTGCAAAGCTAAAACCGAGCTACTTGGGAGCTATGATCCACAGAAGCAGCTCATTATTGAAGATCCCTATTATGGCAATGACTCTGACTTCGAGGTGGTGTACCATCAATGCCTTAGGTGCTGCAAGGCCTTCCTGGAGAAGACTCACTAGCTGGTCCTAACCACCACCACTGAGCAACCCACTCCTCAGTGCTGTGCCCAAGGGTGGTGGCAGTCCTTAGCCCCATACCCCACCTCTCTTTTCAGCTGACTTACTGTATATCTTTAAAATAATTGTAGGTGGAAATCAGGCATTTGTTCAGAAGGATAAAAACATTTGAGGCAGACATTTGAGGTGTGGCCTAGTATTCTTAGACTAACAAAAGCTCTGGCCTCGCCATAATTACAAAATAGTGGAACGAGCAACTGTGGAACAAAAGAAAACCCAATAAAGTAAGAATGACCCACAAGGTCCAGATCAGCCTTTGAGCCCAGCGAGCCTGGGTAGTCTGGTCTAACTGGAGTGTGAGCATGGCCAGCACCCAGTGTGCTGTTTGCTTGCCTTACACTCTCTATTCTATATTGTCTCTTATTGTGACAATATCTCCATCCATGGCAGCCTTCCATTTAACACTGGGAGAGTTTAAACCCAGACACACCGAGGGTTCAGATATTTGAGAGAGGAGAACCTGGATGTGATGATGGGCCTGGAACTCCAGCAGGCCATCCTGGGCTGTACAGGGACTCCCTGTCTGAAAGATAAAAATGCTAACAGATGAGAGCAACAGGTTGGTGAAGTTAACACCTTTAATCTCACTTGGTTTTTGTGTAGTTTCTTGAGCTTGGTTCCTATTTGAGCCACTTTGCTTCTTTAAAGAGAAAGTAAGTGTGCTTAAATAGTGGTGTGCTTTTCTAAGTGTTCTCTCATCATCATTTTACAAAGTTACAGGCAAGCATGAGTAATTTTAGTGTATTTTCAGAAAAGGGACCTCAAATTTATGTGGATATATGTCAGAAAAGATTGTGAATTAAACTGGGATGTTATCAAATACAACTAAAAATATAAAAAAAAAAAAAGAATGTGTGATTCAGACTGGGAAAAGCATGTTTGGTTTATATATAATAGTCTGCGTTTTCTCCTCTTGAACCACTGAAACCTAAGCTTATTTTCCAAGTAACAGCACTTCACTCTGCAAAACACTATCTGTGTGTTTATCTTGAAAGTCAACTTCCTACAAGCTTTACCCGTTTGCAAAGAGCAGAATTCGCAAAAGAATGAGAGATTCAGACTGGGAAAACCATGTTTTGTCTATCTTGAAAAGTCTGCTTTTTACTCTCTAGAACCACTTAAAACTAATCTTATTCTCCAAGTAACACCTTTCACTTTGCAAATGACTAGCTGTGTGTTTATCTTCAAAATCAAGTTCCTACAAGCTTTTCCCACGTGTTAGGGACAGAATTCGCCTGAGTATGTGTATGTGTGAGTCAGACAGGGAAACACACTTTTTTTCTATATAGAAAAGTATGCTTTTTACCTTCTAGGACCATTTAAAACAAAGCTTATTGGCCAAGTAACAGCAATTCACTTTGTAAAACACGAGCTGTGGGTCAACCTTCAAAGTCAACTTCATACAAGCTTTTCCTGCTTGTATCACAAGAATCACTAGCTGTGTGTTTATCTTCAAAGTCAACTTCCTACAACCTTTTACCGCTTGGAAGGAACAGAATTCGCAAAAGAATATTCGATTCAGACTGGCAAACCCATGTTTTGTCTATATTGAAAAGTCTGCTTTTTACCCTCTAGAGCCACTTAAAACTTAGCTTATTCTCCATTACAACCATTCACTTTGCAAAACTCTAGCTGTGTATTTATCTTCAAAGTCAACTTGCTACAAGCTTTTCCCCCTTGAAGAAACAGAATTCGCTTAAGAATGTGTGATTCAGACTGGGAAACACATGTTTGTCTATATAGAAAAGTATGCTTTTTACGGACTAGAACCACTTAAAATTAAGCTTATTGGACTAGTAAGAGCAATTCACTTTGCAAATCACTAGCTGTGTGTTTCAAAGTCAACTTCCTACAAGCTTTTCCCGCTTTGAATGAACAGATTTCGCCAAAGAATGAGAGATTCAGACTGGGAAAACCATCTTTTGTCTATATTGAAAAGTTTGCTTTCTAATGTCTAGAACAACTGAAACTAAACTTATTCCCTAAGTAACAGCCATTCACTTTGCTAATCTCTAGCTGTGTGTTTATCTTCAAATTCAACTTCCTACAGGGCTTTCTTGCTTGGAACGAACAGAGTTCTCCAAAGAATGTGAGATTCAGACTGGAAAAAACCATGTTTGTCTATATTGAAAAGACTGCTTTTTACAATCTAGAACCACTTAAAACTAAGCTCATTTGCTAGGTAACAGCAAATCACTTTGCAAATCACTAGCTGTGTGTTTATCTTCAAAGTCAACTTCCTACAAGCTCTTCCTGCTTGGAACAAACACAATTCGCAAAGAATGAGAGACTGAAAATGGGAAAAGTTTTTAAAGTCTATATAGAAAAGTATGCTTTTTAACATCTAGAACTACTTAAAACTAAACTTAATTGCCAAGTAAGAACAATTCACTTTGTAAAACACTAGCTGTGTTTTTATCTTCATGGTCAACTTCCTAAAAGTTTTTCCCTCTTGGAACCAACAGAATTTGCCAAAGAATGAGAGATTGAGACTGTGAAAAGCTTTTTTAGTCTATATAGAAAACTATGCTTTTTACGATCTAGAATTACTTAAAACTAAGCTTAATCCCCAAGTAAGAACAAATCACTTTGTAAAACACTAGATGTGTGTTTATCTTGAAAGTGAACTTCCTAAAAGCTTTTCACGCTTGGAAGGAACAGAATGCACCTAAGAATGTGTAATTCAAACTGGGAAACGCATGTTTTGTCTGTATAGAAAAGTATGCTTTTTACGATCTAGAACCACTTAAATTAAGGTATTGGCCAAGTAACAGCATTTCACTTTGCAAAACACTACTGTGGGTTTATCTTTAAAGTCAATTTCCTACAAACTTTTCCGGCTTGTAAGGAACACGATTCGCCTAAGAATGTGTGATTCAGACTGGGAAACACATGTTTTGTCTCTATAGAAAAGTATGCTTTTTACCATCAGAACCACTTAAAACTAAGCTTATTGGCCAAGTAACAGCAATTCACTTTGCAAAACACTAGCTTTGTGTTTATCTTCATAGTCAACTTCCTACAAGCTTTTCCTGATTGGAACCAGTAGACTTCAACTAAGAATGTGTGATTCAGACTGGGAAACACAAGTTTTGTCTATATAGAAAAGTATGCTTTTTACCGTCTACAACCATGTAAAACTAAGCGTGGAAGGAACACGAACGATTTGCCTAAAAGTGAGTGATTCAGACTGGGAAACGCATGTTTGTCTATGTACAAACGTATGCTTCTTACCGTCTAGGACCACTTAAAATTAAGTTATTGGCCAAGTAACAGCAATTCACCTTGCAAAACACTAACTGTGTGTTTATCTTCAAAGTCAACTTCCTACAAGCTTTTCCGGCTTTGAACGAAAAGAATTCTACAAAGAATGAGAGATTCAGACAGGGAAAAACATGTTTTGTCTATATTGAAAAGTCTGCTTTTACGTGCAAGAACCAATTAAATTAAGCTTATTTGCCTAGTAACAGCAATTCACTTTGCACATTACTAGCCGTTTGTTTATCTTGTAGTCCACTTCCTACATGCTTTTCCTGCTTGGAACGAACAGAATTCGCCAAAGAATGAGAGATTCCGACTTTGAAACCCATGTGTGTCTATTTTGAAAAGTCTGCTTTTTACTATCTAGAACAACTTAAGACTAAGCTTATTCGCCTAGTAACAGCAATTCACTTTGCAAAACACTAGATGTTTGTTTATTTTCTAAGTTAACTTCCTACAAGCGTTTAACAGTTGGAACTCATAGAATTCGCCAAAGAATGAGAGAATCACACTGGGAAACCCCTGTTTATCTATTTTGAAAAGTCTGCTTTTTACTATCTAGAACAACTTAAAACTAAGCTTATTCGCCTAGAAACAGCAATTCACTTTGCAAATCACTAGCTGTGTGTTTATCTTCAAAGTCAACTTCCTACAACCTTTTACCGCTTGGAAGGAACAGAATTCGCCAAAGAATATTCGATTCAGACTGGCAAACCCATGTTTTGTCTATATTGAAAAGTCTGCTTTTTACCCTCTAGAGCCACTTAAAACTTAGCTTATTCTCCATTACAACCATTCACTTTGCAAAACACTAGCTGTGTATTTATCTTCAAAGTCAACTTGCTACAAGCTTTTCCCCCTTGAAGAAACAGAATTCGCTTAAGAATGTGTGATTCAGACTGGGAAACACATGTTTGTCTATATAGAAAAGTATGCTTTTTACGGACTAGAACCACTTAAAATTAAGCTTATTGGACTAGTAAGAGCAATTCACTTTGCAAATCACTAGCTGTGTGTTTCAAAGTCAACTTCCTACAAGCTTTTCCCGCTTTGAATGAACAGATTTCGCCAAAGAATGAGAGATTCAGACTGGGAAAACCATCTTTTGTCTATATTGAAAAGTTTGCTTTCTAATGTCTAGAACAAGTGAAACTAAGCTTATTCCCTAAGTAACAGCCATTCACTTTGCTAATCTCTAGCTGTGTGTTTATCTTCAAATTCAACTTCCTACAGGGCTTTCTTGCTTGGAACGAACAGAGTTCTCCAAAGAATGTGAGATTCAGACTGGGAAAACCATGTTTGTCTATATTGAAAAGACTGCTTTTTACAATCTAGAACCACTTAAAACGAAGCTCATTTGCTAGGTAACAGCAAATCACTTTGCAAATCACTTGCTGTGTGTTTATCTTCAAAGTCAACTTCCTACAAGCTCTTCCTGCTTGGAACAAACACAATTCGCAAAGAATGAGAGACTGAAAATGGGAAAAGTTTTTAAAGTCTATACAGAAAAGTATGCTTTTTAACATCTAGAGCTACTTAAAACTAAGCTTAATTGCCAAGTAAGAACAATTCACTTTTTAAAACACTAGCTGTGTTTTTATCTTCATGGTCAACTTCCTAAAAGTTTTTCCCTCTTGGAACGAACAGAATTTGCCAAAGAATGAGAGATTGAGACTGTGAAAAGCTTTTTTAGTCTATATAGAAAACTATGCTTTTTATGATCTAGAATTACTTAAAACTAAGCTTAATCCCCAAGTAAGAACAAATCACTTTGTAAAACACTAGATGTGTGTTTATCTTGAAAGTGAACTTCCTAAAAGCTTTTCACGCTTGGAAGGAACAGAATGCACCTAAGAATGTGTAATTCAAACTGGGAAACGCATGTTTTGTCTGTATAGAAAAGTATGCTTCTTACGATCTGGAACTACTTAAACTAAGGTATTGGCCAAGTAACAGCATTTCACTTTGCAAAACACTACTGTGGGTTTATCTTTAAAGTCAATTTCCTACAAACTTTTCCGGCTTGTAAGGAACACGATTCGCCTAAGAATGTGTGATGCAGACTTGGAAAACCATGTTTTGTCTATATAGAAAAGTATGCTTTTTACCTTCTAGGACCATTTAAAAAAAAGCTTATTGGCCAAGTAACACCAAATCACTTTGCAAAACACTACCTATGTTTTTATCTTCAAAGCCAACTTCCTACAAGCTATTCCAAATTGGAACCAATAGAATTCAACTAAGAATGTGTGATTCAGACTGGGAAACACATGTTTTGTCTCTATAGAAAAGTATGCTTTTTACCATCAGAACCACTTAAAACTAAGCTTATTGGCCAAGTAACAGCAATTCACTTTGCAAAACACTAGCTTTGTGTTTATCTTCATAGTCAACTTCCTACAAGCTTTTCCTGATTGGAACCAGTAGACTTCAACTAAGAATGTGTGATTCAGACTGGGAAACACAAGTTTTGTCTATATAGAAAAGTATGCTTTTTACCGTCTACAACCATGTAAAACTAAGCGTGGAAGGAACACGAACGATTTGCCTAAAAGTGAGTGATTCAGACTGGGAAACGCATGTTTGTCTATGTACAAACGTATGCTTCTTACCGTCTAGGACCACTTAAAATTAAGTTATTGGCCAAGTAACAGCAATTCACCTTGCAAAACACTAACTGTGTGTTTATCTTCAAAGTCAACTTCCTACAAGCTTTTCCGGCTTTGAACGAAAAGAATTCTACAAAGAATGAGAGATTCAGACAGGGAAAAACATGTTTTGTCTATATTGAAAAGTCTGCTTTTACATGCAAGAACCAATTAAATTAAGCTTATTTGCCTAGTAACAGCAATTCACTTTGCACATTACTAGCCGTTTGTTTATCTTGTAGTCCACTTCCTACATGCTTTTCCTGCTTGGAACGAACAGAATTCACCAAAGAATGAGAGATTCCGACTTTGAAACCCATGTGTGTCTATTTTGAAAAGTCTGCTTTTTACTATCTAGAACAACTTAAGACTAAGCTTATTCGCCTAGTAACAGCAATTCACTTTGCAAAACACTAGATGTTTGTTTATTTTCTAAGTTAACTTCCTACAAGCGTTTAACAGTTGGAACTCATAGAATTCGCCAAAGAATGAGAGAATCACACTGGGAAACCCCTGTTTATCTATTTTGAAAAGTCTGCTTTTTACTATCTAGAACAACTTAAAACTAAGCTTATTCGCCTAGAAACAGCAATTCACTTTGCAAATCACTAGCTGTGTGTTTATCTTCAAAGTCAACTTCCTACAACCTTTTACCGCTTGGAAGGAACAGAATTCGCCAAAGAATATTCGATTCAGACTGGCAAACCCATGTTTTGTCTATATTGAAAAGTCTGCTTTTTACCCTCTAGAGCCACTTAAAACTTAGCTTATTCTCCATTACAACCATTCACTTTGCAAAACACTAGCTGTGTATTTATCTTCAAAGTCAACTTGCTACAAGCTTTCCCCCCTTGAAAAAACAGAATTCGCTTAAGAATGTGTGATTCAGACTGGGAAACACATGTTTGTCTATATAGAAAAGTATGCTTTTTACGGACTAGAACCACTTAAAATTAAGCTTATTGGACTAGTAAGAGCAATTCACTTTGCAAATCACTAGCTGTGTGTTTCAAAGTCAACTTCCTACAAGCTTTTCCCGCTTTGAATGAACAGATTTCGCCAAAGAATGAGAGATTCAGACTGGGAAAACCATCTTTTGTCTATATTGAAAAGTTTGCTTTCTAATGTCTAGAACAAGTGAAACTAAGCTTATTCCCTAAGTAACAGCCATTCACTTTGCTAATCTCTAGCTGTGTGTTTATCTTCAAATTCAACTTCCTACAGGGCTTTCTTGCTTGGAACGAACAGAGTTCTCCAAAGAATGTGAGATTCAGACTGGGAAAACCATGTTTGTCTATATTGAAAAGACTGCTTTTTACAATCTAGAACCACTTAAAACGAAGCTCATTTGCTAGGTAACAGCAAATCACTTTGCAAATCACTTGCTGTGTGTTTATCTTCAAAGTCAACTTCCTACAAGCTCTTCCTGCTTGGAACAAACACAATTCGCAAAGAATGAGAGACTGAAAATGGGAAAAGTTTTTAAAGTCTATACAGAAAAGTATGCTTTTTAACATCTAGAGCTACTTAAAACTAAGCTTAATTGCCAAGTAAGAACAATTCACTTTTTAAAACACTAGCTGTGTTTTTATCTTCATGGTCAACTTCCTAAAAGTTTTTCCCTCTTGGAACGAACAGAATTTGCCAAAGAATGAGAGATTGAGACTGTGAAAAGCTTTTTTAGTCTATATAGAAAACTATGCTTTTTATGATCTAGAATTACTTAAAACTAAGCTTAATCCCCAAGTAAGAACAAATCACTTTGTAAAACACTAGATGTGTGTTTATCTTGAAAGTGAACTTCCTAAAAGCTTTTCACGCTTGGAAGGAACAGAATGCACCTAAGAATGTGTAATTCAAACTGGGAAACGCATGTTTTGTCTGTATAGAAAAGTATGCTTTTTACGATCTAGAACCACTTAAATTAAGGTATTGGCCAAGTAACAGCATTTCACTTTGCAAAACACTACTGTGGGTTTATCTTTAAAGTCAATTTCCTACAAACTTTTCCGGCTTGTAAGGAACACGATTCGCCTAAGAATGTGTGATGCAGACTTGGAAAACCATGTTTTGTCTATATAGAAAAGTATGCTTTCTACCTTCTAGGACCATTTAAAAAAAAGCTTATTGGCCAAGTAACACAAAATCACTTTGCAAAACACTACCTATGTTTTTATCTTCAAAGCCAACTTCCTACAAGCTTTTCCTGATTGGAATCAGTAGATTTCAACTAAGAATGTGTGATTCAGACTGGGAAACACAAGTTTTATTATATAGAAATGTATGCTTTTTACCGTCTACAACCACGTAAAAAGAAGCATGGAAGGAACTCGAACGATTTGCCTAAAAGTGAGTGATTCAGACTGGGAAACGCATGTTTGTCTATGTACAAACGTATGCTTCTTACCGTCTAGGACCACTTAAAATTAAGTTATTGGCCAAGTAACAGCAATTCACCTTGCAAAACACTAACTGTGTGTTTATCTTCAAAGTCAACTTCCTACAAGCTTTTCCGGCTTTGAACGAAAAGAATTCTACAAAGAATGAGAGATTCAGACAGGGAAAAACATGTTTTGTCTATATTGAAAAGTCTGCTTTTACGTGCAAGAACCAATTAAATTAAGCTTATTTGCCTAGTAACAGCAATTCACTTTGCACATCACTAGCGGTGTGTTTATCTTGTAGTCCACTTCCCACATGCTTTTCCCGCTTGGAATGAACAGAATTCGCCAAAGAATGAGAGATTCCGACTTTGAAACCCATGTGTGTCTATTTTGAAAAGTCTGCTTTTTACTATCTAGAACAACTTAAGACTAAGCTTATTCGCCTAGTAACAGCAATTCACTTTGCAAAACACTAGATGTTTGTTTATTTTCTAAGTTAACTTCCTACAAGCTTTTAACAGTTGGAACTAATAGAATTCGCCAAAGAATGAGAGATTCAGACTGGGAAACCCATGTTTATCTATTTTGAAAATTCTGCTTTTTACAATCTAGAACAACTTAAAACTAAGCTTATTCGCCTAGAAACAGCAATTCACTTTGCAAATCACTAGCTGTGTGTTTATCTTCAAAGTCAACTTCCTACAACCTTTTACCGCTTGGAAGGAACAGAATTCGCAAAAGAATATTCGATTCAGACTGGCAAACCCATGTTTTGTCTATATTGAAAAGTCTGCTTTTTACCCTCTAGAGCCACTTACAACTTAGCTTATTCTCCATTACAACCATTCACTTTGCAAAACTCTAGCTGTGTATTTATCTTCAAAGTCAACTTGCTACAAGCTTTTCCCCCTTGAAGAAACAGAATTCGCTTAAGAATGTGTGATTCAGACTGGGAAACACATGTTTGTCTATATAGAAAAGTATGCTTTTTACGGACTAGAACCACTTAAAATTAAGCTTATTGGACTAGTAAGAGCAATTCACTTTGCAAATCACTAGCTGTGTGTTTCAAAGTCAACTTCCTACAAGCTTTTCCCGCTTTGAATGAACAGATTTCGCCAAAGAATGAGAGATTCAGACTGGGAAAACCATCTTTTGTCTATATTGAAAAGTTTGCTTTCTAATGTCTAGAACAAGTGAAACTAAGCTTATTCCCTAAGTAACAGCCATTCACTTTGCTAATCTCTAGCTGTGTGTTTATCTTCAAATTCAACTTCCTACAGGGCTTTCTTGCTTGGAACGAACAGAGTTCTCCAAAGAATGTGAGATTCAGACTGGGAAAACCATGTTTGTCTATATTGAAAAGACTGCTTTTTACAATCTAGAACCACTTAAAACGAAGCTCATTTGCTAGGTAACAGCAAATCACTTTGCAAATCACTTGCTGTGTGTTTATCTTCAAAGTCAACTTCCTACAAGCTCTTCCTGCTTGGAACAAACACAATTCGCAAAGAATGAGAGACTGAAAATGGGAAAAGTTTTTAAAGTCTATATAGAAAAGTATGCTTTTTAACATCTAGAGCTACTTAAAACTAAGCTTAATTGCCAAGTAAGAACAATTCACTTTTTAAAACACTAGCTGTGTTTTTATCTTCATGGTCAACTTCCTAAAAGTTTTTCCCTCTTGGAACGAACAGAATTTGCCAAAGAATGAGAGATTGAGACTGTGAAAAGCTTTTTTAGTCTATATAGAAAACTATGCTTTTTATGATCTAGAATTACTTAAAACTAAGCTTAATCCCCAAGTAAGAACAAATCACTTTGTAAAACACTAGATGTGTGTTTATCTTGAAAGTGAACTTCCTAAAAGCTTTTCACGCTTGGAAGGAACAGAATGCACCTAAGAATGTGTAATTCAAACTGGGAAACGCATGTTTTGTCTGTATAGAAAAGTATGCTTCTTACGATCTGGAACTACTTAAACTAAGGTATTGGCCAAGTAACAGCATTTCACTTTGCAAAACACTACTGTGGGTTTATCTTTAAAGTCAATTTCCTACAAACTTTTCCGGCTTGTAAGGAACACGATTCGCCTAAGAATGTGTGATGCAGACTTGGAAAACCATGTTTTGTCTATATAGAAAAGTATGCTTTTTACCTTCTAGGACCATTTAAAAAAAAGCTTATTGGCCAAGTAACACCAAATCACTTTGCAAAACACTACCTATGTTTTTATCTTCAAAGCCAACTTCCTACAAGCTATTCCAAATTGGAACCAATAGAATTCAACTAAGAATGTGTGATTCAGACTGGGAAACACATGTTTTGTCTCTATAGAAAAGTATGCTTTTTACCATCAGAACCACTTAAAACTAAGCTTATTGGCCAAGTAACAGCAATTCACTTTGCAAAACACTAGCTTTGTGTTTATCTTCATAGTCAACTTCCTACAAGCTTTTCCTGATTGGAACCAGTAGACTTCAACTAAGAATGTGTGATTCAGACTGGGAAACACAAGTTTTGTCTATATAGAAAAGTATGCTTTTTACCGTCTACAACCATGTAAAACTAAGCGTGGAAGGAACACGAACGATTTGCCTAAAAGTGAGTGATTCAGACTGGGAAACGCATGTTTGTCTATGTACAAACGTATGCTTCTTACCGTCTAGGACCACTTAAAATTAAGTTATTGGCCAAGTAACAGCAATTCACCTTGCAAAACACTAACTGTGTGTTTATCTTCAAAGTCAACTTCCTACAAGCTTTTCCGGCTTTGAACGAAAAGAATTCTACAAAGAATGAGAGATTCAGACAGGGAAAAACATGTTTTGTCTATATTGAAAAGTCTGCTTTTACGTGCAAGAACCAATTAAATTAAGCTTATTTGCCTAGTAACAGCAATTCACTTTGCACATTACTAGCCGTTTGTTTATCTTGTAGTCCACTTCCTACATGCTTTTCCTGCTTGGAACGAACAGAATTCACCAAAGAATGAGAGATTCCGACTTTGAAACCCATGTGTGTCTATTTTGAAAAGTCTGCTTTTTACTATCTAGAACAACTTAAGACTAAGCTTATTCGCCTAGTAACAGCAATTCACTTTGCAAAACACTAGATGTTTGTTTATTTTCTAAGTTAACTTCCTACAAGCGTTTAACAGTTGGAACTCATAGAATTCGCCAAAGAATGAGAGAATCACACTGGGAAACCCCTGTTTATCTATTTTGAAAAGTCTGCTTTTTACTATCTAGAACAACTTAAAACTAAGCTTATTCGCCTAGAAACAGCAATTCACTTTGCAAATCACTAGCTGTGTGTTTATCTTCAAAGTCAACTTCCTACAACCTTTTACCGCTTGGAAGGAACAGAATTCGCCAAAGAATATTCGATTCAGACTGGCAAACCCATGTTTTGTCTATATTGAAAAGTCTGCTTTTTACCCTCTAGAGCCACTTAAAACTTAGCTTATTCTCCATTACAACCATTCACTTTGCAAAACACTAGCTGTGTATTTATCTTCAAAGTCAACTTGCTACAAGCTTTTCCCCCTTGAAAAAACAGAATTCGCTTAAGAATGTGTGATTCAGACTGGGAAACACATGTTTGTCTATATAGAAAAGTATGCTTTTTACGGACTAGAACCACTTAAAATTAAGCTTATTGGACTAGTAAGAGCAATTCACTTTGCAAATCACTAGCTGTGTGTTTCAAAGTCAACTTCCTACAAGCTTTTCCCGCTTTGAATGAACAGATTTCGCCAAAGAATGAGAGATTCAGACTGGGAAACCCATCTTTTGTCTATATTGAAAAGTTTGCTTTCTAATGTCTAGAACAACTGAAACTAAACTTATTCCCTAAGTAACAGCCATTCACTTTGCTAATCTCTAGCTGTGTGTTTATCTTCAAATTCAACTTCCTACAGGGCTTTCTTGCTTGGAACGAACAGAGTTCTCCAAAGAATGTGAGATTCAGACTGGGAAAACCATGTTTGTCTATATTGAAAAGACTGCTTTTTACAATCTAGAACCACTTAAAACGAAGCTCATTTGCTAGGTAACAGCAAATCACTTTGCAAATCACTTGCTGTGTGTTTATCTTCAAAGTCAACTTCCTACAAGCTCTTCCTGCTTGGAACAAACACAATTCGCAAAGAATGAGAGACTGAAAATGGGAAAAGTTTTTAAAGTCTATACAGAAAAGTATGCTTTTTAACATCTAGAGCTACTTAAAACTAAGCTTAATTGCCAAGTAAGAACAATTCACTTTTTAAAACACTAGCTGTGTTTTTATCTTCATGGTCAACTTCCTAAAAGTTTTTCCCTCTTGGAACGAACAGAATTTGCCAAAGAATGAGAGATTGAGACTGTGAAAAGCTTTTTTAGTCTATATAGAAAACTATGCTTTTTATGATCTAGAATTACTTAAAACTAAGCTTAATCCCCAAGTAAGAACAAATCACTTTGTAAAACACTAGATGTGTGTTTATCTTGAAAGTGAACTTCCTAAAAGCTTTTCACGCTTGGAAGGAACAGAATGCACCTAAGAATGTGTAATTCAAACTGGGAAACGCATGTTTTGTCTGTATAGAAAAGTATGCTTCTTACGATCTAGAACCACTTAAACTAAGGTATTGGCCAAGTAACAGCATTTCACTTTGCAAAACACTACTGTGGGTTTATCTTTAAAGTCAATTTCCTACAAACTTTTCCGGCTTGTAAGGAACACGATTCGCCTAAGAATGTGTGATGCAGACTTGGAAAACCATGTTTTGTCTATATAGAAAAGTATGCTTTCTACCTTCTAGGACCATTTAAAAAAAAGCTTATTGGCCAAGTAACACCAAATCACTTTGCAAAACACTACCTATGTTTTTATCTTCAAAGCCAACTTCCTACAAGCTATTCCAAATTGGAACCAATAGAATTCAACTAAGAATGTGTGATTCAGACTGGGAAACACATGTTTTGTCTCTATAGTAAAGTATGCTTTTTACCGTCTAGAACCACTTAAAACTAAGCTTATTGGCCAAGTAACAGCAATTCACTTTGCAAAACACTAGCTTTGTGTTTATCTTCATAGTCAACTTCCTACAAGCTTTTCCTGATTGGAACCAGTAGACTTCAACTAAGAATGTGTGATTCAGACTGGGAAACACAAGTTTTGTCTATATAGAAAAGTATGCTTTTTACCGTCTACAACCACGTAAAACTAAGCGTGGAAGGAACACGAACGATTTGCCTAAAAGTGAGTGATTCAGACTGGGAAACGCATGTTTGTCTATGTACAAAAGTATGCTTCTTACCGTCTAGGACCACTTAAAATTAAGTTATTGGCCAAGTAACAGCAATTCACTTTGCAAAACACTAACTGTGTGTTTATCTTCAAAGTCAACTTCCTACAAGCTTTTCCGGCTTTGAACGAAAAGAATTCTCCAAAGAATGAGAGATTCAGACAGGGAAAAACATGTTTGTCTATATTGAAAAGTCTGCTTTTACGTGCAAGAACCAATTAAATTAAGCTTATTTGCCTAGTAACAGCAATTCACTTTGCACATCACTAGCGGTGTGTTTATCTTGTATTCCACTTCCCACATGCTTTTCCCGCTTGGAACGTACAGAATTTCCAAAGAATGAGAGATTCCGACTTTGAAACCCATGTGTGTCTATTTTGAAAAGTCTGCTTTTTACTATCTAGAACAACTTAAGACTAAGCTTATTCGCCTAGTAACAGCAATTCACTTTGCAAAACACTAGATGTTTGTTTATTTTCTAAGTTAACTTCCTACAAGCGTTTAACAGTTGGAACTAATAGAATTCGCCAAAGAATGAGAGAATCACACTGGGAAACCCCTGTTTATCTATTTTGAAAAGTCTGCTTTTTACTATCTAGAACAACTTAAAACTAAGCTTATTCGCCTAGAAACAGCAATTCACTTTGCAAATCACTAGCTGTGTGTTTATCTTCAAAGTCAACTTCCTACAACCTTTTACCGCTTGGAAGGAACAGAATTCGCCAAAGAATATTCGATTCAGACTGGCAAACCCATGTTTTGTCTATATTGAAAAGTCTGCTTTTTACCCTCTAGAGCCACTTAAAACTTAGCTTATTCTCCATTACAACCATTCACTTGCAAAACACTAGCTGTGTATTTATCTTCAAAGTCAACTTGCTACAAGCTTTTCCCCCTTGAAGAAACAGAATTCGCTTAAGAATGTGTGATTCAGACTGGGAAACACAAGTTTGTCTATATAGAAAAGTATGCTTTTTACGGACTAGAACCACTTAAAATTAAGCTTATTGGACTAGTAAGAGCAATTCACTTTGCAAATCACTAGCTGTGTGTTTCAAAGTCAACTTCCTACAAGCTTTTCCCGCTTTGAATGAACAGATTTCGCCAAAGAATGAGAGATTCAGACTGGGAAAACCATCTTTTGTCTATATTGAAAAGTTTGCTTTCTAATGTCTAGAACAAGTGAAACTAAGCTTATTCCCTAAGTAACAGCCATTCACTTTGCTAATCTCTATCTGTGTGTTTATCTTCAAATTCAACTTCCTACAGGGCTTTCTTGCTTGGAACGAACAGAGTTCTCCAAAGAATGTGAGATTCAGACTGGGAAAACCATGTTTGTCTATATTGAAAAGACTGCTTTTTACAATCTAGAACCACTTAAAACGAAGCTCATTTGCTAGGTAACAGCAAATCACTTTGCAAATCACTAGCTGTGTGTTTATCTTCAAAGTCAACTTCCTACAAGCTCTTCCTGCTTGGAACAAACACAATTCGCAAAGAATGAGAGACTGAAAATGGGAAAAGTTTTTAAAGTCTATATAGAAAAGTATGCTTTTTAACATCTACAACTACTTAAAACTAAGCTTAATTGCCAAGTAAGAACAATTCACTTTGTAAAACACTAGCTGTGTTCTTATCTTCATGGTCAACTTCCTAAAAGTTTTTCCCTCTTGGAACGAACAGAATTTGCCAAAGAATGAGAGATTGAGACTGTGAAAAGCTTTTTTAGTCTATATAGAAAACTATGCTTTTTACGATCTAGAATTACTTAAAACTAAGCTTAATCCCCAAGTAAGAACAAATCACTTTGTAAAACACTAGATGTGTGTTTATCTTGAAAGTGAACTTCCTAAAAGCTTTTCACGCTTGGAAGGAACAGAATGCACCTAAGAATGTGTAATTCAAACTGGGAAACGCATGTTTTGTCTGTATAGAAAAGTATGCTTCTTACGATCTAGAACCACTTAAACTAAGGTATTGGCCAAGTAACAGCATTTCACTTTGCAAAACACTACTGTGGGTTTATCTTTAAAGTCAATTTCCTACAAACTTTTCCGGCTTGTAAGGAACACGATTCGCCTAAGAATGTGTGATGCAGACTTGGAAAACCATGTTTTGTCTATATAGAAAAGTATGCTTTCTACCTTCTAGGACCATTTAAAAAAAAGCTTATTGGCCAAGTAACACCAAATCACTTTGCAAAACACTACCTATGTTTTTATCTTCAAAGCCAACTTCCTACAAGCTATTCCAAATTGGAACCAATAGAATTCAACTAAGAATGTGTGATTCAGACTGGGAAACACATGTTTTGTCTCTATAGTAAAGTATGCTTTTTACCGTCTAGAACCACTTAAAACTAAGCTTATTGGCCAAGTAACAGCAATTCACTTTGCAAAACACTAGCTTTGTGTTTATCTTCATAGTCAACTTCCTACAAGCTTTTCCTGATTGGAACCAGTAGACTTCAACTAAGAATGTGTGATTCAGACTGGGAAACACAAGTTTTGTCTATATAGAAAAGTATGCTTTTTACCGTCTACAACCACGTAAAACTAAGCGTGGAAGGAACACGAACGATTTGCCTAAAAGTGAGTGATTCAGACTGGGAAACGCATGTTTGTCTATGTACAAAAGTATGCTTCTTACCGTCTAGGACCACTTAAAATTAAGTTATTGGCCAAGTAACAGCAATTCACTTTGCAAAACACTAACTGTGTGTTTATCTTCAAAGTCAACTTCCTACAAGCTTTTCCGGCTTTGAACGAAAAGAATTCTCCAAAGAATGAGAGATTCAGACAGGGAAAAACATGTTTGTCTATATTGAAAAGTCTGCTTTTACGTGCAAGAACCAATTAAATTAAGCTTATTTGCCTAGTAACAGCAATTCACTTTGCACATCACTAGCGGTGTGTTTATCTTGTATTCCACTTCCCACATGCTTTTCCCGCTTGGAACGTACAGAATTTCCAAAGAATGAGAGATTCCGACTTTGAAACCCATGTGTGTCTATTTTGAAAAGTCTGCTTTTTACTATCTAGAACAACTTAAGACTAAGCTTATTCGCCTAGTAACAGCAATTCACTTTGCAAAACACTAGATGTTTGTTTATTTTCTAAGTTAACTTCCTACAAGCTTTTAACAGTTGGAACTAATAGAATTCGCCAAAGAATGAGAGATTCAGACTGGGAAAACCCTGTTTATCTATTTTGAAAAGGCTGCTTTTTACTATCTAGAACAACTTAAAACTGAGCTTAAAAGTAAGCTTATTCGCCTAGTAACAGAAATTCACTATTCAAAACACTAGCTGTGTGTTTATCTTCAAAGTCAACTTCCTACAAGCTTTTCCCTTTTGGAACGAACATAATTCACCAAAGAATGGGAGACTGAGACTGGGAAAAGCGTTTTCAGTCTATATGAATAAGTCTGCTTTTTACCATCTAGAACCAGTTAAAACTAAGCTTATTGGCCAAGTAACAGCAATTCATTTTGCAAAACACTAGCTGTGTGTTTATTTCAAAGTCAACATCTTCTAAGCTCTTCCCCCTTGGAGAGAACAGAATTCACCTAAGAATGTGTGATTCAGACTGGGAAACACATGTTTTGTCTCTATAGTAAAGTATGCTTTTTACCATCTAGAACCACTTAAAACTAAGCTTATTGGCCAAGTAACAGCAATTCACTTTGCAAAACACTAGCTTTGTGTTTATCTTCATAGTCAACTTCCTACAAGCTTTTCCTGATTGGAACCAGTAGACTTCAACTAAGAATGTGTGATTCAGACTGGGAAACACATGTTTTATCTATATAGAAAAGTATGCTTTTTACCGTCTACAACCACGTAAAACTAAGCGTGGAAGGAACACGAACGATTTGCCTAAAAATGAGTGATTCAGAATGGGAAACGCATGTTTGTCTATGTACAAAAGTATGCTTCTTACCGTCTAGGACCACTTAAAATTAAGTTATTGGCCAAGTAACAGCAATTCACTTTGCAAAACACTAACTGTGTGTTTATCTTCAAAGTCAACTTCCTACAAGCTTTTCCGGCTTTGAACGAAAAGAATTCTCCAAAGAATGAGAGATTCAGACAGGGAAAAACATGTTTTGTCTATATTGAAAAGTCTGCTTTTACGTGCAAGAACCAATTAAATTAAGCTTATTTGCCTAGTAACAGCAATTCACTTTGCACATCACTAGCGGTGTGTTTATCTTGTATTCCACTTCCCACATGCTTTTCCCGCTTGGAACGAACAGAATTCGCCAAAGAATGAGAGATTCCGACTTTGAAACCCATGTGTGTCTATTTTGAAAAGTCTGCTTTTTACTATCTTGAACAACTTAAGACTAAGCTTATTCGCCTAGTAACAGCAATTCACTTTGCAAAACACTAGATGTTTGTTTATTTTCTAAGTTAACTTCCTACAAGCGTTTAACAGTTGGAACTAATAGAATTCGCCAAAGAATGAGAGAATCACACTGGGAAACCCCTGTTTATCTATTTTGAAAAGTCTGCTTTTTACTATCTAGAACAACTTAAAACTAAGCTTATTCGCCTAGAAACAGCAATTCACTTTGCAAATCACTAGCTGTGTGTTTATCTTCAAAGTCAACTTCCTACAACCTTTTACCGCTTGGAAGGAACAGAATTCGCCAAAGAATATTCGATTCAGACTGGCAAACCCATGTTTTGTCTATATTGAAAAGTCTGCTTTTTACCCTCTAGAGCCACTTAAAACTTAGCTTATTCTCCATTACAACCATTCACTTGCAAAACACTAGCTGTGTATTTATCTTCAAAGTCAACTTGCTACAAGCTTTTCCCCCTTGAAGAAACAGAATTCGCTTAAGAATGTGTGATTCAGACTGGGAAACACAAGTTTGTCTATATAGAAAAGTATGCTTTTTACGGACTAGAACCACTTAAAATTAAGCTTATTGGACTAGTAAGAGCAATTCACTTTGCAAATCACTAGCTGTGTGTTTCAAAGTCAACTTCCTACAAGCTTTTCCCGCTTTGAATGAACAGATTTCGCCAAAGAATGAGAGATTCAGACTGGGAAAACCATCTTTTGTCTATATTGAAAAGTTTGCTTTCTAATGTCTAGAACAAGTGAAACTAAGCTTATTCCCTAAGTAACAGCCATTCACTTTGCTAATCTCTATCTGTGTGTTTATCTTCAAATTCAACTTCCTACAGGGCTTTCTTGCTTGGAACGAACAGAGTTCTCCAAAGAATGTGAGATTCAGACTGGGAAAACCATGTTTGTCTATATTGAAAAGACTGCTTTTTACAATCTAGAACCACTTAAAACGAAGCTCATTTGCTAGGTAACAGCAAATCACTTTGCAAATCACTAGCTGTGTGTTTATCTTCAAAGTCAACTTCCTACAAGCTCTTCCTGCTTGGAACAAACACAATTCGCAAAGAATGAGAGACTGAAAATGGGAAAAGTTTTTAAAGTCTATATAGAAAAGTATGCTTTTTAACATCTACAACTACTTAAAACTAAGCTTAATTGCCAAGTAAGAACAATTCACTTTGTAAAACACTAGCTGTGTTCTTATCTTCATGGTCAACTTCCTAAAAGTTTTTCCCTCTTGGAACGAACAGAATTTGCCAAAGAATGAGAGATTGAGACTGTGAAAAGCTTTTTTAGTCTATATAGAAAACTATGCTTTTTACGATCTAGAATTACTTAAAACTAAGCTTAATCCCCAAGTAAGAACAAATCACTTTGTAAAACACTAGATGTGTGTTTATCTTGAAAGTGAACTTCCTAAAAGCTTTTCACGCTTGGAAGGAACAGAATGCACCTAAGAATGTGTAATTCAAACTGGGAAACGCATGTTTTGTCTGTATAGAAAAGTATGCTTCTTACGATCTAGAACCACTTAAACTAAGGTATTGGCCAAGTAACAGCATTTCACTTTGCAAAACACTACTGTGGGTTTATCTTTAAAGTCAATTTCCTACAAACTTTTCCGGCTTGTAAGGAACACGATTCGCCTAAGAATGTGTGATGCAGACTTGGAAAACCATGTTTTGTCTATATAGAAAAGTATGCTTTCTACCTTCTAGGACCATTTAAAAAAAAGCTTATTGGCCAAGTAACACCAAATCACTTTGCAAAACACTACCTATGTTTTTATCTTCAAAGCCAACTTCCTACAAGCTATTCCAAATTGGAACCAATAGAATTCAACTAAGAATGTGTGATTCAGACTGGGAAACACATGTTTTGTCTCTATAGTAAAGTATGCTTTTTACCGTCTAGAACCACTTAAAACTAAGCTTATTGGCCAAGTAACAGCAATTCACTTTGCAAAACACTAGCTTTGTGTTTATCTTCATAGTCAACTTCCTACAAGCTTTTCCTGATTGGAACCAGTAGACTTCAACTAAGAATGTGTGATTCAGACTGGGAAACACAAGTTTTGTCTATATAGAAAAGTATGCTTTTTACCGTCTACAACCACGTAAAACTAAGCGTGGAAGGAACACGAACGATTTGCCTAAAAGTGAGTGATTCAGACTGGGAAACGCATGTTTGTCTATGTACAAAAGTATGCTTCTTACCGTCTAGGACCACTTAAAATTAAGTTATTGGCCAAGTAACAGCAATTCACTTTGCAAAACACTAACTGTGTGTTTATCTTCAAAGTCAACTTCCTACAAGCTTTTCCGGCTTTGAACGAAAAGAATTCTCCAAAGAATGAGAGATTCAGACAGGGAAAAACATGTTTGTCTATATTGAAAAGTCTGCTTTTACGTGCAAGAACCAATTAAATTAAGCTTATTTGCCTAGTAACAGCAATTCACTTTGCACATCACTAGCGGTGTGTTTATCTTGTATTCCACTTCCCACATGCTTTTCCCGCTTGGAACGTACAGAATTTCCAAAGAATGAGAGATTCCGACTTTGAAACCCATGTGTGTCTATTTTGAAAAGTCTGCTTTTTACTATCTAGAACAACTTAAGACTAAGCTTATTCGCCTAGTAACAGCAATTCACTTTGCAAAACACTAGATGTTTGTTTATTTTCTAAGTTAACTTCCTACAAGCTTTTAACAGTTGGAACTAATAGAATTCGCCAAAGAATGAGAGATTCAGACTGGGAAAACCCTGTTTATCTATTTTGAAAAGGCTGCTTTTTACTATCTAGAACAACTTAAAACTGAGCTTAAAAGTAAGCTTATTCGCCTAGTAACAGAAATTCACTATTCAAAACACTAGCTGTGTGTTTATCTTCAAAGTCAACTTCCTACAAGCTTTTCCCTTTTGGAACGAACATAATTCACCAAAGAATGGGAGACTGAGACTGGGAAAAGCGTTTTCAGTCTATATGAATAAGTCTGCTTTTTACCATCTAGAACCAGTTAAAACTAAGCTTATTGGCCAAGTAACAGCAATTCATTTTGCAAAACACTAGCTGTGTGTTTATTTCAAAGTCAACATCTTCTAAGCTCTTCCCCCTTGGAGAGAACAGAATTCACCTAAGAATGTGTGATTCAGACTGGGAAACACATGTTTTGTCTCTATAGTAAAGTATGCTTTTTACCATCTAGAACCACTTAAAACTAAGCTTATTGGCCAAGTAACAGCAATTCACTTTGCAAAACACTAGCTTTGTGTTTATCTTCATAGTCAACTTCCTACAAGCTTTTCCTGATTGGAACCAGTAGACTTCAACTAAGAATGTGTGATTCAGACTGGGAAACACATGTTTTATCTATATAGAAAAGTATGCTTTTTACCGTCTACAACCACGTAAAACTAAGCGTGGAAGGAACACGAACGATTTGCCTAAAAATGAGTGATTCAGAATGGGAAACGCATGTTTGTCTATGTACAAAAGTATGCTTCTTACCGTCTAGGACCACTTAAAATTAAGTTATTGGCCAAGTAACAGCAATTCACTTTGCAAAACACTAACTGTGTGTTTATCTTCAAAGTCAACTTCCTACAAGCTTTTCCGGCTTTGAACGAAAAGAATTCTCCAAAGAATGAGAGATTCAGACAGGGAAAAACATGTTTTGTCTATATTGAAAAGTCTGCTTTTACGTGCAAGAACCAATTAAATTAAGCTTATTTGCCTAGTAACAGCAATTCACTTTGCACATCACTAGCGGTGTGTTTATCTTGTATTCCACTTCCCACATGCTTTTCCCGCTTGGAACGAACAGAATTCGCCAAAGAATGAGAGATTCCGACTTTGAAACCCATGTGTGTCTATTTTGAAAAGTCTGCTTTTTACTATCTTGAACAACTTAAGACTAAGCTTATTCGCCTAGTAACAGCAATTCACTTTGCAAAACACTAGATGTTTGTTTATTTTCTAAGTTAACTTCCTACAAGCGTTTAACAGTTGGAACTAATAGAATTCGCCAAAGAATGAGAGAATCACACTGGGAAACCCCTGTTTATCTATTTTGAAAAGTCTGCTTTTTACTATCTAGAACAACTTAAAACTAAGCTTATTCGCCTAGAAACAGCAATTCACTTTGCAAATCACTAGCTGTGTGTTTATCTTCAAAGTCAACTTCCTACAACCTTTTACCGCTTGGAAGGAACAGAATTCGCCAAAGAATATTCGATTCAGACTGGCAAACCCATGTTTTGTCTATATTGAAAAGTCTGCTTTTTACCCTCTAGAGCCACTTAAAACTTAGCTTATTCTCCATTACAACCATTCACTTTGCAAAACTCTAGCTGTATATTTATCTTCAAAGTCAACTTGCTACAAGCTTTTCCCCCTTGAAGAAACAGAATTCGCTTAAGAATGTGTGATTCAGACTGGGAAACACATGTTTGTCTATATAGAAAAGTATGCTTTTTACCGACTAGAACCACTTAAAATTAAGCTTATTGGACTAGTAAGAGCAATTCACTTTGCAAATCACTAGCTGTGTGTTTCAAAGTCAACTTCCTACAAGCTTTTCCCGCTTTGAATGAACAGATTTCGCCAAAGAATGAGAGATTCAGACTGAGAAAACCATCTTTTGTCTATATTGAAAAGTTTGCTTTCTAATGTCTAGAACAAGTGAAACTAAGCTTATTCCCTAAGTAACAGCCATTCACTTTGCTAATCTCTAGCTGTGTGTTTATCTTCCAATTCAACTTCCTACAGGGCTTTCTTGCTTGGAACGAACAGAGTTCTCCAAAGAATGTGAGATTCAGACTGGGAAAACCATGTATGTCTATATTGAAAAGACTGCTTTTTACAATCTAGAACCACTTAAAACGAAGCTCATTTGCTAGGTAACAGCAAATCACTTTGCAAATCACTAGCTGTGTGTTTATCTTCAAAGTCAACTTCCTACAAGCTCTTCCTGCTTGGAACAAACACAATTCGCAAAGAATGAGAGACTGAAAATGGGAAAAGTTTTTAAAGTCTATATAGAAAAGTATGCTTTTTAACATCTAGAACTACTTAAAACTAAGCTTAATTGCCAAGTAAGAACAATTCACTTTGTAAAACACTAGCTGTGTTTTTATCTTCATGGTCAACTTCCTAAAAGTTTTTCCCTCTTGGAACGAACAGAATTTGCCAAAGAATGAGAGATTGAGACTGTGAAAAGCTTTTTTAGTCTATATAGAAAACTATGCTTTTTACGATCTAGAATTACTTAAAACTAAGCTTAATCCCCAAGTAAGAACAAATCACTTTGTAAAACACTAGATGTGTGTTTATCTTGAAAGTGAACTTCCTAAAAGCTTTTCACGCTTGGAAGGAACAGAATGCACCTAAGAATGTGTAATTCAAACTGGGAAACGCATGTTTTGTCTGTATAGAAAAGTATGCTTCTTACGATCTAGAACCACTTAAACTAAGGTATTGGCCAAGTAACAGCATTTCACTTTGCAAAACACTACTGTGGGTTTATCTTTAAAGTCAATTTCCTACAAACTTTTCCGGCTTGTAAGGAACACGATTCGCCTAAGAATGTGTGAATCAGACTTGGAAAACCATGTTTTGTCTATATAGAAAAGTATGCAATCTACCTTCTAGGACCATTTAAAAAAAAGCTTATTGGCCAAGTAACACCAAATCACTTTGCAAAACACTACCTATGTTTTTATCTTCAAAGCCAACTTCCTACAAGCTATTCCAAATTGGAACCAATATAATTCAACTAAGAATGTGTGATTCAGACTGGGAAACACATGTTTTGTCTCTATAGTAAAGTATGCTTTTTACCATCTAGAACCACTTAAAACTAAGCTTATTGGCCAAGTAACAGCAATTCACTTTGCAAAACACTAGCTTTGTGTTTATCTTCATAGTCAACTTCCTACAAGCTTTTCCTGATTGGAACCAGTAGACTTCAACTAAGAATGTGTGATTCAGACTGGGAAACACAAGTTTTGTCTATATAGAAAAGTATGCTTTTTACCGTCTACAACCACGTAAAACTAAGCGTGGAAGGAACACGAACGATTTGCCTAAAAGTGAGTGATTCAGACTGGGAAACGCATGTTTGTCTATGTACAAAAGTATGCTTCTTACCGTCTAGGACCACTTAAAATTAAGTTATTGGCCAAGTAACAGCAATTCACCTTGCAAAACACTAACTGTGTGTTTATCTTCAAAGTCAACTTCCTACAAGCTTTTCCGGCTTTGAACGAAAAGAATTCTCCAAAGAATGAGAGATTCAGACAGGGAAAAACATGTTTGTCTATATTGAAAAGTCTGCTTTTACGTGCAAGAACCAATTAAATTAAGCTTATTTGCCTAGTAACAGCAATTCACTTTGCACATCACTAGCGGTGTGTTTATCTTGTAGTCCACTTCCCACATGCTTTTCCCGCTTGGAACGAACAGAATTCGCCAAAGAATGAGAGATTCCGACTTTGAAAC
Organism: Rattus norvegicus; assembly: GCF_021556685.1. NCBI lineage: Eukaryota > Metazoa > Chordata > Mammalia > Rodentia > Muridae > Rattus > Rattus norvegicus. The sequence goes on from NC_141555.1 coordinate 69,696,198, forward strand.
CCATGTGTGTCTATTTTGAAAAGTCTGCTTTTACTATCTAGAACAACTTAAGACTAAGCTTATTCGCCTAGTAACAGCAATTCACTTTGCAAAACACTAGCTGATTGTTTATTTTCTAAGTTAACTTCCTACAAGCGTTTAACAGTTGGAACTAATAGAATTCGCCAAAGAATGAGAGAATCACACTGGGAAACCCCTGTTTATCTATTTTGAAAAGTCTGCTTTTTACTATCTAGAACAACTTAAAACTAAGCTTATTCGCCTAGAAACAGCAATTCACTTTGCAAATCACTAGCTGTGTGTTTATCTTCAAAGTCAACTTCCTACAACCTTTTACCACTTGGAAGGAACAGATTTCGCAAAAGAATATTCGATTCAGACTGGCAAACCCATGTTTTGTCTATATTGAAAAGTCTGCTTTTTACCCTCTAGAGCCACTTAAAACTTAGCTTATTCTCCATTACAACCATTCACTTTGCAAAACTCTAGCTGTGTATTTATCTTCAAAGTCAACTTGCTACAAGCTTTTCCCCCTTGAAGAAACAGAATTCGCTTAAGAATGTGTGATTCAGACTGGGAAACACATGTTTGTCTATATAGAAAAGTATGCTTTTTACCGACTAGACCCACTTAAAATTAAGCTTATTGGACTAGTAAGAGCAATTCACTTTGCAAATCACTAGCTGTGTGTTTCAAAGTCAACTTCCTACAAGCTTTTCCTGCTTTGAATGAACAGATTTCGCCAAAGAATGAGAGATTCAGACTGGGAAAACCATCTTGTCTATATTGAAAAGTTTGCTTTCTAATGTCTAGAACAACTGAAACTAAGCTTATTCCCTAAGTAACAGCCATTCACTTTGCTAATCTCTAGCTGTGTGTTTATCTTCAAATTCAACTTCCTACAGGGCTTTCTTGCTTGGAACGAACAGAGTTCTCCAAAGAATGTGAGATTCAGACTGGGAAAACCATGTATGTCTATATTGAAAAGACTGCTTTTTACAATCTAGAACCACTTAAAACGAAGCTCATTTGCTAGGTAACAGCAAATCACTTTGCAAATCACTAGCTGTGTGTTTATCTTCAAAGTCAACTTCCTACAAGCTCTTCCTGCTTGGAACAAACACAATTCGCAAAGAATGAGAGACTGAAAATGGGAAAAGTTTTTAAAGTCTATATAGAAAAGTATGCTTTTTAACATCTAGAACTACTTAAAACTAAGCTTAATTGCCAAGTAAGAACAATTCACTTTGTAAAACACGAGCTGTGTTTTTATCTTCATGGTCAACTTCCTAAAAGTTTTTCCCTCTTGGAACGAACAGAATTTGCCAAAGAATGAGAGATTGAGACTGTGAAAAGCTTTTTTAGTCTATATAGAAAACTATGCTTTTTACGATCTAGAATTACTTAAAACTAAGCTTAATCCCCAAGTAAGAACAAATCACTTTGTAAAACACTAGATGTGTGTTTATCTTGAAAGTGAACTTCCTAAAAGCTTTTCACGCTTGGAAGGAACAGAATGCACCTAAGAATGTGTAATTCAAAGTGGGAAACGCATGTTTTGTCTGTATAGAAAAGTATGCTTCTTACGATCTAGAACCACTTAAACTAAGGTATTGGCCAAGTAACAGCATTTCACTTTGCAAAACACTACTGTGGGTTTATCTTTAAAGTCAATTTCCTACAAACTTTTCCGGCTTGTAAGGAACACGATTCGCCTAAGAATGTGTGATGCAGACTTGGAAAACCATGTTTTGTCTATATAGAAAAGTATGCTTTCTACCTTCTAGGACCATTTAAAAAAAAGCTTATTGGCCAAGTAACACCAAATCACTTTGCAAAACACTACCTATGTTTTTATCTTAAAAGCCAACTTCCTACAAGCTATTCCAAATTGGAACCAATAGAATTCAACTAAGAATGTGTGATTCAGACTGGGAAACACATGTTTTGTCTCTATAGTAAAGTATGCTTTTTACCGTCTAGAACCACTTAAAACTAAGCTTATTGGCCAAGTAACAGCAATTCACTTTGCAAAACACTAGCTTTGTGTTTATCTTCATAGTCAACTTCCTACAAGCTTTTCCTGATTGGAACCAGTAGACTTCAACTAAGAATGTGTGATTCAGACTGGGAAACACAAGTTTTGTCTATATAGAAAAGTATGCTTTTTACCGTCTACAACCACGTAAAACTAAGCGTGGAAGGAACACGAACGATTTGCCTAAAAGTGAGTGATTCAGACTGGGAAACGCATGTTTGTCTATGTACAAAAGTATGCTTCTTACCGTCTAGGACCACTTAAAATTAAGTTATTGGCCAAGTAACAGCAATTCACTTTGCAAAACACTAACTGTGTGTTTATCTTCAAAGTCAACTTCCTACAAGCTTTTCCGGCTTTGAACGAAAAGAATTCTCCAAAGAATGAGAGATTCAGACAGGGAAAAACATGTTTGTCTATATTGAAAAGTCTGCTTTTACGTGCAAGAACCAATTAAATTAAGCTTATTTGCCTAGTAACAGCAATTCACTTTGCACATCACTAGCGGTGTGTTTATCTTGTATTCCACTTCCCACATGCTTTTCCCGCTTGGAACGTACAGAATTTCCAAAGAATGAGAGATTCCGACTTTGAAACCCATGTGTGTCTATTTTGAAAAGTCTGCTTTTCACTATCTAGAACAACTTAAGACTAAGCTTATTCGCCTAGTAACAGCAATTCACTTTGCAAAACACTAGATGTTTGTTTATTTTCTAAGTTAACTTCCTACAAGCTTTTAACAGTTGGAACTAATAGAATTCGCCAAAGAATGAGAGATTCAGACTGGGAAAACCCTGTTTATCTATTTTGAAAAGGCTGCTTTTTACTATCTAGAACAACTTAAAACTGAGCTTAAAAGTAAGCTTATTCGCCTAGTAACAGAAATTCACTATTCAAAACACTAGCTGTGTGTTTATCTTCAAAGTCAACTTCCTACAAGCTTTTCCCTTTTGGAACGAACAGAATTCACCAAAGAATGGGAGACTGAGACTGGGAAAAGCGTTTTCAGTCTATATGAATAAGTCTGCTTTTTACCATCTAGAACCAGTTAAAACTAAGCTTATTGGCCAAGTAACAGCAATTCATTTTGCAAAACACTAGCTGTGTGTTTATTTCAAAGTCAACATCTTCTAAGCTCTTCCACCTTGGAGAGAACAGAATTCACCTAAGAATGTCTGATTCAGACTGGGAAATGCAAGTATTGTCTACACTGATAGTCTGCTTTTTACTGTCTAGGACCACTTAAAACTAAGCCCATTGGCCAAGTAAGAGCAATTCACTTTGCAGATCATTAGCTCTGTGTTTATCTTCAAAGTGAACTTCCTACAAGCTTTTCCCGCTTGGAACGAACAGAATTCGCCAAAGAATGTTCGATTCAGACTGGGAAACACATGTTTGGTCCACATAGAAAAGTCTGCTTTTTACTGTCTAGAACCACTTAAAACTAAGCTTATTGGCCAAGTAACAGCAATTCACTTTGCAAAACCCTAGCTGTGCGTTTATTTTCAATGTCAACTTCCTACAAGCTTTTCATACTCGAACCAACAGAATTCTGCAAAGAATGTTCGATTCTGACTGGGAAACCCATGTTTTGTCTACATTGAAAAGTGTGCTTCTTACCCTATAGAACCACTTTAAACTAAGCTTATTCACCAAGGAACAGCCATTCACTCTGCAAATCACCAGCTTTGTGTTCAGCTTCAAACTCAAGTTCCTACAAGGTTTTCCCAATTGGAAGGAACAGAATTAGCCAAAGAATGAGATATTGAGACTGGGAAAAGGATTTTTAGTCTATATAGAAAAGTATGCTTTTTACCATATAGAAATACTTAAAACTAAGCTTAATCACCAAGTAAGAACAATTCACTTTGTAAGAGGAAAAAAGGGGCTTTTTTTTTTATCTCCAAAGTCAACTTCCTACAAGCCTTTCCAGCCTGGAACGGACAGAATTCACCAAGGAATGTTCGATTCAGACTGGGAAAACCATGTTTTGTCAATCTTGAAAAGTATGCTTTTTACTCTCTAGAACTACTTAAAACTAATCTTATCCGCCAAGTAACACCTTTCTCTTTGCAAGTCACTAGCTGTGTGTTTTTCTTCAAAGTCAAGTTCCTACAAGCTTTTCCCGCTTGGAAGGAACAGAATGCGCCTGAGAATGTGTGATTCGGACAGGGAAACACACTTTTTTTCTATATAGAAATGTATGCTTTTTACCTTCTAGGACCATTTAAAACAAAGGTTATTGGCCAAATAACCGCAATTCACTTTGTAAAACAGTAACTGTGTGTCTATCTTCAAAGTCAACTTCCAGCAAGCTTTTCCTGCTTGGATGAACAGTATTCGCCCAAGAATGAGAGATTCAGACCGGGAAAACCATGCTTTGCCTATACTGAAAAGTCTGGTTTTTACCGTCTAGCACCACTGAAAACTAAGTGTATTGGCCAAGCAAGGCAATTCACTTTCCAAACACCAGCTGTGTGTATATCTTCAAAGTCAAGTTCCTACAAGCATTTCTCACTTGGATTGGACAAAATTCCCCAAAGAATGAGATTCAGACTGGGAAAACAATGTTTTGTCTATATTGAAAAGTCTGCTTTTACCCACTAGACCCACTTAAAACTAAGAATATTCTCCTGGTAAGAACAATTCCCTTTGCAAAAACAATTGCTGTGTGTTTGTCTTCAAAGTCAACTTTCTACAAGATTTTCCTGATTGGAACACACAGAATTTGCCAAAGAGAGAGAGATTGAGACTGGGAAAAGCTTTTTTAGAATATATACATAAGTATGTTTTTTACCAACTAGAACTACTTAAAAAAGAGCTTAATCCCAAAGTAAGAACAATTCACTTTGTAAAACACTAGCTGTGTGGTTATCTTCAAAATTCACTTCCTCCAAACTTTTCCCGATTGGAACGAACACGTTTCCTCTAAGAATATGTGATTGAGATTGGGAAACACACGTTTTGTGTATATATAAAAGTCTGCTTTTTTCTCCTTTGAACCACTGAAAACTAAGCTTATTTTCCAAGTAACAGCATATCACTTTGCAAAACACTACCTGTGTGTTTATCTTGAAAGTCACTTTCCTACAAGCTTTACACCCCTGGAAAGGACAGTATTGGCCAAAGAATGAGAGATTCAGACTGGGAAAAACATGTTTGTCTGTATTGAAAAGTCTGCTTTTTGCCTCAAGAACCACTTAAAAGTAAGCTTCTTCGCCTAGTAACAGCAATTCACTTTGCAAAACACTAGCTGTGTGTTTATTTCAAAGTCAACATCTTCTAAGCTCTTCGCCCTTGGAGAGAACAGAATTCACCTAAGAATGTATGATTCAGACTGGGAAATGCAAGTATTGTCTACATTGAAAGTCTGCTTTTTACTGTCTAGGACCACTTAAAACTAAGCTCATTGGCCAAGTAAGAGCAATTCATTTTGCAGATCATAAGCTCTGTGTTTATCTTCAAAGTGAACTTCCTACAAGCTTTTCCGGCTTGGATCAACAGTATTCTCCCAAGAATGAGAGATTCAGACCGGGAAAACCATGCTTTGTCTATACTGAAAAGTCTGGTTTTTACCGTCTAGCACCACTGAAAACTAAGTGTATTGGCCAAGCAAAGCAATTCACTTTCCAAACACCAGCTGTGTGTTTATCTTCAAAGTCAAGTTCCTACAAGCATTTCTCACTTGGATTGGACAAAATTCCCCAAAGAATGAGATTCAGACTGGGAAAACAATGTTTTGTCTATATTGAAAAGTCTGCTTTTACCCACTAGAATCACTTAAAACTAAGAATATTCTCCTGGTAAGAACAATTCCCTTTGCAAAAACAATTGCTGTGTGTTTGTCTTCAAAATCAACTTTCTACAAGATTTTCCTGCTTGGAACACACAGAATTTGCCAAAGAGAGAGAGATTGAGACTGGGAAAAGCTTTTTTAGAATATATAGATAAGTATGTTTTTTACCAACTAGAACTACTTAAAACAGAGCTTAATCCCAAAGTAAGAACAATTCACTTTGTAAAACACTAGCTGTGTGTTTATCTTCAAAGTTCACTTCCTCCAAACTTTTCCCGCTTGGAACGAACACGTTTCCTCTAAGAATGTGTGATTGAGATTGGGAAACACACGTTTTGTGTATATATAAAAGTCTGCTTTTTTCTCCTTTGAACCACTGAAAACTAAGGTTATTTTCCAAGTAACAGCACTTCACTTTGCAAAACACTACCTGTGTCTTTATCTTGAAAGTCAACTTCCAAGAAGCTTTACACCCATGGAAATGACAGAATTGGCCAAAGAATGAGAGATTCAGACTGGGAAACCCATGTTTGTCTGTATAGAAAAGTCTGCTTTTTGCCTCAAGAACCACTTAAAAGTAAGCTTCTTCGCCTAGTAACAGCAATTCACTTTGCAAAACACTAGCTGTGTGTTTATCTTGAAAGTTAACTTCCTACAAGCTTTTCCCTCTTGGAATGAAGAGAATTCGCCAAAGAATGAAAGACTGAGACTTGGAAAAGCTTTTTCAGTCTATATAAATAAGTCTGCTTTTTACCGTCTAGAACCACTTAAAACTAAGCTTATTGGTCAAGTAACAGCAATTCACTGTGCAAAACAGTAGCTGTGTGTTTATCTTCAAAGTCAACTTCCTACCAGCTTTTCCTGCTGGAAGGAACAGAATTCTCCAAAGATTGTTGGATTAAGACTGGGAAATCCATGTTTTGTCTAAATTGAAAAGTGTGCTTTTTTCGCTCTAGAACCACATAGAGCTAAGCTTATTCGCCAAGTAACACCGATTCACTTTGCAAATCATTAGCTTTGTGTTCAGCTTCAAAGTCAAGTTCCTACAAGCTTTTTCCAGATGGAACGAACAGAACTCGACTGAGAAGGTGTGATTCAGACAGGGAAATGCACTTTTTTCTATATAGAGAGGTATGCTTATCACCTTCTAGGACCATATAAAACAAAGCTTAATCACCAGGTAAGAACAATTCACTTGTAAAATGAAAAAAAAAAGGCTGTTTTTTTATCTTCAAAGTCAACTTCCTACAAGCTTTTCCCTCTTGGAATGAACAGAATTCGCCAAAGAATGAGAGACGAAGACTGGGAAAAGCTTTTTCAGTCTATATAAATAAGTCTGCTTTTTCACATTCTAGAACCACTTAAAACTAAGATTATTGGTCAAGTAACAGCAATTAACTTTTCAAAACAGTAGCTGTGTGTTTATCTTCAAAGTCAACTTCCTACAAGCTTTACCCCCTTGGAAAGAACAGAATTCGCCAAAGAATGAGAGATTCAGACTGGAAAACCCATGTTTGTCTATATTCAAAAGTCTGCTTTTTAGCCTCAAGAACAACTTAAAAGTAAGCTTATTCGCCTAGTAACAGAAATTCACTTTTCAAAACACAAGCTGTGTGTTTATCTTCAAAGTCAACTTCCTACAAGCTTTTCCCTTTTGGAACGAACTGAATTCACCAAAGAATGGGAGACTGAGACTGGGAAAAGCTTTTTCAGTCTATATAAATAAGTCTGCTTTTTACCATCTAGAACCAGTTAAAAATAAGCTTATTGGCCAAGTAACAGCAATTCATTTTGCAAAACACTAGCTGTGTGTTTATTTCAAAGTCAACATCTTCTAAGCTCTTCGCCCTTGGAGAGAACAGAATTCACCTAAGAATGTCTGATTCAGACTGGGAAATGCAAGTATTGTCTACATTGAAAGTCTGCTTTTTACTGTCTAGGACCACTTAAAACTAAGCCCATTGGCCAAGTAAGAGCAATTCACTTTGCAGATCATTAGCTCTGTGTTTATCTTCAAAGTGAACTTCCTACAAGCTTTTCCCGCTTGGAACGAACAGAATTCGCCAAAGAATGTTGGATTCAGACTGGGAAACACATGTTTGGTCCACATAGAAAAGTCTGCTTTTTACTCTCTAGAACCACTTAAAACTAAGCTTATTGGCCAAGTAACAGCAATTCACTTTGCAAAACCCTAGCTGTGCGTTTATTTTCAATGTCAACTTCCTACAAGCTTTTCATACTGGAACCAACAGAATTCTGCAAAGAATGTTCGATTCTGACTGGGAAACCCATGTTTTGTCTACATTGAAAAGTGTGCTTCTTACCCTATAGAACCACTTTAAACTAAGCTTATTCACCAAGGAACAGCCATTCACTCTGCAAATCACCAGCTTTGTGTTCAGCTTCAAACTCAAGTTCCTACAAGCTTTTCCCAATTGGAAGGAACAGAATTAGCCAAAGAATGAGATATTGAGACTGGGAAAAGGATTTTTAGTCTATATAGAAAAGTATGCTTTTTACCATATAGAACTACTTAAAACTAAGCTTAATCACCAAGTAAGAACAATTCACTTTGTAAGAGGAAAAAAGGGGCTTTTTTTTTTATCTCCAAAGTCAACTTCCTACAAGCCTTTCCAGCCTGGAACGGACAGAATTCACCAAGGAATGTTCGATTCAGACTGGGAAAACCATGTTTTGTCAATCTTGAAAAGTCTGCTTTTTACTCTCTAGAACCACTTAAAACTAATCTTATCCGCCAAGTAACACCTTTCACTTTGCAAATCACTAGCTGTGTGTTTTTCTTCAAAGTCAAGTTCCTACAAGCTTTTCCCGCTTGGAAGGAACAGAATGCGCCTGAGAATGTGTGATTCGGACAGGGAAACACACTTTTTTTCTATATAGAAATGTATGCTTTTTACCTTCTAGGACCATTTAAAACAAAGGTTATTGGCCAAATAACCGCAATTCACTTTGTAAAACAGTAACTGTGTGTCTATCTTCAAAGTCAACTTCCAGCAAGCTTTTCCTGCTTGGATGAACAGTATTCGCCCAAGAATGAGAGATTCAGACCGGGAAAACCATGCTTTGTCTATACTGAAAAGTCTGGTTTTTACCGTCTAGCACCACTGAAAACTAAGTGTATTGGCCAAGCAAAGCAATTCACTTTCCAAACACCAGCTGTGTGTTTATCTTCAAAGTCAAGTTCCTACAAGCATTTCTCACTTGGATTGGACAAAATTCCCCAAAGAATGAGATTCAGACTGGGAAAACAATGTTTTGTCTATATTGAAAAGTCTGCTTTTACCCACTAGACCCACTTAAAACTAAGAATATTCTCCTGGTAAGAACAATTCCCTTTGCAAAAACAATTGCTGTGTGTTTGTCTTCAAAGTCAATTTTCTACAAGATTTTCCTGATTGGAACACACAGAATTTGCCAAAGAGAGAGAGATTGAGACTGGGAAAAGCTTTTTTAGAATATATAGATAAGTATGTTTTTTACCAACTAGAACTACTTAAAACAGAGCTTAATCCCAAAGTAAGAACAATTCACTTTGTAAAAAACTAGCTGTGTGTTTATCTTCAAAGTTCACTTCCTCCAAACTTTTCCCGATTGGAACGAACACGTTTCCTCTAAGAATGTGTGATTGAGATAGGGAAACACACGTTTTGTGTATATTTAAAAGTCTGCTTTTTTCCTCCTTTGAACCACTGAAAACTAAGCTTATTTTCTAAGTAACAGGACTTCACTTTGCAAAACACCACCTGTGTGTTTATCTTGAAAGTCACCTTCCTACAAGCTTTACACCCATGGAAAGGACAGTATCGGCCAAAGAATGAGAGATTCAGACTGGGAAAAACATGTTTGTCTCTATTGAAAAGTCTGCTTTTTGCCTCAAGAACCACTTAAAAGTAAGCTTCTTCGCCTAGTAACAGCAATTCACTTTGCAAAACACTAGCTGTGTGTTTATCTTGAAAGTCAACTTCCTACAAGCTTTTCCCTCTTGGAATGAAGAGATTTCGCCAAAGAATGAAAGACTGAGACTGGGAAAAGCTATTTCAGTCTATATAAATAAGTCTGCTTTTACCGTCTAGAACCACTTAAAACTAAGCTTATTGGTCAAGTAACAGCAATTCACTGTGCAAAACAGTAGCTGTGTGTTTATCTTCAAAGTCAACTTCCTACAAGCTTTTCCTGCTGGAAGGAACAGAATTCTCCAAAGATTGTTGGATTCAGACTGGGAAATCCATGTTTTGTCTATATTGAAAAGTGTGCTTTTTTCGCTCTAGAACCACATAGAGCTAGGCTTATTCGCCAAGTAACACCGATTTACTTTGCAAATCATTAGCTTTGTGTTCAGCTTCAAAGTCAAGTTCCTACAAGCTTTTTCCAGATGGAACGAACAGAACTCGACTGAGAATGTGTGATTCAGACAGGGAAACGCACTTTTTTCTATATAGAGAGGTATGCTTATCACCTTCTAGGACCATTTAAAAGAGAGCTTAATCACCAGGTAAGAACAATTCACTTGTAAAATGAAAAATAAAAGGCTGTTTTTTTATCTTCAAAGTCAACTTCCTACAAGCTTTTCCCTCTTGGAATGAACAGAATTCGCCAAAGAATGAGAGACTAAGACTGGGAAAAGCTTTTTCAGTCTATATAAATACGTCTGCTTTTTTACAGTCTAGAACCACTTAAAACTAAGATTATTGGTCAAGTAACAGCAATTCACTTTTCAAAACACTAGCTGTGTGTTTATCTTCAAAGTCAACTTCCTACAAGCTTTACCCCCTTGGAGAGAACAGAATTCGCCAAAGAATGAGAGATTCAGACTGGAAAACCCATGATTGTCTATATTCAAAAGTCTGCTTTTTAGCCTCAAGAACAACTTAAAAGTAAGCTTATTCGCCTAGTAACAGAAATTCACTATTCAAAACACTAGCTGTGTGTTTATCTTCAAAGTCAACTTCCTACAAGCTTTTCCCTTTTGGAACGAACAGAATTCTCCAAAGAATGGGAGACTGAGACTGGGAAAATCTTTTTCAGTCTATATGAATAAGTCTGCTTTTACCATCCAGAACCAGTTAAAACTAAGCTTATTGGCCAAGTAACAGCAATTCATTTTGCAAAACACTGGCTGTGTGTTTATTTCAAAGTCAATATCTTCTAAGCTCTTCCCCCTTAGAGAGAACAGAATTCACCTAAGAATGTCTGATTCAGACTGGGAAATGCAAGTATTGTCTACATTGAAGTCTGCTTTTTACTGTCTAGGACCACTTAAAACTAAGCCCATTGGCCAAGTAAGAGCAATTCACTTTGCAGATCATTAGCTCTGTGTTTATCTTCAAAGTGAACTTCCTACAAGCTTTTCCCGCTTGGAACGAACAGAATACGCCAAAGAATGTTCGATTCAGACTGGGAAACACATGTTTGGTCCACATAGAAAAGTCTGCTTTTTACTGTCTAGAACCACTTAAAACTAAGCTTATTGGCCAAGTAACAGCAATTCACTTTGCAAAACCCTAGCTGTGTGTTTATTTTCAATGTCAACTTCCTACAAGCTTTTCATACTCGAACCAACAGAATTCTGCAAAGAATGTTCGATTCTGACTGGGAAACCCATGTTTTGTCTACATTGAAAAGTGTGCTTCTTACCCTATAGAACCACTTTAAACTAAGCTTATTCACCAAGGAACAGCCATTCACTCTGCAAATCACCAGCTTTGTGTTCAGCTTCAAACTCAAGTTCCTACAAGGTTTTCCCAATTGGAAGGAACAGAATTAGCCAAAGAATGAGATATTGAGACTGGGAAAAGGATTTTTAGTCTATATAGAAAAGTATGCTTTTCACCATATAGAACTACTTAAAACTAAGCTTAATCACCAAGTAAGAACAATTCACTTTGTAAGAGGAAAAAAGGGGCTTTTTTTTTTATCTCCAAAGTCAACTTCCTACAAGCCTTTCCAGCCTGGAACGGACAGAATTCACCAAGGAATGTTCGATTCAGACTGGGAAAACCATGTTTTGTCAATCTTGAAAAGTCTGCTTTTTACTCTCTAGAACCACTTAAAACTAATCTTATCCGCCAAGTAACACCTTTCACTTTGCAAATCACTACCTGTGTGTTTTTCTTCAAAGTCAAGTTCCTACAAGCTTTTCCCGCTTGGAAGGAACAGAATGCGCCTGAGAATGTGTGATTCGGACAGGGAAACACACTTTTTTTCTATATAGAAATGTATGCTTTTTACCTTCTAGGACCATTTAAAACAAAGGTTATTGGCCAAATAACCGCAATTCACTTTGTAAAACAGTAACTGTGTGTCTATCTTCAAAGTCAACTTCCAGCAAGCTTTTCCTGCTTGGATGAACAGTATTCGCCCAAGAATGAGAGATTCAGACCGGGAAAACCTTGCTTTGTCTATACTGAAAAGTCTGGTTTTTACCGTCTAGCACCACTGAAAACTAAGTGTATTGGCCAAGCAAAGCAATTCACTTTCCAAACACCAGCTGTGTGTTTATCTTCAAAGTCAAGTTCCTACAAGCATTTCTCACTTGGATTGGACAAAATTCCCCAAAGAATGAGATTCAGACTGGGAAAACAATGTTTTGTCTATATTGAAAAGTCTGCTTTTACCCACTAGACCCACTTAAAACTAAGAATATTCTCCTGGTAAGAACAATTCCCTTTGCAAAAACAATTGCTGTGTGTTTGTCTTCAAAGTCAATTTTCTACAAGATTTTCCTGATTGGAACACACAGAATTTGCCAAAGAGAGAGAGATTGAGACTGGGAAAAGCTTTTTTAGAATATATAGATAAGTATGTTTTTTACCAACTAGAACTACTTAAAACAGAGCTTAATCCCAAAGTAAGAACAATTCACTTTGTAAAAAACTAGCTGTGTGTTTATCTTCAAAGTTCACTTCCTCCAAACTTTTCCCGATTGGAACGAACACGTTTCCTCTAAGAATGTGTGATTGAGATAGGGAAACACACGTTTTGTGTATATTTAAAAGTCTGCTTTTTTCCTCCTTTGAACCACTGAAAACTAAGCTTATTTTCTAAGTAACAGGACTTCACTTTGCAAAACACCACCTGTGTGTTTATCTTGAAAGTCACCTTCCTACAAGCTTTACACCCATGGAAAGGACAGTATCGGCCAAAGAATGAGAGATTCAGACTGGGAAAAACATGTTTGTCTCTATTGAAAAGTCTGCTTTTTGCCTCAAGAACCACTTAAAAGTAAGCTTCTTAGCCTAGTAACAGCAATTCACTTTGCAAAACACTAGCTGTGTGTTTATCTTGAAAGTCAACTTCCTACAAGCTTTTCCCTCTTGGAATGAAGAGATTTCGCCAAAGAATGAAAGACTGAGACTGGGAAAAGCTATTTCAGTCTATATAAATAAGTCTGCTTTTACCGTCTAGAACCACTTAAAACTAAGCTTATTGGTCAAGTAACAGCAATTCACTGTGCAAAACAGTAGCTGTGTGTTTATCTTCAAAGTCAACATCCTACAAGCTTTTCCTGCTGGAAGGAACAGAATTCTCCAAAGATTGTTGGATTCAGACTGGGAAATCCATGTTTTGTCTATATTGAAAAGTGTGCTTTTTTCGCTCTAGAACCACATAGAGCTAGGCTTATTCGCCAAGTAACACCGATTTACTTTGCAAATCATTAGCTTTGTGTTCAGCTTCAAAGTCAAGTTCCTACAAGCTTTTTCCAGATGGAACGAACAGAACTCGACTGAGAATGTGTGATTCAGACAGGGAAACGCACTTTTTTCTATATAGAGAGGTATGCTTATCACCTTCTAGGACCATTTAAAAGAGAGCTTAATCACCAGGTAAGAACAATTCACTTGTAAAATGAAAAATAAAAGGCTGTTTTTTTATCTTCAAAGTCAACTTCCTACAAGCTTTTCCCTCTTGGAATTAACAGAATTCGCCAAAGAATGAGAGACTAAGACTGGGAAAAGCTTTTTCAGTCTATATAAATAATTCTGCTTTTTTACAGTCTAGAACCACTTAAAACTAAGATTATTGGTCAAGTAACAGCAATTCACTTTTCAAAACACTAGCTGTGTGTTTATCTTCAAAGTCAACTTCCTACAAGCTTTACCCCCTTGGAGAGAACAGAATTCGCCAAAGAATGAGAGATTCAGACTGGAAAACCCATGTTTGTCTATATTCAAAAGTCTGCTTTTTAGCCTCAAGAACAACTTAAAAGTAAGCTTATTCACCTAGTAACAGAAATTCACTATTCAAAACACTAGCTGTGTGTTTATCTTCAAAGTCAACTTCCTACAAGCTTTTCCCTTTTGGAACGAACAGAATTCACCAAAGAATGGGAGACTGAGACTGGGAAAATCTTTTTCAGTCTATATGAATAAGTCTGCTTTTTACCATCTAGAACCAGTTAAAACTAAGCTTATTGGCCAAGTAACAGCAATTCATTTTGCAAAACACTGGCTGTGTGTTTATTTCAAAGTCAACATCTTCTAAGCTCTTCCCCCTTGGAGAGAACAGAATTCACCTAAGAATGTCTGATTCAGACTGGGAAATGCAAGTATTGTCTACATTGAAAGTCTGCTTTTTACTGTCTAGGACCACTTAAAACTAAGCCCATTGGCCAAGTAAGAGCAATTCACTTTGCAGATCATTAGCTCTGTGTTTATCTTCAAAGTGAACTTCCTACAAGCTTTTCCCGCTTGGAACGAACAGAATTCGCCAAAGAATGTTGGATTCAGACTGGGAAACACATGTTTGGTCCACATAGAAAAGTCTGCTTTTTACTGTCTAGAACCACTTAAAACTAAGCTTATTGGCCAAGTAACAGCAATTCACTTTGCAAAACCCTAGCTGTGTGTTCATTTTCAATGTCAACTTCCTACAAGCTTTTCATACTGGAACCAACAGAATTCTGCAAAGAATGTTCGATTCTGACTGGGAAACCCATGTTTTGTCTACATTGAAAAGTGTGCTTCTTACCCTATAGAACCACTTTAAACTAAGCTTATTCACCAAGGAACAGCCATTCACTCTGCAAATCACCAGCTTTGTGTTCAGCTTCAAACTCAAGTTCCTACAAGGTTTTCCCAATTGGAAGGAACAGAATTAGCCAAAGAATGAGATATTGAGACTGGGAAAAGGATTTTTAGTCTATATAGAAAAGTATGCTTTTTACCATATAGAACTACTTAAAACTAAGCTTAATCACCAAGTAAGAACAATTCACTTTGTAAGAGGAAAAAAGGGGCTTTTTTTTTTATCTCCAAAGTCAACTTCCTACAAGCCTTTCCAGCCTGGAACGGACAGAATTCACCAAGGAATGTTCGATTCAGACTGGGAAAACCATGTTTTGTCAATCTTGAAAAGTCTGCTTTTTACTCTCTAGAACCACTTAAAACTAATCTTATCCGCCAAGTAACACCTTTCACTTTGCAAATCACTACCTGTGTGTTTTTCTTCAAAGTCAAGTTCCTACAAGCTTTTCCCGCTTGGAAGGAACAGAATGCGCCTGAGAATGTGTGATTCGGACAGGGAAACACACTTTTTTTCTATATAGAAATGTATGCTTTTTACCTTCTAGGACCATTTAAAACAAAGGTTATTGGCCAAATAACCGCAATTCACTTTGTAAAACAGTAACTGTGTGTCTATCTTCAAAGTCAACTTCCAGCAAGCTTTTCCTGCTTGGATGAACAGTATTTGCCCAAGAATGAGAGATTCAGACCGGGAAAACCATGCTTTGTCTATACTGAAAAGTCTGGTTTTTACCGTCTAGCACCACTGAAAACTAAGTGTATTGGCCAAGCAAAGCAATTCACTTTCCAAACACCAGCTGTGTGTTTATCTTCAAAGTCAAGTTCCTACAAGCATTTCTCACTTGGATTGGACAAAATTCCCCAAAGAATGAGATTCAGACTGGGAAAACAATGTTTTGTCTATATTGAAAAGTCTGCTTTTACCCACTAGACCCACTTAAAACTAAGAATATTCTCCTGGTAAGAACAATTCCCTTTGCAAAAACAATTGCTGTGTGTTTGTCTTCAAAGTCAATTTTCTACAAGATTTTCCTGATTGGAACACACAGAATTTGCCAAAGAGAGAGAGATTGAGACTGGGAAAAGCTTTTTTAGAATATATAGATAAGTATGTTTTTTACCAACTAGAACTACTTAAAACAGAGCTTAATCCCAAAGTAAGAACAATTCACTTTGTAAAAAACTAGCTGTGTGTTTATCTTCAAAGTTCACTTCCTCCAAACTTTTCCCGATTGGAACGAACACGTTTCCTCTAAGAATGTGTGATTGAGATAGGGAAACACACGTTTTGTGTATATTTAAAAGTCTGCTTTTTTCCTCCTTTGAACCACTGAAAACTAAGCTTATTTTCTAAGTAACAGGACTTCACTTTGCAAAACACCACCTGTGTGTTTATCTTGAAAGTCACCTTCCTACAAGCTTTACACCCATGGAAAGGACAGTATCGGCCAAAGAATGAGAGATTCAGACTGGGAAAAACATGTTTGTCTCTATTGAAAAGTCTGCTTTTTGCCTCAAGAACCACTTAAAAGTAAGCTTCTTCGCCTAGTAACAGCAATTCACTTTGCAAAACACTAGCTGTGTGTTTATCTTGAAAGTCAACTTCCTACAAGCTTTTCCCTCTTGGAATGAAGAGATTTCGCCAAAGAATGAAAGACTGAGATTGGGAAAAGCTATTTCAGTCTATATAAATAAGTCTGCTTTTACCGTCTAGAACCACTTAAAACTAAGCTTATTGGTCAAGTAACAGCAATTCACTGTGCAAAACAGTAGCTGTGTGTTTGTCTTCAAAGTCAACTTCCTACAAGCATTTCCTGCTGGAAGGAACAGAATTCTCCAAAGATTGTTGGATTCAGACTGGGAAATCCATGTTTTGTCTATATTGAAAAGTGTGCTTTTTTCGCTCTAGAACCACATAGACCTAGGCTTATTCGCCAAGTAACACCGATTTACTTTGCAAATCATTAGCTTTGTGTTCAGCTTCAAAGTCAAGTTCCTACAAGCTTTTTCCAGATGGAACGAACAGAACTCGACTGAGAATGTGTGATTCAGACAGGGAAACGCACTTTTTTCTATATAGAGAGGTATGCTTATCACCTTCTAGGACCATTTAAAAGAGAGCTTAATCACCAGGTAAGAACAATTCACTTGTAAAATGAAAAATAAAAGGCTGTTTTTTTATCTTCAAAGTCAACTTCCTACAAGCTTTTCCCTCTTGGAATGAACAGAATTCGCCAAAGAATGAGAGACTAAGACTGGGAAAAGCTTTTTCAGTCTATATAAATAATTCTGCTTTTTTACAGTCTAGAACCACTTAAAACTAAGATTATTGGTCAAGTAACAGCAATTCACTTTTCAAAACACTAGCTGTGTGTTTATCTTCAAAGTCAACTTCCTACAAGCTTTACCCCCTTGGAGAGAACAGAATTCGCCAAAGAATGAGAGATTCAGACTGGGAAACCCATGTTTGTCTATATTCAAAAGTCTGCTTTTTAGCCTCAAGAACAACTTAAAAGTAAGCTTATTCGCCTAGTAACAGAAATTCACTATTCAAAACACTAGCTGTGTGTTTATCTTCAAAGTCAACTTCCTACAACCTTTTCCCTTTTGGAACAAACAGAATTCACCAAAGAATGGGAGACTGAGACTGGGAAAAGCTTTTTCAGTCTATATGAATAAGTCTGCTTTTACCATCTAGAACCAGTTAAAACTAAGCTTATTGGCCAAGTAACAGCAATTCATTTTGCAAAACACTGGCTGTGTGTTTATTTCAAAGTCAACATCTTCTAAGCTCTTCCCCCTTGGAGAGAACAGAATTCACCTAAGAATGTCTGATTCAGACTGGGAAATGCAAGTATTGTCTACATTGAAGTCTGCTTTTTACTGTCTAGGACCACTTAAAACTAAGCCCATTGGCCAAGTAAGAGCAATTCACTTTGCAGATCATTAGCTCTGTGTTTATCTTCAAAGTGAACTTCCTACAAGCTTTTCCCGCTTGGAACGAACAGAATTCGCCAAAGAATGTTGGATTCAGACTGGGAAACACATGTTTGGTCCACATAGAAAAGTCTGCTTTTTACTGTCTAGAACCACTTAAAACTAAGCTTATTGGCCAAGTAACAGCAATTCACTTTGCAAAACCCTAGCTGTGTGTTCATTTTCAATGTCAACTTCCTACAAGCTTTTCATACTCGAACCAACAGAATTCTGCAAAGAATGTTCGATTCTGACTGGGAAACCCATGTTTTGTCTACATTGAAAAGTGTGCTTCTTACCCTATAGAACCACTTTAAACTAAGCTTATTCACCAAGGAACAGCCATTCACTCTGCAAATCACCAGCTTTGTGTTCAGCTTCAAACTCAAGTTCCTACAAGGTTTTCCCAATTGGAAGGAACAGAATTAGCCAAAGAATGAGATATTGAGACTGGGAAAAGGATTTTTAGTCTATATAGAAAAGTATGCTTTTTACCATATAGAACTACTTAAAACTAAGCTTAATCACCAAGTAAGAACAATTCACTTTGTAAGAGGAAAAAAGGGGCTTTTTTTTTTATCTCCAAAGTCAACTTCCTACAAGCCTTTCCAGCCTGGAACGGACAGAATTCACCAAGGAATGTTCGATTCAGACTGGGAAAACCATGTTTTGTCAATCTTGAAAAGTCTGCTTTTTACTCTCTAGAACCACTTAAAACTAATCTTATCCGCCAAGTAACACCTTTCACTTTGCAAATCACTAGCTGTGTGTTTTTCTTCAAAGTCAAGTTCCTACAAGCTTTTCCCGCTTGGAAGGAACAGAATGCGCCTGAGAATGTGTGATTCGGACAGGGAAACACACTTTTTTTCTATATAGAAATGTATGCTTTTTACCTTCTAGGACCATTTAAAACAAAGGTTATTGGCCAAATAACCGCAATTCACTTTGTAAAACAGTAACTGTGTGTCTATCTTCAAAGTCAACTTCCAGCAAGCTTTTCCTGCTTGGATGAACAGTATTCGCCCAAGAATGAGAGATTCAGACCGGGAAAACCATGCTTTGTCTATACTGAAAAGTCTGGTTTTTACCGTCTAGCACCACTGAAAACTAAGTGTATTGGCCAAGCAAAGCAATTCACTTTCCAAACACCAGCTGTGTGTTTATCTTCAAAGTCAAGTTCCTACAAGCATTTCTCACTTGGATTGGACAAAATTCCCCAAAGAATGAGATTCAGACTGGGAAAACAATGTTTTGTCTATATTGAAAAGTCTGCTTTTACCCACTAGACCCACTTAAAACTAAGAATAATCTCCTGGTAAGAACAATTCCCTTTGCAAAAACAATTGCTGTGTGTTTGTCTTCAAAGTCAACTTTCTACAAGATTTTCATGATTGGAACACACAGAATTTGCCAAAGAGAGAGAGATTGAGACTGGGAAAAGCTTTTTTAGAATATATAGATAAGTATGTTTTTTACCAACTAGAACTACTTAAAACAGAGCTTAATCCCAAAGTAAGAACAATTCACTTTGTAAAAAACTAGCTGTGTGTTTATCTTCAAAGTTCACTTCCTCCAAACTTTTCCCGATTGGAACTAACACGTTTCCTCTAAGAATGTGTGATTGAGATAGGGAAACACACGTTTTGTGTATATATAAAAGTCTGCTTTTTTCCTCCTTTGAACCACTGAAAACTAAGCTTATTTTCCAAGTAACAGCACTTCACTTTGCAAAACACTACCTGTGTGTTTATCTTGAAAGTCACCTTCCTACAAGCTTTACACCCATGGAAAGGACAGTATCGGCCAAAGAATGAGAGATTCAGACTGAGAAAAACATGTTTGTCTCTATTGAAAAGTCTGCTTTTTGCCTCAAGAACCACTTAAAAGTAAGCTTCTTAGCCTAGTAACAGCAATTCACTTTGCAAAACACTATCTGTGTGTTTATCTTGAAAGTCAACTTCCTACAAGCTTTTCCCTCTTGGAATGAAGAGATTTCGCCAAAGAATGAAAGACTGAGACTGGGAAAAGCTATTTCAGTCTATATAAATAAGTCTGCTTTTACCGTCTAGAACCACTTAAAACTAAGCTTATTGGTCAAGTAACAGCAATTCACTGTGCAAAACAGTAGCTGTGTGTTTATCTTCAAAGTCAACTTCCTACAAGCTTTTCCTGCTGGAAGGAACAGAATTCTCCAAAGATTGTTGGATTCAGACTGGGAAATCCATGTTTTGTCTATATTGAAAAGTGTGCTTTTTTCGCTCTAGAACCACATAGAGCTAGGCTTATTCGCCAAGTAACACCGATTTACTTTGCAAATCATTAGCTTTGTGTTCAGCTTCAAAGTCAAGTTCCTACAAGCTTTTTCCAGATGGAACGAACAGAACTCGACTGAGAATGTGTGATTCAGACAGGGAAACGCACTTTTTTCTATATAGAGAGGTATGCTTATCACCTTCTAGGACCATTTAAAAGAGAGCTTAATCACCAGGTAAGAACAATTCACTTGTAAAATGAAAAATAAAAGGCTGTTTTTTTATCTTCAAAGTCAACTTCCTACAAGCTTTTCCCTCTTGGAATGAACAGAATTCGCCAAAGAATGAGAGACTAAGACTGGGAAAAGCTTTTTCAGTCTATATAAATACGTCTGCTTTTTTACAGTCTAGAACCACTTAAAACTAAGATTATTGGTCAAGTAACAGCAATTCACTTTTCAAAACACTAGCTGTGTGTTTATCTTCAAAGTCAACTTCCTACAAGCTTTACCCCCTTGGAGAGAACAGAATTCGCCAAAGAATGAGAGATTCAGACTGGGAAACCCATGTTTGTCTATATTCAAAAGTCTGCTTTTTAGCCTCAAGAACAACTTAAAAGTAAGCTTATTCGCCTAGTAACAGAAATTCACTATTCAAAACACTAGCTGTGTGTTTATCTTCAAAGTCAACTTCCTACAACCTTTTCCCTTTTGGAACAAACAGAATTCACCAAAGAATGGGAGACTGAGACTGGGAAAAGCTTTTTCAGTCTATATGAATAAGTCTGCTTTTACCATCTAGAACCAGTTAAAACTAAGCTTATTGGCCAAGTAACAGCAATTCATTTTGCAAAACACTGGCTGTGTGTTTATTTCAAAGTCAACATCTTCTAAGCTCTTCCCCCTTGGAGAGAACAGAATTCACCTAAGAATGTCTGATTCAGACTGGGAAATGCAAGTATTGTCTACATTGAAGTCTGCTTTTTACTGTCTAGGACCACTTAAAACTAAGCCCATTGGCCAAGTAAGAGCAATTCACTTTGCAGATCATTAGCTCTGTGTTTATCTTCAAAGTGAACTTCCTACAAGCTTTTCCCGCTTGGAACGAACAGAATTCGCCAAAGAATGTTGGATTCAGACTGGGAAACACATGTTTGGTCCACATAGAAAAGTCTGCTTTTTACTGTCTAGAACCACTTAAAACTAAGCTTATTGGCCAAGTAACAGCAATTCACTTTGCAAAACCCTAGCTGTGTGTTCATTTTCAATGTCAACTTCCTACAAGCTTTTCATACTCGAACCAACAGAATTCTGCAAAGAATGTTCGATTCTGACTGGGAAACCCATGTTTTGTCTACATTGAAAAGTGTGCTTCTTACCCTATAGAACCACTTTAAACTAAGCTTATTCACCCAGGAACAGCCATTCACTCTGCAAATCACCAGCTTTGTGTTCAGCTTCAAACTCAAGTTCCTACAAGGTTTTCCCAATTGGAAGGAACAGAATTAGCCAAAGAATGAGATATTGAGACTGGGAAAAGGATTTTTAGTCTATATAGAAAAGTATGCTTTTTACCATATAGAACTACTTAAAACTAAGCTTAATCACCAAGTAAGAACAATTCACTTTGTAAGAGGAAAAAAGGGGCTTTTTTTTTTATCTCCAAAGTCAACTTCCTACAAGCCTTTCCAGCCTGGAACGGACAGAATTCACCAAGGAATGTTCGATTCAGACTGGGAAAACCATGTTTTGTCAATCTTGAAAAGTCTGCTTTTTACTCTCTAGAACCACTTAAAACTAATCTTATCCGCCAAGTAACACCTTTCACTTTGCAAATCACTAGCTGTGTGTTTTTCTTCAAAGTCAAGTTCCTACAAGCTTTTCCCGCTTGGAAGGAACAGAATGCGCCTGAGAATGTGTGATTCGGACAGGGAAACACACTTTTTTTCTATATAGAAATGTATGCTTTTTACATTCTAGGACCATTTAAAACAAAGGTTATTGGCCAAATAACCGCAATTCACTTTGTAAAACAGTAACTGTGTGTCTATCTTCAAAGTCAACTTCCAGCAAGCTTTTCCTGCTTGGATGAACAGTATTCGCCCAAGAATGAGAGATTCAGACCGGGAAAACCTTGCTTTGTCTATACTGAAAAGTCTGGTTTTTACCGTCTAGCACCACTGAAAACTAAGTGTATTGGCCAAGCAAAGCAATTCACTTTCCAAACACCAGCTGTGTGTTTATCTTCAAAGTCAAGTTCCTACAAGCATTTCTCACTTGGATTGGACAAAATTCCCCAAAGAATGAGATTCAGACTGGGAAAACAATGTTTTGTCTATATTGAAAAGTCTGCTTTTACCCACTAGACCCACTTAAAACTAAGAATATTCTCCTGGTAAGAACAATTCCCTTTGCAAAAACAATTGCTGTGTGTTTGTCTTCAAAGTCAATTTTCTACAAGATTTTCCTGATTGGAACACACAGAATTTGCCAAAGAGAGAGAGATTGAGACTGGGAAAAGCTTTTTTAGAATATATAGATAAGTATGTTTTTTACCAACTAGAACTACTTAAAACAGAGCTTAATCCCAAAGTAAGAACAATTCACTTTGTAAAAAACTAGCTGTGTGTTTATCTTCAAAGTTCACTTCCTCCAAACTTTTCCCGATTGGAACGAACACGTTTCCTCTAAGAATGTGTGATTGAGATAGGGAAACACACGTTTTGTGTATATTTAAAAGTCTGCTTTTTTCCTCCTTTGAACCACTGAAAACTAAGCTTATTTTCTAAGTAACAGGACTTCACTTTGCAAAACACCACCTGTGTGTTTATCTTGAAAGTCACCTTCCTACAAGCTTTACACCCATGGAAAGGACAGTATCGGCCAAAGAATGAGAGATTCAGACTGGGAAAAACATGTTTGTCTCTATTGAAAAGTCTGCTTTTTGCCTCAAGAACCACTTAAAAGTAAGCTTCTTCGCCTAGTAACAGCAATTCACTTTGCAAAACACTAGCTGTGTGTTTATCTTGAAAGTCAACTTCCTACAAGCTTTTCCCTCTTGGAATGAAGAGATTTCGCCAAAGAATGAAAGACTGAGACTGGGAAAAGCTATTTCAGTCTATATAAATAAGTCTGCTTTTACCGTCTAGAACCACTTAAAACTAAGCTTATTGGTCAAGTAACAGCAATTCACTGTGCAAAACAGTAGCTGTGTGTTTATCTTCAAAGTCAACTTCCTACAAGCTTTTCCTGCTGGAAGGAACAGAATTCTCCAAAGATTGTTGGATTCAGACTGGGAAATCCATGTTTTGTCTATATTGAAAAGTGTGCTTTTTTCGCTCTAGAACCACATAGAGCTAGGCTTATTCGCCAAGTAACACCGATTTACTTTGCAAATCATTAGCTTTGTGTTCAGCTTCAAAGTCAAGTTCCTACAAGCTTTTTCCAGATGGAACGAACAGAACTCGACTGAGAATGTGTGATTCAGACAGGGAAACGCACTTTTTTCTATATAGAGAGGTATGCTTATCACCTTCTAGGACCATTTAAAAGAGAGCTTAATCACCAGGTAAGAACAATTCACTTGTAAAATGAAAAATAAAAGGCTGTTTTTTTTATCTTCAAAGTCAACTTCCTACAAGCTTTTCCCTCTTGGAATGAACAGAATTCGCCAAAGAATGAGAGACTAAGACTGGGAAAAGCTTTTTCATTCTATATAAATAATTCTGCTTTTTTACAGTCTAGAACCACTTAAAACTAAGATTATTGGTCAAGTAACAGCAATTCACTTTTCAAAACACTAGCTGTGTGTTTATCTTCAAAGTCAACTTCCTACAGCTTTACCCCCTTGGAGAGAACAGAATTCGCCAAAGAATGAGAGATTCAGACTGGAAAACCCATGTTTGTCTATATTCAAAAGTCTGCTTTTTAGCCTCAAGAACAACTTAAAAGTAAGCTTATTCGCCTAGTAAGAGAAATTCACTATTCAAAACACTAGCTGTGTGTTTATCTTCAAAGTCAACTTCCTACAACCTTTTCCCTTTTGGAACGAACAGAATTCACCAAAGAATGGGAGACTGAGACTGGGAAAATCTTTTTCAGTCTATATGAATAAGTCTGCTTTTACCATCTAGAACCAGTTAAAACTAAGCTTATTGGCCAAGTAACAGCAATTCATTTTGCAAAACACTGGCTGTGTGTTTATTTCAAAGTCAACATCTTCTAAGCTCTTCCCCCTTGGAGAGAACAGAATTCACCTAAGAATGTCTGATTCAGACTGGGAAATGCAAGTATTGTCTACATTGAAGTCTGCTTTTTACTGTCTAGGACCACTTAAAACTAAGCCCATTGGCCAAGTAAGAGCAATTCACTTTGCAGATCATTAGCTCTGTGTTTATCTTCAAAGTGAACTTCCTACAAGCTTTTCCCGCTTGGAACGAACAGAATTCGCCAAAGAATGTTGGATTCAGACTGGGAAACACATGTTTGGTCCACATAGAAAAGTCTGCTTTTTACTGTCTAGAACCACTTAAAACTAAGCTTATTGGCCAAGTAACAGCAATTCACTTTGCAAAACCCTAGCTGTGTGTTCATTTTCAATGTCAACTTCCTACAAGCTTTTCATACTGGAACCAACAGAATTCGCCAAAGAATGTTCGATTCAGACTGGGAAACCCATGTTTTGTCTACATTGAAAAGTGTGCTTCTTACCCTATAGAACCACTTTAAACTAAGCTTATTCACCAAGGAACAGCCATTCACTCTGCAAATCACCAGCTTTGTGTTCAGCTTCAAATTCAAGTTCCTACAAGCTTTTCCCAATTGGAAGGAACAGAATTAGCCAAAGAATGAGATATTGAGACTGGGAAAAGGATTTTTAGTCTATATAGAAAAGTATGCTTTTTACCATATAGAACTACTTAAAACTAAGCTTAATCACCAAGTAAGAACAATTCACTTTGTAAGAGGAAAAAAGGGGCTTTTTTTTTTTATCTCCAAAGTCAACTTCCTACAAGCCTTTCCAGCCTGGAACGGACAGAATTCACCAAGGAATGTTCGATTCAGACTGGGAAAACCATGTTTTGTCAATCTTGAAAAGTCTGCTTTTTACTCTCTAGAACCACTTAAAACTAATCTTATCCGCCAAGTAACACCTTTCACTTTGCAAATCACTAGCTGTGTGTTTTTCTTCAAAGTCAAGTTCCTACAAGCTTTTCCCGCTTGGAAGGAACAGAATGCGCCTGAGAATGTGTGATTCGGACAGGGAAACACACTTTTTTTCTATATAGAAATGTATGCTTTTTACCTTCTAGGACCATTTAAAACAAAGGTTATTGGCCAAATAACCGCAATTCACTTTGTAAAACAGTAACTGTGTGTCTATCTTCAAAGTCAACTTCCAGCAAGCTTTTCCTGCTTGGATGAACAGTATTCGCCCAAGAATGAGAGATTCAGACCGGGAAAACCATGCTTTGTCTATACTGAAAAGTCTGGTTTTTACCGTCTAGCACCACTGAAAACTAAGTGTATTGGCCAAGCAAAGCAATTCACTTTCCAAACACCAGCTGTGTGTTTATCTTCAAAGTCAAGTTCCTACAAGCATTTCTCACTTGGATTGGACAAAATTCCCCAAAGAATGAGATTCAGACTGGGAAAACAATGTTTTGTCTATATTGAAAAGTCTGCTTTTACCCACTAGACCCACTTAAAACTAAGAATATTCTCCTGGTAAGAACAATTCCCTTTGCAAAAACAATTGCTGTGTGTTTGTCTTCAAAGTCAATTTTCTACAAGATTTTCCTGATTGGAACACACAGAATTTGCCAAAGAGAGAGAGATTGAGACTGGGAAAAGCTTTTTTAGAATATATAGATAAGTATGTTTTTTACCAACTAGAACTACTTAAAACAGAGCTTAATCCCAAAGTAAGAACAATTCACTTTGTAAAAAACTAGCTGTGTGTTTATCTTCAAAGTTCACTTCCTCCAAACTTTTCCCGATTGGAACGAACACGTTTCCTCTAAGAATGTGTGATTGAGATAGGGAAACACCCGTTTTGTGTATATATAAAAGTCTGCTTTTTTCCTCCTTTGAACCACTGAAAACTAAGCTTATTTTCTAAGTAACAGGACTTCACTTTGCAAAACACCACCTGTGTGTTTATCTTGAAAGTCACCTTCCTACAAGCTTTACACCCATGGAAAGGACAGTATCGGCCAAAGAATGAGAGATTCAGACTGGGAAAAACATGTTTGTCTCTATTGAAAAGTCTGCTTTTTGCCTCAAGAACCACTTAAAAGTAAGCTTCTTCGCCTAGTAACAGCAATTCACTTTGCAAAACACTAGCTGTGTGTTTATCTTGAAAGTCAACTTCCTACAAGCTTTTCCCTCTTGGAATGAAGAGATTTCGCCAAAGAATGAAAGACTGAGACTGGGAAAAGCTATTTCAGTCTATATAAATAAGTCTGCTTTTACCGTCTAGAACCACTTAAAACTAAGCTTATTGGTCAAGTAACAGCAATTCACTGTGCAAAACAGTAGCTGTGTGTTTGTCTTCAAAGTCAACTTCCTACAAGCTTTTCCTGCTGGAAGGAACAGAATTCTCCAAAGATTGTTGGATTCAGACTGGGAAATCCATGTTTTGTCTATATTGAAAAGTGTGCTTTTTTCGCTCTAGAACCACATAGACCTAGGCTTATTCGCCAAGTAACACCGATATACTTTGCTAATCATTAGCTTTGTGTTCAGCTTCAAAGTCAAGTTCCTACAAGCTTTTTCCAGATGGAACGAACAGAACTCGACTGAGAATGTGTGATTCAGACAGGGAAACGCACTTTTTTCTATATAGAGTGGTATGCTTATCACCTTCTAGGACCATTTAAAAGAGAGCTTAATCACCAGGTAAGAACAATTCACTTGTAAAATGAAAAATAAAAGGCTGTTTTTTTATCTTCAAAGTCAACTTCCTACAAGCTTTTCCCTCTTGGAATGAACAGAATTCGCCAAAGAATGAGAGACTAAGACTGGGAAAAGCTTTTTCAGTCTATATAAATAATTCTGCTTTTTTACAGTCTAGAACCACTTAAAACTAAGATTATTGGTCAAGTAACAGCAATTCACTTTTCAAAACACTAGCTGTGTGTTTATCTTCAAAGTCAACTTCCTACAAGCTTTACCCCCTTGGAGAGAACAGAATTCACCAAAGAATGAGAGATTCAGACTGGAAAACCCATGTTTGTCTATATTCAAAAGTCTGCTTTTTAGCCTCAAGAACAACTTAAAAGTAAGCTTATTCGCCTAGTAACAGAAATTCACTATTCAAAACACTAGCTGTGTGTTTATCTTCTAAGTCAACTTCCTACAAGCTTTTCCCTTTTGGAACGAACAGAATTCACCAAAGAATGGGAGACTGAGACTGGGAAAATCTTTTTCAGTCTATATGAATAAGTCTGCTTTTTACCATCTAGAACCAGTTAAAACTAAGCTTATTGGCCAAGTAACAGCAATTCATTTTGCAAAACACTGGCTGTGTGTTTATTTCAAAGTCAACATCTTCTAAGCTGTTCCCCCTTGGAGAGAACAGAATTCACCTAAGAATGTCTGATTCAGACTGGGAAATGCAAGTATTGTCTACATTGAAGTCTGCTTTTTACTATCTAGGACCACTTAAAACTAAGCCCATTGGCCAAGTAAGAGCAATTCACTTTGCAGATCATTAGCTCTGTGTTTATCTTCAAAGTGAACTTCCTACAAGCTTTTCCCGCTTGGAACGAACAGAATTCGCCAAAGAATGTTGGATTCAGACTGGGAAACACATGTTTGGTCCACATAGAAAAGTCTGCTTTTTACTGTCTAGAACCACTTAAAACTAAGCTTATTGGCCAAGTAACAGCAATTCACTTTGCAAAACCCTAGCTGTGTGTTCATTTTCAATGTCAACTTCCTACAAGCTTTTCATACTGGAACCAACAGAATTCTGCAAAGAATGTTCGATTCTAACTGGGAAACCCATGTTTTGTCTACATTGAAAAGTGTGCTTCTTACCCTATAGAACCACTTTAAACTAAGCTTATTCACCAAGGAACAGCCATTCACTCTGCAAATCACCAGCTTTGTGTTAAGCTTCAAACTCAAGTTCCTACAAGGTTTTCCCAATTGGAAGGAACAGAATTAGCCAAAGAATGAGATATTGAGACTGGGAAAAGGATTTTTAGTCTATATAGAAAAGTATGCTTTTTACCATATAGAACTACTTAAAACTAAGCTTAATCACCAAGTAAGAACAATTCACTTTGTAAAAGGAAAAATGGGGCTTTTTTTTTATCTCCAAAGTCAACTTCCTACAAGCCTTTCCAGCCTGGAACGGACAGAATTCACCAAGGAATGTTCGATTCAGACTGGGAAAACCATGTTTTGTCAATCTTGAAAAGTCTGCTTTTTACTCTCTAGAACCACTTAAAACTAATCTTATCCGCCAAGTAACACCTTTCACTTTGCAAATCACTAGCTGTGTGTTTTTCTTCAAAGTCAAGTTCCTACAAGCTTTTCCCGCTTGGAAGGAACAGAATGCGCCTGAGAATGTGTGATTCGGACAGGGAAACACACTTTTTTTCT
The DNA here is from genome assembly GCF_021556685.1 of Rattus norvegicus. Lineage (NCBI taxonomy): Eukaryota > Metazoa > Chordata > Mammalia > Rodentia > Muridae > Rattus > Rattus norvegicus. Next base: position 69,724,916 of record NC_141555.1, read on the forward strand.
ATATAGAAATGTATGCTTTTTACATTCTAGGACCATTTAAAACAAAGGTTATTGGCCAAATAACCGCAATTCACTTTGTAAAACAGTAACTGTGTGTCTATCTTCAAAGTCAACTTCCAGCAAGCTTTTCCTGCTTGGATGAACAGTATTCGCCCAAGAATGAGAGATTCAGACCGGGAAAACCATGCTTTGTCTATACTGAAAAGTCTGGTTTTTACCGTCTAGCACCACTGAAAACTAAGTGTATTGGCCAAGCAAAGCAATTCACTTTCCAAATACCAGCTGTGTGTTTATCTTCAAAGTCAAGTTCCTACAAGCATTTCTCACTTGGATTGGACAAAATTCCCCAAAGAATGAGATTCAGACTGGGAAAACAATGTTTTGTCTATATTGAAAAGTCTGCTTTTACCCACTAGACCCACTTAAAACTAAGAATAATCTCCTTGTAAGAACAATTCCCTTTGCAAAAACAATTGCTGTGTGTTTGTCTTCAAAGTCAACTTTCTACAAGATTTTCATGATTGGAACACACAGAATTTGCCAAAGAGAGAGAGATTGAGACTGGGAAAAGCTTTTTTAGAATATATAGATAAGTATGTTTTTTACCAACTAGAACTACTTAAAACAGAGCTTAATCCCAAAGTAAGAACAATTCACTTTGTAAAAAACTAGCTGTGTGTTTATCTTCAAAGTTCACTTCCTCCAAACTTTTCCCGATTGGAACGAACACGTTTCCTCTAAGAATGTGTGATTGAGATAGGGAAACACACGTTTTGTGTATATATAAAAGTCTGCTTTTTTCCTCCTTTGAACCACTGAAAACTAAGCTTATTTTCCAAGTAACAGCACTTCTTTTTGCAAAACACTACCTGTGTGTTTATCTTGAAAGTCACCTTCCTACAAGCTTTACACCCATGGAAAGGACAGTATTGGCCAAAGAATGAGAGATTCAGACTGGGAAAAACATGTTTGTCTCTATTGAAAAGTCTGCTTTTTGCCTCAAGAACCACTTAAAAGTAAGCTTCTTCGCCTAGTAACAGCAATTCACTTTGCAAAACACTAGCTGTGTGTTTATCTTGAAAGTCAACTTCCTACAAGCTTTTCCCTCTTGGAATGAAGAGAATTCGCCAAAGAATGAAAGACTGAGACTGGGAAAAGCTATTTCAGTCTATATAAATAAGTCTGCTTTTTACCGTCTAGAACCACTTAAAACTAAGCTTATTGGTCAAGTAACAGCAATTCACTGTGCAAAACAGTAGCTGTGTGTTTATCTTCAAAGTCAACTTCCTACAAGCTTTTCCTACTGGAAGGAAAAGAATTCTCCAAAGATTGTTGGATTCAGACTGGGAAATCCATGTTTTGTCTATATTGAAAAGTGTGCTTTTTTCGCTCTAGAACCACATAGAGCTAGGCTTATTGGCAAAGTAACACCGATTCACTTTGCCAATCATTAGCTTTGTGTTCAGCTTCAAAGTCAAGTTCCTACAAGCTTTTTCCAGATGGAACGAACAGAACTCGACTGAGAATGTGTGATTCAGACAGGGAAACGCACTTTTTTCTATATAGAGAGGTATGCTTATCACCTTCTAGGACCATTTAAAAGAGAGCTTAATCACCAGGTAAGAACAATTCACTTGTAAAATGAAAAAAAAAAAGGCTGTTTTTTTATCATGAAAGTCAACTTCCTACAAGCTTTTCCCTCTTGGAATGAACAGAATTCGCCAAAGAATGAGAGACGAAGACTGGGAAAAGCTTTTTCAGTCTATATAAATAAGTCTGCTTTTTTACAGTCTAGAACCACTTAAAACTAAGATTATTGGTCAAGTAACAGCAATTCACTTTTCAAAACACTAGCTGTGTGTTTATCTTCAAAGTCAACTTCCTACAAGCTTTACCCCCTTGGAGAGAACAGAATTCGCCAAAGAATGAGAGATTCAGACTGGGAAACTCATGTTTGTCTATATTCAAAAGTCTGCTTTTTAGCCTCAAGAACAACTTGAAAGTAAGCTTATTCGCCTAGTAACAGAAATTCACTTTTCAAAACACTAGCTGTGTGTTTATCTTCAAAGTCAACTTCCTACAAGCTTTTCCCTTTTGGAACGAACAGAATTCACCAAAGAATGGGAGACTGAGACTGGGAAAAGCTTTTTCAGTCTATATAAATAAGTCTGCTTTTTACCATCTAGAACCAGTTAAAACTAAGCTTATTGGCCAAGTAACAGCAATTCATTTTGCAAAACACTAGCTGTGTGTTTATTTCAAAGTCAACATCTTCTAAGCTCTTCGCCCTTGGAGAGAACAGAATTCACCTAAGAATGTCTGATTCAGACTGGGAAATGCAAGTATTGTCTACATTGAAAGTCTGCTTTTTACTGTCTAGGACCACTTAAAACTAAGCCCATTGGCCAAGTAGAGCAATTCACTTTGCAGATCATTAGCTCTGTGTTTATCTTCAAAGTGAACTTCCTACAAGCTTTTCCCGCTTGGAACGAACAGAATTCGCCAAAGAATGTTGGATTCAGACTGGGAAACACATGTTTGGTCCACATAGAAAAGTCTGCTTTTTACTGTCTAGAACCACTTAAAACTAAGCTTATTGGCCAAGTAACAGCAATTCACTTTGCAAAACCCTAGCTGTGCGTTTATTTTCAATGTCAACTTCCTACAAGCTTTTCATACTGGAACCAACAGAATTCTGCAAAGAATGTTCGATTCTGACTGGGAAACCCATGTTTTGTCTACATTGAAAAGTGTTCTTCTTACCCTATAGAACCACTTTAAACTAAGCTTATTCACCAAGGAACAGCCATTCACTCTGCAAATCACCAGCTTTGTGTTCAGCTTCAAACTCAAGTTCCTACAAGGTTTTCCCAATTGGAAGGAACAGAATTAGCCAAAGAATGAGATATTGAGACTGGGAAAAGGATTTTTAGTCTATATAGAAAAGTATGCTTTTTACCATATAGAACTACTTAAAACTAAGCTTAATCACCAAGTAAGAACAATTCACTTTGTAAGAGGAAAAAAGGGGCTTTTTTTTTTATCTCCAAAGTCAACTTCCTACAAGCCTTTCCAGCCTGGAACGGACAGAATTCACCAAGGAATGTTCGATTCAGACTGGGAAAACCATGTTTTGTCAATCTTGAAAAGTCTGCTTTTTACTCTCTAGAACCACTTAAAACTAATCTTATCCGCCAAGTAACACCTTTCACTTTGCAAATCACTAGCTGTGTGTTTTTCTTCAAAGTCAAGTTCCTACAAGCTTTTCCCGCTTGGAAGGAACAGAATGCGCCTGAGAATGTGTGATTCGGACAGGGAAACACACTTTTTTTCTATATAGAAATGTATGCTTTTTACATTCTAGGACCATTTAAAACAAAGGTTATTGGCCAAATAACCGCAATTCACTTTGTAAAACAGTAACTGTGTGTCTATCTTCAAAGTCAACTTCCAGCAAGCTTTTCCTGCTTGGATGAACAGTATTCGCCCAAGAATGAGAGATTCAGACCGGGAAAACCATGCTTTGTCTATACTGAAAAGTCTGGTTTTTACCGTCTAGCACCACTGAAAACTAAGTGTATTGGCCAAGCAAAGCAATTCATTTCCAAACACCAGCTGTGTGTTTATCTTCAAAGTCAAGTTCCTACAAGCATTTCTCACTTGGATTGGACAAAATTCCCCAAAGAATGAGATTCAGACTGGGAAAACAATGTTTTGTCTATATTGAAAAGTCTGCTTTTACCCACTAGACCCACTTAAAACTAAGAATATTCTCCTGGTAAGAACAATTCCCTTTGCAAAAACAATTGCTGTGTGTTTGTCTTCAAAGTCAATTTTCTACAAGATTTTCCTGATTGGAACACACAGAATTTGCCAAAGAGAGAGAGATTGAGACTGGGAAAAGCTTTTTTAGAATATATAGATAAGTATGTTTTTTACCAACTAGAACTACTTAAAACAGAGCTTAATCCCAAAGTAAGAACAATTCACTTTGTAAAAAACTAGCTGTGTGTTTATCTTCAAAGTTCACTTCCTCCAAACTTTTCCCGATTGGAACGAACACGTTTCCTCTAAGAATGTGTGATTGAGATAGGGAAACACACGTTTTGTGTATATTTAAAAGTCTGCTTTTTTCCTCCTTTGAACCACTGAAAACTAAGCTTATTTTCTAAGTAACAGGACTTCACTTTGCAAAACACCACCTGTGTGTTTATCTTGAAAGTCACCTTCCTACAAGCTTTACACCCATGGAAAGGACAGTATCGGCCAAAGAATGAGAGATTCAGACTGGGAAAAACATGTTTGTCTCTATTGAAAAGTCTGCTTTTTGCCTCAAGAACCACTTAAAAGTAAGCTTCTTCGCCTAGTAACAGCAATTCACTTTGCAAAACACTAGCTGTGTGTTTATCTTGAAAGTCAACTTCCTACAAGCTTTTCCCTCTTGGAATGAAGAGATTTCGCCAAAGAATGAAAGACTGAGACTGGGAAAAGCTATTTCAGTCTATATAAATAAGTCTGCTTTTACCGTCTAGAACCACTTAAAACTAAGCTTATTGGTCAAGTAACAGCAATTCACTGTGCAAAACAGTAGCTGTGTGTTTGTCTTCAAAGTCAACTTCCTACAAGCTTTTCCTGCTGGAAGGAACAGAATTCTCCAAAGATTGTTGGATTCAGACTGGGAAATCCATGTTTTGTCTATATTGAAAAGTGTGCTTTTTTCGCTCTAGAACCACATAGAGCTAGGCTTATTCGCCAAGTAACACCGATTTACTTTGCAAATCATTAGCTTTGTGTTCAGCTTCAAAGTCAAGTTCCTACAAGCTTTTTCCAGATGGAACAAACAGAACTGGACTGAGAATGTGTGATTCAGACAGGGAAACGCACTTTTTTCTATATAGAGAGGTATGCTTATCACGTTCTAGGACCATTTAAAAGAGAGCTTAATCACCAGGTAAGAACAATTCACTTGTAAAATGAAAAATAAAAGGCTGTTTTTTTATCTTCAAAGTCAACTTCCTACAAGCTTTTCCCTCTTGGAATGAACAGAATTCGCCAAAGAATGAGAGACTAAGACTGGGAAAAGCTTTTTCAGTCTATATAAATAATTCTGCTTTTTTACAGTCTAGAACCACTTAAAACTAAGATTATTGGTCAAGTAACAGCAATTCACTTTTCAAAACACTAGCTGTGTGTTTATCTTCAAAGTCAACTTCCTACAAGCTTTACCCCCTTGGAGAGAACAGAATTCGCCAAAGAATGAGAGATTCAGACTGGAATACCCATGTTTGTCTATATTCAAAAGTCTGCTTTTTAGCCTCAAGAACAACTTAAAAGTAAGCTTATTCGCCTAGTAACAGAAATTCACTATTCAAAACACTAGCTGTGTGTTTATCTTCTAAGTCAACTTCCTACAAGCTTTTCCCTTTTGGAAAGAACAGAATTCACCAAAGAATGGGAGACTGAGACTGGGAAAATCTTTTTCAGTCTATATGAATAAGTCTGCTTTTTACCATCTAGAACCAGTTAAAACTAAGCTTATTGGCCAAGTAACAGCAATTCATTTTGCAAAACACTGGCTGTGTGTTTATTTCAAAGTCAACATCTTCTAAGCTCTTCCCCCTTGGAGAGAACAGAATTCACCTAAGAATGTCTGATTCAGACTGGGAAATGCAAGTATTGTCTACATTGAAGTCTGCTTTTTACTGTCTAGGACCACTTAAAACTAAGCCCATTGGCCAAGTAAGAGCAATTCACTTTGCAGATCATTAGCTCTGTGTTTATCTTCAAAGTGAACTTCCTACAAGCTTTTCCCGCTTGGAACGAACAGAATTCGCCAAAGAATGTTGGATTCAGACTGGGAAACACATGTTTGGTCCACATAGAAAAGTCTGCTTTTTACTGTCTAGAACCACTTAAAACTAAGCTTATTGGCCAAGTAACAGCAATTCACTTTGCAAAACCCTAGCTGTGTGTTCATTTTCAATGTCAACTTCCTACAAGCTTTTCATACTGGAACCAACAGAATTCTGCAAAGAATGTTCGATTCTGACTGGGAAACCCATGTTTTGTCTACATTGAAAAGTGTGCTTCTTACCCTATAGAACCACTTTAAACTAAGCTTATTCACCAAGGAACAGCCATTCACTCTGCAAATCACCAGCTTTGTGTTAAGCTTCAAACTCAAGTTCCTACAAGGTTTTCCCAATTGGAAGGAACAGAATTACCCAAAGAATGAGATATTGAGACTGGGAAAAGGATTTTTAGTCTATATAGAAAAGTATGCTTTTTACCATATAGAACTACTTAAAACTAAGCTTAATCACCAAGTAAGAACAATTCACTTTGTAAAAGGAAAAATGGGGCTTTTTTTTTATCTCCAAAGTCAACTTCCTACAAGCCTTTCCAGCCTGGAACGGACAGAATTCACCAAGGAATGTTTGATTCAGACTGAGAAAACCATGTTTTGTCAATCTTGAAAAGTCTGCTTTTTACTCTCTAGAACCACTTAAAACTAATCTTATCCGCCAAGTAACACCTTTCACTTTGCAAATCACTAGCTGTGTGTTTTTCTTCAAAATCAAGTTCCTACAAGCTTTTCCCGCTTGGAAGGAACAGAATGCGCCTGAGAATGTGTGATTCGGACAGGGAAACACACTTTTTTTCTATATAGAAATGTATGCTTTTTACATTCTAGGACCATTTAAAACAAAGGTTATTGGCCAAATAACCGCAATTCACTTTGTAAAACAGTAACTGTGTGTCTATCTTCAAAGTCAACTTCCAGCAAGCTTTTCCTGCTTGGATGAACAGTATTCGCCCAAGAATGAGAGATTCAGACCGGGAAAACCATGCTTTGTCTATACTGAAAAGTCTGGTTTTTACCGTCTAGCACCACTGAAAACTAAGTGTATTGGCCAAGCAAAGCAATTCACTTTCCAAACACCAGCTGTGTGTTTATCTTCAAAGTCAAGTTCCTACAAGCATTTCTCACTTCGATTGGACAAAATTCCCCAAAGAATGAGATTCAGACTGGGAAAACAATGTTTTGTCTATATTGAAAAGTCTGCTTTTACCCACTAGACCCACTTAAAACTAAGAATATTCTCCTGGTAAGAACAATTCCCTTTGCAAAAACAATTGCTGTGTGTTTGTCTTCAAAGTCAATTTTCTACAAGATTTTCCTGATTGGAACACACAGAATTTGCCAAAGAGAGAGAGATTGAGACTGGGAAAAGCTTTTTTAGAATATATAGATAAGTATGTTTTTTACCAACTAGAACTACTTAAAACAGAGCTTAATCCCAAAGTAAGAACAATTCACTTTGTAAAAAACTAGCTGTGTGTTTATCTTCAAAGTTCACTTCCTCCAAACTTTTCCCGATTGGAACGAACACGTTTCCTCTAAGAATGTGTGATTGAGATAGGGAAACACCCGTTTTGTGTATATATAAAAGTCTGCTTTTTTCCTCCTTTGAACCACTGAAAACTAAGCTTATTTTCTAAGTAACAGGACTTCACTTTGCAAAACACCACCTGTGTGTTTATCTTGAAAGTCACCTTCCTACAAGCTTTACACCCATGGAAAGGACAGTATCGGCCAAAGAATGAGAGATTCAGACTGGGAAAAACATGTTTGTCTCTATTGAAAAGTCTGCTTTTTGCCTCAAGAACCACTTAAAAGTAAGCTTCTTAGCCTAGTAACAGCAATTCACTTTGCAAAACACTAGCTGTGTGTTTATCTTGAAAGTCAACTTCCTACAAGCTTTTCCCTCTTGGAATGAAGAGAATTCGCCAAAGAATGAAAGACTGAGACTGGGAAAAGCTATTTCAGTCTATATAAATAAGTCTGCTTTTTACCGTCTAGAACCACTTAAAACTAAGCTTATTGGTCAAGTAACAGCAATTCACTGTGCAAAACAGTAGCTGTGTGTTTATCTTCAAAGTCAACTTCCTACAAGCTTTTCCTACTGGAAGGAAAAGAATTCTCCAAAGATTGTTGGATTCAGACTGGGAAATCCATGTTTTGTCTATATTGAAAAGTGTGCTTTTTTCGCTCTAGAACCACATAGAGCTAGGCTTATTGGCAAAGTAACACCGATTCACTTTGCCAATCATTAGCTTTGTGTTCAGCTTCAAAGTCAAGTTCCTACAAGCTTTTTCCGCATGGAACGAACAGAACTCGACTGAGAATGAGTTTCAGACAGGGAAACGCACTTTTTTCTATATAGAGAGGTATGCTTATCACCTTCTAGGACCATTTAAAACAGAGCTTAATCACCAGGTAAGAACAATTCACTTGTAAAATGAAAAAAAAAAAGGCTGTTTTTTTATCATGAAAGTCAACTTCCTACAAGCTTTTCCCTCTTGGAATGAACAGAATTCGCCAAAGAATGAGAGACGAAGACTGGGAAAAGCTTTTTCAGTCTATATAAATAAGTCTGCTTTTTTACAGTCTAGAACCACTTAAAACTAAGATTATTGGTCAAGTAACAGCAATTCACTTTTCAAAACACTAGCTGTGTGTTTATCTTCAAAGTCAACTTCCTACAAGCTTTACCCCCTTGGAGAGAACAGAATTCGCCAAAGAATGAGAGATTCAGACTGGGAAACCCATGTTTGTCTATATTCAAAAGTCTGCTTTTTAGCCTCAAGAACAACTTGAAAGTAAGCTTATTCGCCTAGTAACAGAAATTCACTTTTCAAAACACTAGCTGTGTGTTTTCTTCAAAGTCAACTTCCTACAAGCTTTTCCCTTTTGGAACGAACAGAATTCACCAAAGAATGGGAGACTGAGACTGGGAAAAGCTTTTTCAGTCTATATAAATAAGTCTGCTTTTTACCATCTAGAACCATTTAAAACTAAGCTTATTGGCCAAGTAACAGCAATTCATTTTGCAAAACACTAGCTGTGTGTTTATTTCAAAGTCAACATCTTCTAAGCTCTTCGCCCTTGGAGAGAACAGAATTCACCTAAGAATGTCTGATTCAGACTGGGAAATGCAAGTATTGTCTACATTGAAAGTCTGCTTTTTACTGTCTAGGACCACTTAAAACTAAGCCCATTGGCCAAGTAAGAGCAATTCACTTTGCAGATCATTAGCTCTGTGTTTATCTTCAAAGTGAACTTCCTACAAGCTTTTCCCGCTTGGAACGAACAGAATTCGCCAAAGAATGTTCGATTCAGACTGGGAAACACATGTTTGGTCCACATAGAAAAGTCTGCTTTTTACTGTCTAGAACCACTTAAAACTAAGCTTATTGGCCAAGTAACAGCAATTCACTTTGCAAAACCCTAGCTGTGCGTTTATTTTCAATGTCAACTTCCTACAAGCTTTTCATACTGGAACCAACAGAATTCTGCAAAGAATGTTCGATTCTGACTGGGAAACCCATGTTTTGTCTACATTGAAAAGTGTGCTTCTTACCCTATAGAACCACTTTAAACTAAGCTTATTCACCAAGGAACAGCCATTCACTCTGCAAATCACCAGCTTTGTGTTCAGCTTCAAACTCAAGTTCCTACAAGGTTTTCCCAATTGGAAGGAACAGAATTACCCAAAGAATGAGATATTGAGACTGGGAAAAGGATTTTTAGTCTATATAGAAAAGTATGCTTTTTACCATATAGAACTACTTAAAACTAAGCTTAATCACCAAGTAAGAACAATTCACTTTGTAAGAGGAAAAAAGGGGCTTTTTTTTTTTTATCTCCAAAGTCAACTTCCTACAAGCCTTTCCAGCCTGGAACGGACAGAATTCACCAAGGAATGTTCGATTCAGACTGGGAAAACCATGTTTTGTCAATCTTGAAAAGTCTGCTTTTTACTCTCTAGAACCACTTAAAACTAATCTTATCCGCCAAGTAACACCTTTCACTTTGCAAATCACTAGCTGTGTGTTTTTCTTCAAAGTCAAGTTCCTACAAGCTTTTCCCGCTTGGAAGGAACAGAATGCGCCTGAGAATGTGTGATTCGGACAGGGAAACACACTTTTTTTCTATATAGAAATGTATGCTTTTTACCTTCTAGGACCATTTAAAACAAAGGCTATTGGCCAAATAACCGCAATTCACTTTGTAAAACAGTAACTGTGTGTCTATCTTCAAAGTCAACTTCCAGCAAGCTTTTCCTGCTTGGATGAACAGTATTCGCCCAAGAATGAGAGATTCAGACCGGGAAAACCATGCTTTGTCTATACTGAAAAGTCTGGTTTTTACCGTCTAGCACCACTGAAAACTAAGTGTATTGGCCAAGCAAAGCAATTCATTTCCAAACACCAGCTGTGTGTTTATCTTCAAAGTCAAGTTCCTACAAGCATTTCTCACTTGGATTGGACAAAATTCCCCAAAGAATGAGATTCAGACTGGGAAAACAATGTTTTGTCTATATTGAAAAGTCTGCTTTTACCCACTAGACCCACTTAAAACTAAGAATATTCTCCTGGTAAGAACAATTCCCTTTGCAAAAACAATTGCTGTGTGTTTGTCTTCAAAGTCAATTTTCTACAAGATTTTCCTGATTGGAACACACAGAATTTGCCAAAGAGAGAGAGATTGAGACTGGGAAAAGCTTTTTTAGAATATATAGATAAGTATGTTTTTTACCAACTAGAACTACTTAAAACAGAGCTTAATCCCAAAGTAAGAACAATTCACTTTGTAAAAAACTAGCTGTGTGTTTATCTTCAAAGTTCACTTCCTCCAAACTTTTCCCGATTGGAACGAACACGTTTCCTCTAAGAATGTGTGATTGAGATAGGGAAACACACGTTTTGTGTATATATAAAAGTCTGCTTTTTTCCTCCTTTGAACCACTGAAAACTAAGCTTATTTTCTAAGTAACAGGACTTCACTTTGCAAAACACCACCTGTGTGTTTATCTTGAAAGTCACCTTCCTACAAGCTTTACACCCATGGAAAGGACAGTATCGGCCAAAGAATGAGAGATTCAGACTGGGAAAAACATGTTTGTCTCTATTGAAAAGTCTGCTTTTTGCCTCAAGAACCACTTAAAAGTAAGCTTCTTAGCCTAGTAACAGCAATTCACTTTGCAAAACACTAGCTGTGTGTTTATCTTGAAAGTCAACTTCCTACAAGCTTTTCCCTCTTGGAATGAAGAGATTTCGCCAAAGAATGAAAGACTGAGACTGGGAAAAGCTATTTCAGTCTATATAAATAAGTCTGCTTTTACCGTCTAGAACCACTTAAAACTAAGCTTATTGGTCAAGTAACAGCAATTCACTGTGCAAAACAGTAGCTGTGTGTTTGTCTTCAAAGTCAACTTCCTACAAGCTTTTCCTGCTGGAAGGAACAGAATTCTCCAAAGATTGTTGGATTCAGACTGGGAAATCCATGTTTTGTCTATATTGAAAAGTGTGCTTTTTTCGCTCTAGAACCACATAGAGCTAGGCTTATTCGCCAAGTAACACCGATTTACTTTGCAAATCATTAGCTTTGTGTTCAGCTTCAAAGTCAAGTTCCTACAAGCTTTTTCCAGATGGAACGAACAGAACTCGACTGAGAATGTGTGATTCAGACAGGGAAACGCACTTTTTTCTATATAGAGAGGTATGCTTATCACCTTCTAGGACCATTTAAAACAGAGCTTAATCACCAGGTAAGAACAATTCACTTGTAAAATGAAAAAAAAAAAGGCTGTTTTTTTATCATGAAAGTCAACTTCCTACAAGCTTTTCCCTCTTGGAATGAACAGAATTCGCCAAAGAATGAGAGACGAAGACTGGGAAAAGCTTTTTCAGTCTATATAAATAAGTCTGCTTTTTTACAGTCTAGAACCACTTAAAACTAAGATTATTGGTCAAGTAACAGCAATTCACTTTTCAAAACACTAGCTGTGTGTTTATCTTCAAAGTCAACTTCCTACAAGCTTTACCCCCTTGGAGAGAACAGAATTCGCCAAAGAATGAGAGATTCAGACTGGGAAACCCATGTTTGTCTATATTCAAAAGTCTGCTTTTTAGCCTCAAGAACAACTTGAAAGTAAGCTTATTCGCCTAGTAACAGAAATTCACTTTTCAAAACACTAGCTGTGTGTTTATCTTCAAAGTCAACTTCCTACAAGCTTTTCCCTTTTGGAACGAACAGAATTCACCAAAGAATGGGAGACTGAGACTGGGAAAAGCTTTTTCAGTCTATATAAATAAGTCTGCTTTTTACCATCTAGAACCAGTTAAAACTAAGCTTATTGGCCAAGTAACAGCAATTCATTTTGCAAAACACTAGCTGTGTGTTTATTTCAAAGTCAACATCTTCTAAGCTCTTCGCCCTTGGAGAGAACAGAATTCACCTAAGAATGTCTGATTCAGACTGGGAAATGCAAGTATTGTCTACATTGAAAGTCTGCTTTTTACTGTCTAGGACCACTTAAAACTAAGCCCATTGGCCAAGTAAGAGCAATTCACTTTGCAGATCATTAGCTCTGTGTTTATCTTCAAAGTGAACTTCCTACAAGCTTTTCCCGCTTGGAACGAACAGAATTCGCCAAAGAATGTTCGATTCAGACTGGGAAACACATGTTTGGTCCACATAGAAAAGTCTGCTTTTTACTGTCTAGAACCACTTAAAACTAAGCTTATTGGCCAAGTAACAGCAATTCACTTTGCAAAACCCTAGCTGTGCGTTTATTTTCAATGTCAACTTCCTACAAGCTTTTCATACTGGAACCAACAGAATTCTGCAAAGAATGTTCGATTCTGACTGGGAAACCCATGTTTTGTCTACATTGAAAAGTGTGCTTCTTACCCTATAGAACCACTTTAAACTAAGCTTATTCACCAAGGAACAGCCATTCACTCTGCAAATCACCAGCTTTGTGTTCAGCTTCAAACTCAAGTTCCTACAAGGTTTTCCCAATTGGAAGGAACAGAATTACCCAAAGAATGAGATATTGAGACTGGGAAAAGGATTTTTAGTCTATATAGAAAAGTATGCTTTTTACCATATAGAACTACTTAAAACTAAGCTTAATCACCAAGTAAGAACAATTCACTTTGTAAGAGGAAAAAAGGGGCTTTTTTTTTTTTATCTCCAAAGTCAACTTCCTACAAGCCTTTCCAGCCTGGAACGGACAGAATTCACCAAGGAATGTTCGATTCAGACTGGGAAAACCATGTTTTGTCAATCTTGAAAAGTCTGCTTTTTACTCTCTAGAACCACTTAAAACTAATCTTATCCGCCAAGTAACACCTTTCACTTTGCAAATCACTAGCTGTGTGTTTTTCTTCAAAGTCAAGTTCCTACAAGCTTTTCCCGCTTGGAAGGAACAGAATGCGCCTGAGAATGTGTGATTCGGACAGGGAAACACACTTTTTTTCTATATAGAAATGTATGCTTTTTACCTTCTAGGACCATTTAAAACAAAGGTTATTGGCCAAATAACCGCAATTCACTTTGTAAAACAGTAACTGTGTGTCTATCTTCAAAGTCAACTTCCAGCAAGCTTTTCCTGCTTGGATGAACAGTATTCGCCCAAGAATGAGAGATTCAGACCGGGAAAACCATGCTTTGTCTATACTGAAAAGTCTGGTTTTTACCGTCTAGCACCACTGAAAACTAAGTGTATTGGCCAAGCAAAGCAATTCATTTCCAAACACCAGCTGTGTGTTTATCTTCAAAGTCAAGTTCCTACAAGCATTTCTCACTTGGATTGGACAAAATTCCCCAAAGAATGAGATTCAGACTGGGAAAACAATGTTTTGTCTATATTGAAAAGTCTGCTTTTACCCACTAGACCCACTTAAAACTAAGAATATTCTCCTGGTAAGAACAATTCCCTTTGCAAAAACAATTGCTGTGTGTTTGTCTTCAAAGTCAATTTTCTACAAGATTTTCCTGATTGGAACACACAGAATTTGCCAAAGAGAGAGAGATTGAGACTGGGAAAAGCTTTTTTAGAATATATAGATAAGTATGTTTTTTACCAACTAGAACTACTTAAAACAGAGCTTAATCCCAAAGTAAGAACAATTCACTTTGTAAAAAACTAGCTGTGTGTTTATCTTCAAAGTTCACTTCCTCCAAACTTTTCCCGATTGGAACGAACACGTTTCCTCTAAGAATGTGTGATTGAGATAGGGAAACACACGTTTTGTGTATATATAAAAGTCTGCTTTTTTCCTCCTTTGAACCACTGAAAACTAAGCTTATTTTCTAAGTAACAGGACTTCACTTTGCAAAACACCACCTGTGTGTTTATCTTGAAAGTCACCTTCCTACAAGCTTTACACCCATGGAAAGGACAGTATCGGCCAAAGAATGAGAGATTCAGACTGGGAAAAACATGTTTGTCTCTATTGAAAAGTCTGCTTTTTGCCTCAAGAACCACTTAAAAGTAAGCTTCTTAGCCTAGTAACAGCAATTCACTTTGCAAAACACTAGCTGTGTGTTTATCTTGAAAGTCAACTTCCTACAAGCTTTTCCCTCTTGGAATGAAGAGATTTCGCCAAAGAATGAAAGACTGAGACTGGGAAAAGCTATTTCAGTCTATATAAATAAGTCTGCTTTTACCGTCTAGAACCACTTAAAACTAAGCTTATTGGTCAAGTAACAGCAATTCACTGTGCAAAACAGTAGCTGTGTGTTTGTCTTCAAAGTCAACTTCCTACAAGCTTTTCCTGCTGGAAGGAACAGAATTCTCCAAAGATTGTTGGATTCAGACTGGGAAATCCATGTTTTGTCTATATTGAAAAGTGTGCTTTTTTCGCTCTAGAACCACATAGAGCTAGGCTTATTCGCCAAGTAACACCGATTTACTTTGCAAATCATTAGCTTTGTGTTCAGCTTCAAAGTCAAGTTCCTACAAGCTTTTTCCAGATGGAACGAACAGAACTCGACTGAGAATGTGTGATTCAGACAGGGAAACGCACTTTTTTCTATATAGAGAGGTATGCTTATCACCTTCTAGGACCATTTAAAACAGAGCTTAATCACCAGGTAAGAACAATTCACTTGTAAAATGAAAAAAAAAAAGGCTGTTTTTTTATCATGAAAGTCAACTTCCTACAAGCTTTTCCCTCTTGGAATGAACAGAATTCGCCAAAGAATGAGAGACGAAGACTGGGAAAAGCTTTTTCAGTCTATATAAATAAGTCTGCTTTTTTACAGTCTAGAACCACTTAAAACTAAGATTATTGGTCAAGTAACAGCAATTCACTTTTCAAAACACTAGCTGTGTGTTTATCTTCAAAGTCAACTTCCTACAAGCTTTACCCCCTTGGAGAGAACAGAATTCGCCAAAGAATGAGAGATTCAGACTGGGAAACCCATGTTTGTCTATATTCAAAAGTCTGCTTTTTAGCCTCAAGAACAACTTGAAAGTAAGCTTATTCGCCTAGTAACAGAAATTCACTTTTCAAAACACTAGCTGTGTGTTTATCTTCAAAGTCAACTTCCTACAAGCTTTTCCCTTTTGGAACGAACAGAATTCACCAAAGAATGGGAGACTGAGACTGGGAAAAGCTTTTTCAGTCTATATAAATAAGTCTGCTTTTTACCATCTAGAACCAGTTAAAACTAAGCTTATTGGCCAAGTAACAGCAATTCATTTTGCAAAACACTAGCTGTGTGTTTATTTCAAAGTCAACATCTTCTAAGCTCTTCGCCCTTGGAGAGAACAGAATTCACCTAAGAATGTCTGATTCAGACTGGGAAATGCAAGTATTGTCTACATTGAAAGTCTGCTTTTTACTGTCTAGGACCACTTAAAACTAAGCCCATTGGCCAAGTAAGAGCAATTCACTTTGCAGATCATTAGCTCTGTGTTTATCTTCAAAGTGAACTTCCTACAAGCTTTTCCCGCTTGGAACGAACAGAATTCGCCAAAGAATGTTCGATTCAGACTGGGAAACACATGTTTGGTCCACATAGAAAAGTCTGCTTTTTACTGTCTAGAACCACTTAAAACTAAGCTTATTGGCCAAGTAACAGCAATTCACTTTGCAAAACCCTAGCTGTGCGTTTATTTTCAATGTCAACTTCCTACAAGCTTTTCATACTGGAACCAACAGAATTCTGCAAAGAATGTTCGATTCTGACTGGGAAACCCATGTTTTGTCTACATTGAAAAGTGTGCTTCTTACCCTATAGAACCACTTTAAACTAAGCTTATTCACCAAGGAACAGCCATTCACTCTGCAAATCACCAGCTTTGTGTTCAGCTTCAAACTCAAGTTCCTACAAGGTTTTCCCAATTGGAAGGAACAGAATTAGCCAAAGAATGAGATATTGAGACTGGGAAAAGGATTTTTAGTCTATATAGAAAAGTATGCTTTTTACCATATAGAACTACTTAAAACTAAGCTTAATCACCAAGTAAGAACAATTCACTTTGTAAGAGGAAAAAAGGGGCTTTTTTTTTTTTATCTCCAAAGTCAACTTCCTACAAGCCTTTCCAGCCTGGAACGGACAGAATTCACCAAGGAATGTTCGATTCAGACTGGGAAAACCATGTTTTGTCAATCTTGAAAAGTCTGCTTTTTACTCTCTAGAACCACTTAAAACTAATCTTATCCGCCAAGTAACACCTTTCACTTTGCAAATCACTAGCTGTGTGTTTTTCTTCAAAGTCAAGTTCCTACAAGCTTTTCCCGCTTGGAAGGAACAGAATGCGCCTGAGAATGTGTGATTCGGACAGGGAAACACACTTTTTTTCTATATAGAAATGTATGCTTTTTACCTTCTAGGACCATTTAAAACAAAGGTTATTGGCCAAATAACCGCAATTCACTTTGTAAAACAGTAACTGTGTGTCTATCTTCAAAGTCAACTTCCAGCAAGCTTTTCCTGCTTGGATGAACAGTATTCGCCCAAGAATGAGAGATTCAGACCGGGAAAACCATGCTTTGTCTATACTGAAAAGTCTGGTTTTTACCGTCTAGCACCACTGAAAACTAAGTGTATTGGCCAAGCAAAGCAATTCATTTCCAAACACCAGCTGTGTGTTTATCTTCAAAGTCAAGTTCCTACAAGCATTTCTCACTTGGATTGGACAAAATTCCCCAAAGAATGAGATTCAGACTGGGAAAACAATGTTTTGTCTATATTGAAAAGTCTGCTTTTACCCACTAGACCCACTTAAAACTAAGAATATTCTCCTGGTAAGAACAATTCCCTTTGCAAAAACAATTGCTGTGTGTTTGTCTTCAAAGTCAATTTTCTACAAGATTTTCCTGATTGGAACACACAGAATTTGCCAAAGAGAGAGAGATTGAGACTGGGAAAAGCTTTTTTAGAATATATAGATAAGTATGTTTTTTACCAACTAGAACTACTTAAAACAGAGCTTAATCCCAAAGTAAGAACAATTCACTTTGTAAAAAACTAGCTGTGTGTTTATCTTCAAAGTTCACTTCCTCCAAACTTTTCCCGATTGGAACGAACACGTTTCCTCTAAGAATGTGTGATTGAGATAGGGAAACACACGTTTTGTGTATATATAAAAGTCTGCTTTTTTCCTCCTTTGAACCACTGAAAACTAAGCTTATTTTCTAAGTAACAGGACTTCACTTTGCAAAACACCACCTGTGTGTTTATCTTGAAAGTCACCTTCCTACAAGCTTTACACCCATGGAAAGGACAGTTTCGGCCAAAGAATGAGAGATTCAGACTGGGAAAAACATGTTTGTCTCTATTGAAAAGTCTGCTTTTTGCCTCAAGAACCACTTAAAAGTAAGCTTCTTCGCCTAGTAACAGCAATTCACTTTGCAAAACACTAGCTGTGTGTTTATCTTGAAAGTCAACTTCCTACAAGCTTTTCCCTCTTGGAATGAAGAGATTTCGCCAAAGAATGAAAGACTGAGACTGGGAAAAGCTATTTCAGTCTATATAAATAAGTCTGCTTTTACCGTCTAGAACCACTTAAAACTAAGCTTATTGGTCAAGTAACAGCAATTCACTGTGCAAAACAGTAGCTGTGTGTTTGTCTTCAAAGTCAACTTCCTACAAGCTTTTCCTGCTGGAAGGAACAGAATTCTCCAAAGATTGTTGGATTCAGACTGGGAAATCCATGTTTTGTCTATATTGAAAAGTGTGCTTTTTTCGCTCTAGAACCACATAGAGCTAGGCTTATTCGCCAAGTAACACCGATTTACTTTGCAAATCATTAGCTTTGTGTTCAGCTTCAAAGTCAAGTTCCTACAAGCTTTTTCCAGATGGAACGAACAGAACTCGACTGAGAATGTGTGATTCAGACAGGGAAACGCACTTTTTTCTATATAGAGAGGTATGCTTATCACGTTCTAGGACCATTTAAAAGAGAGCTTAATCACCAGGTAAGAACAATTCACTTGTAAAATGAAAAATAAAAGGCTGTTTTTTTATCTTCAAAGTCAACTTCCTACAAGCTTTTCCCTCTTGGAATGAACAGAATTCGCCAAAGAATGAGAGACTAAGACTGGGAAAAGCTTTTTCAGTCTATATAAATAATTCTGCTTTTTTACAGTCTAGAACCACTTAAAACTAAGATTATTGGTCAAGTAACAGCAATTCACTTTTCAAAACACTAGCTGTGTGTTTATCTTCAAAGTCAACTTCCTACAAGCTTTACCCCCTTGGAGAGAACAGAATTCGCCAAAGAATGAGAGATTCAGACTGGAAAACCCATGTTTGTCTATATTCAAAAGTCTGCTTTTTAGCCTCAAGAACAACTTAAAAGTAAGCTTATTCGCCTAGTAACAGAAATTCACTATTCAAAACACTAGCTGTGTGTTTATCTTCTAAGTCAACTTCCTACAAGCTTTTCCCTTTTGGAACGAACAGAATTCACCAAAGAATGGGAGACCGAGACTGGGAAAATCTTTTTCAGTCTATATGAATAAGTCTGCTTTTTACCATCTAGAACCAGTTAAAACTAAGCTTATTGGCCAAGTAACAGCAATTCATTTTGCAAAACACTGGCTGTGTGTTTATTTCAAAGTCAACATCTTCTAAGCTCTTCCCCCTTGGAGAGAACAGAATTCACCTAAGAATGTCTGATTCAGACTGGGAAATGCAAGTATTGTCTACATTGAAGTCTGCTTTTTACTGTCTAGGACCACTTAAAACTAAGCCCATTGGCCAAGTAAGAGCAATTCACTTTGCAGATCATTAGCTCTGTGTTTATCTTCAAAGTGAACTTCCTACAAGCTTTTCCCGCTTGGAACGAACAGAATTCGCCAAAGAATGTTGGATTCAGACTGGGAAACACATGTTTGGTCCACATAGAAAAGTCTGCTTTTTACTGTCTAGAACCACTTAAAACTAAGCTTATTGGCCAAGTAACAGCAATTCACTTTGCAAAACCCTAGCTGTGTGTTCATTTTCAATGTCAACTTCCTACAAGCTTTTCATACTGGAACCAACAGAATTCTGCAAAGAATGTTCGATTCTGACTGGGAAACCCATGTTTTGTCTACATTGAAAAGTGTGCTTCTTACCCTATAGAACCACTTTAAACTAAGCTTATTCACCAAGGAACAGCCATTCACTCTGCAAATCACCAGCTTTGTGTTAAGCTTCAAACTCAAGTTCCTACAAGGTTTTCCCAATTGGAAGGAACAGAATTAGCCAAAGAATGAGATATTGAGACTGGGAAAAGGATTTTTAGTCTATATAGAAAAGTATGCTTTTTACCATATAGAACTACTTAAAACTAAGCTTAATCACCAAGTAAGAACAATTCACTTTGTAAAAGGAAAAATGGGGCTTTTTTTTTATCTCCAAAGTCAACTTCCTACAAGCCTTTCCAGCCTGGAACGGACAGAATTCACCAAGGAATGTTTGATTCAGACTGAGAAAACCATGTTTTGTCAATCTTGAAAAGTCTGCTTTTTACTCTCTAGAACCACTTAAAACTAATCTTATCCGCCAAGTAACACCTTTCACTTTGCAAATCACTAGCTGTGTGTTTTTCTTCAAAGTCAAGTTCCTACAAGCTTTTCCCGCTTCTAAGGAACAGAATGCGCCTGAGAATGTGTGATTCGGACAGGGAAACACACTTTTTTTCTATATAGAAATGTATGCTTTTTACCTTCTAGGACCATTTAAAACAAAGGTTATTGGCCAAATAACCGCAATTCACTTTGTAAAACAGTAACTGTGTGTCTATCTTCAAAGTCAACTTCCAGCAAGCTTTTCCTGCTTGGATGAACAGTATTCGCCCAAGAATGAGAGATTCAGACCGGGAAAACCATGCTTTGTCTATACTGAAAAGTCTGGTTTTTACCGTCTAGCACCACTGAAAACTAAGTGTATTGGCCAAGCAAAGCAATTCACTTTCCAAACACCAGCTGTGTGTTTATCTTCAAAGTCAAGTTCCTACAAGCATTTCTCACTTGGATTGGACAAAATTTCCCAAAGAATGAGATTCAGACTGGGAAAACAATGTTTTGTCTATATTGAAAAGTCTGCTTTTACCCACTAGACCCACTTAAAACTAAGAATAATCTCCTGGTAAGAACAATTCCCTTTGCAAAAACAATTGCTGTGTGTTTGTCTTCAAAGTCAACTTTCTACAAGATTTTCCTGATTGGAACACACAGAATTTGCCAAAGAGAGAGAGATTGAGACTGGGAAAAGCTTTTTTAGAATATATAGATAAGTATGTTTTTTACCAACTAGAACTACTTAAAACAGAGCTTAATCCCAAAGTAAGAACAATTCACTTTGTAAAAAACTAGCTGTGTGTTTATCTTCAAAGTTCACTTCCTCCAAACTTTTCCCGATTGGAACTAACACGTTTCCTCTAAGAATGTGTGATTGAGATAGGGAAACACACGTTTTGTGTATATATAAAAGTCTGCTTTTTTCCTCCTTTGAACCACTGAAAACTAAGCTTATTTTCCAAGTAACAGCACTTCACTTTGCAAAACACTACCTGTGTGTTTATCTTGAAAGTCACCTTCCTACAAGCTTTACACCCATGGAAAGGACAGTATTGGCCAAAGAATGAGAGATTCAGACTGGGAAAAACATGTTTGTCTCTATTGAAAAGTCTGCTTTTTGCCTCAAGAACCACTTAAAAGTAAGCTTCTTAGCCTAGTAACAGCAATTCACTTTGCAAAACACTAGCTGTGTGTTTATCTTGAAAGTCAACTTCCTACAAGCTTTTCCCTCTTGGAATGAAGAGAATTCGCCAAAGAATGAAAGACTGAGACTGGGAAAAGCTATTTCAGTCTATATAAATAAGTCTGCTTTTTACCGTCTAGAACCACTTAAAACTAAGCTTATTGGTCAAGTAACAGCAATTCACTGTGCAAAACAGTAGCTGTGTGTTTATCTTCAAAGTCAACTTCCTACAAGCTTTTCCTACTGGAAGGAAAAGAATTCTCCAAAGATTGTTGGATTCAGACTGGGAAATCCATGTTTTGTCTATATTGAAAAGTGTGCTTTTTTCGCTCTAGAACCACATAGAGCTAGGCTTATTGGCAAAGTAACACCGATTCACTTTGCCAATCATTAGCTTTGTGTTCAGCTTCAAAGTCAAGTTCCTACAAGCTTTTTCCGCATGGAACGAACAGAACTCGACTGAGAATGTGTTTCAGACAGGGAAACGCACTTTTTTCTATATAGAGAGGTATGCTTATCACCTTCTAGGACCATTTAAAACAGAGCTTAATCACCAGGTAAGAACAATTCACTTGTAAAATGAAAAAAAAAAAGGCTGTTTTTTTATCATGAAAGTCAACTTCCTACAAGCTTTTCCCTCTTGGAATGAACAGAATTCGCCAAAGAATGAGAGACGAAGACTGGGAAAAGCTTTTTCAGTCTATATAAATAAGTCTGCTTTTTTACAGTCTAGAACCACTTAAAACTAAGATTATTGGTCAAGTAACAGCAATTCACTTTTCAAAACACTAGCTGTGTGTTTATCTTCAAAGTCAACTTCCTACAAGCTTTACCCCCTTGGAGAGAACAGAATTCGCCAAAGAATGAGAGATTCAGACTGGGAAACCCATGTTTGTCTATATTCAAAAGTCTGCTTTTTAGCCTCAAGAACAACTTGAAAGTAAGCTTATTCGCCTAGTAACAGAAATTCACTTTTCAAAACACTAGCTGTGTGTTTATCTTCAAAGTCAACTTCCTACAAGCTTTTCCCTTTTGGAACGAACAGAATTCACCAAAGAATGGGAGACTGAGACTGGGAAAATCTTTTTCAGTCTATATGAATAAGTCTGCTTTTTACCATCTAGAACCAGTTAAAACTAAGCTTATTGGCCAAGTAACAGCAATTCATTTTGCAAAACACTGGCTGTGTGTTTATTTCAAAGTCAACATCTTCTAAGCTCTTCCCCCTTGGAGAGAACAGAATTCACCTAAGAATGTCTGATTCAGACTGGGAAATGCAAGTATTGTCTACATTGAAAGTCTGCTTTTTACTGTCTAGGACCACTTAAAACTAAGCCCATTGGCCAAGTAAGAGCAATTCACTTTGCAGATCATTAGCTCTGTGTTTATCTTCAAAGTGAACTTCCTACAAGCTTTTCCCGCTTGGAACGAACAGAATTCGCCAAAGAATGTTGGATTCAGACTGGGAAACACATGTTTGGTCCACATAGAAAAGTCTGCTTTTTACTGTCTAGAACCACTTAAAACTAAGCTTATTGGCCAAGTAACAGCAATTCACTTTGCAAAACCCTAGCTGTGTGTTCATTTTCAATGTCAACTTCCTACAAGCTTTTCATACTGGAACCAACAGAATTCTGCAAAGAATGTTCGATTCTGACTGGGAAACCCATGTTTTGTCTACATTGAAAAGTGTGCTTCTTACCCTATAGAACCACTTTAAACTAAGCTTATTCACCAAGGAACAGCCATTCACTCTGCAAATCACCAGCTTTGTGTTCAGCTTCAAACTCAAGTTCCTACAAGGTTTTCCCAATTGGAAGGAACAGAATTAGCCAAAGAATGAGATATTGAGACTGGGAAAAGGATTTTTAGTCTATATAGAAAAGTATGCTTTTTACCATATAGAACTACTTAAAACTAAGCTTAATCACCAAGTAAGAACAATTCACTTTGTAAGAGGAAAAAAGGGGCTTTTTTTTTTTTATCTCCAAAGTCAACTTCCTACAAGCCTTTCCAGCCTGGAACGGACAGAATTCACCAAGGAATGTTCGATTCAGACTGGGAAAACCATGTTTTGTCAATCTTGAAAAGTCTGCTTTTTACTCTCTAGAACCACTTAAAACTAATCTTATCCGCCAAGTAACACCTTTCACTTTGCAAATCACTAGCTGTGTGTTTTTCTTCAAAGTCAAGTTCCTACAAGCTTTTCCCGCTTGGAAGGAACAGAATGCGCCTGAGAATGTGTGATTCGGACAGGGAAACACACTTTTTTTCTATATAGAAATGTATGCTTTTTACCTTCTAGGACCATTTAAAACAAAGGTTATTGGCCAAATAACCGCAATTCACTTTGTAAAACAGTAACTGTGTGTCTATCTTCAAAGTCAACTTCCAGCAAGCTTTTCCTGCTTGGATGAACAGTATTCGCCCAAGAATGAGAGATTCAGACCGGGAAAACCATGCTTTGTCTATACTGAAAAGTCTGGTTTTTACCGTCTAGCACCACTGAAAACTAAGTGTATTGGCCAAGCAAAGCAATTCATTTCCAAACACCAGCTGTGTGTTTATCTTCAAAGTCAAGTTCCTACAAGCATTTCTCACTTGGATTGGACAAAATTCCCCAAAGAATGAGATTCAGACTGGGAAAACAATGTTTTGTCTATATTGAAAAGTCTGCTTTTACCCACTAGACCCACTTAAAACTAAGAATATTCTCCTGGTAAGAACAATTCCCTTTGCAAAAACAATTGCTGTGTGTTTGTCTTCAAAGTCAATTTTCTACAAGATTTTCCTGATTGGAACACACAGAATTTGCCAAAGAGAGAGAGATTGAGACTGGGAAAAGCTTTTTTAGAATATATAGATAAGTATGTTTTTTACCAACTAGAACTACTTAAAACAGAGCTTAATCCCAAAGTAAGAACAATTCACTTTGTAAAAAACTAGCTGTGTGTTTATCTTCAAAGTTCACTTCCTCCAAACTTTTCCCGATTGGAACGAACACGTTTCCTCTAAGAATGTGTGATTGAGATAGGGAAACACACGTTTTGTGTATATATAAAAGTCTGCTTTTTTCCTCCTTTGAACCACTGAAAACTAAGCTTATTTTCTAAGTAACAGGACTTCACTTTGCAAAACACCACCTGTGTGTTTATCTTGAAAGTCACCTTCCTACAAGCTTTACACCCATGGAAAGGACAGTATCGGCCAAAGAATGAGAGATTCAGACTGGGAAAAACATGTTTGTCTCTATTGAAAAGTCTGCTTTTTGCCTCAAGAACCACTTAAAAGTAAGCTTCTTCGCCTAGTAACAGCAATTCACTTTGCAAAACACTAGCTGTGTGTTTATCTTGAAAGTCAACTTCCTACAAGCTTTTCCCTCTTGGAATGAAGAGATTTCGCCAAAGAATGAAAGACTGAGACTGGGAAAAGCTATTTCAGTCTATATAAATAAGTCTGCTTTTACCGTCTAGAACCACTTAAAACTAAGCTTATTGGTCAAGTAACAGCAATTCACTGTGCAAAACAGTAGCTGTGTGTTTGTCTTCAAAGTCAACTTCCTACAAGCTTTTCCTGCTGGAAGGAACAGAATTCTCCAAAGATTGTTGGATTCAGACTGGGAAATCCATGTTTTGTCTATATTGAAAAGTGTGCTTTTTTCGCTCTAGAACCACATAGAGCTAGGCTTATTCGCCAAGTAACACCGATTTACTTTGCAAATCATTAGCTTTGTGTTCAGCTTCAAAGTCAAGTTCCTACAAGCTTTTTCCAGATGGAACGAACAGAACTCGACTGAGAATGTGTGATTCAGACAGGGAAACGCACTTTTTTCTATATAGAGAGGTATGCTTATCACCTTCTAGGACCATTTAAAAGAGAGCTTAATCACCAGGTAAGAACAATTCACTTGTAAAATGAAAAAAAAAAAGGCTGTTTTTTTATCATGAAAGTCAACTTCCTACAAGCTTTTCCCTCTTGGAATGAACAGAATTCGCCAAAGAATGAGAGACTAAGACTGGGAAAAGCTTTTTCAGTCTATATAAATAAGTCTGCTTTTTTACAGTCTAGAACCACTTAAAACTAAGATTATTGGTCAAGTAACAGCAATTCACTTTTCAAAACACTAGCTGTGTGTTTATCTTCAAAGTCAACTTCCTACAAGCTTTACCCCCTTGGAGAGAACAATATTCGCCAAAGAATGAGAGATTCAGACTGGGAAACCCATGTTTGTCTATATTCAAAAGTCTGCTTTTTAGCCTCAAGAACAACTTGAAAGTAAGCTTATTCGCCTAGTAACAGAAATTCACTTTTCAAAACACTAGCTGTGTGTTTATCTTCAAAGTCAACTTCCTACAAGCTTTTCCCTTTTGGAACGAACAGAATTCACCAAAGAATGGGAGACTGAGACTGGGAAAAGCTTTTTCAGTCTATATAAATAATTCTGCTTTTTTACAGTCTAGAACCACTTAAAACTAAGATTATTGGTCAAGTAACAGCAATTCACTTTTCAAAACACTAGCTGTGTGTTTATCTTCAAAGTCAACTTCCTACAAGCTTTACCCCCTTGGAGAGAACAGAATTCGCCAAAGAATGAGAGATTCAGACTGGAAAACCCATGTTTGTCTATATTCAAAAGTCTGCTTTTTAGCCTCAAGAACAACTTAAAAGTAAGCTTATTCGCCTAGTAACAGAAATTCACTATTCAAAACACTAGCTGTGTGTTTATCTTCTAAGTCAACTTCCTACAAGCTTTTCCCTTTTGGAACGAACAGAATTCACCAAAGAATGGGAGACTGAGACTGGGAAAATCTTTTTCAGTCTATATGAATAAGTCTGCTTTTTACCATCTAGAACCAGTTAAAACTAAGCTTATTGGCCAAGTAACAGCAATTCATTTTGCAAAACACTGGCTGTGTGTTTATTTCAAAGTCAACATCTTCTAAGCTCTTCCCCCTTGGAGAGAACAGAATTCACCTAAGAATGTCTGATTCAGACTGGGAAATGCAAGTATTGTCTACATTGAAAGTCTGCTTTTTACTGTCTAGGACCACTTAAAACTAAGCCCATTGGCCAAGTAAGAGCAATTCACTTTGCAGATCATTAGCTCTGTGTTTATCTTCAAAGTGAACTTCCTACAAGCTTTTCCCGCTTGGAACGAACAGAATTCGCCAAAGAATGTTGGATTCAGACTGGGAAACACATGTTTGGTCCACATAGAAAAGTCTGCTTTTTACTGTCTAGAACCACTTAAAACTAAGCTTATTGGCCAAGTAACAGCAATTCACTTTGCAAAACCCTAGCTGTGTGTTCATTTTCAATGTCAACTTCCTACAAGCTTTTCATACTGGAACCAACAGAATTCTGCAAAGAATGTTCGATTCTGACTGGGAAACCCATGTTTTGTCTACATTGAAAAGTGTGCTTCTTACCCTATAGAACCACTTTAAACTAAGCTTATTCACCAAGGAACAGCCATTCACTCTGCAAATCACCAGCTTTGTGTTAAGCTTCAAACTCAAGTTCCTACAAGGTTTTCCCAATTGGAAGGAACAGAATTAGCCAAAGAATGAGATATTGAGACTGGGAAAAGGATTTTTAGTCTATATAGAAAAGTATGCTTTTTACCATATAGAACTACTTAAAACTAAGCTTAATCACCAAGTAAGAACAATTCACTTTGTAAAAGGAAAAATGGGGCTTTTTTTTTATCTCCAAAGTCAACTTCCTACAAGCCTTTCCAGCCTGGAACGGACAGAATTCACCAAGGAATGTTTGATTCAGACTGAGAAAACCATGTTTTGTCAATCTTGAAAAGTCTGCTTTTTACTCTCTAGAACCACTTAAAACTAATCTTATCCGCCAAGTAACACCTTTCACTTTGCAAATCACTAGCTGTGTGTTTTTCTTCAAAATCAAGTTCCTACAAGCTTTTCCCGCTTGGAAGGAACAGAATGCGCCTGAGAATGTGTGATTCGGACAGGGAAACACACTTTTTTTCTATATAGAAATGTATGCTTTTTACCTTCTAGGACCATTTAAAACAAAGGTTATTGGCCAAATAACCGCAATTCACTTTGTAAAACAGTAACTGTGTGTCTATCTTCAAAGTCAACTTCCAGCAGCTTTTCCTGCTTGGATGAACAGTATTCGCCCAAGAATGAGAGATTCAGACCGGGAAAACCATGCTTTGTCTATACTGAAAAGTCTGGTTTTTACCGTCTAGCACCACTGAAAACTAAGTGTATTGGCCAAGCAAAGCAATTCACTTTCCAAACACCAGCTGTGTGTTTATCTTCAAAGTCAAGTTCCTACAAGCATTTCTCACTTGGATTGGACAAAATTTCCCAAAGAATGAGATTCAGACTGGGAAAACAATGTTTTGTCTATATTGAAAAGTCTGCTTTTACCCACTAGACCCACTTAAAACTAAGAATAATCTCCTGGTAAGAACAATTCCCTTTGCAAAAACAATTGCTGTGTGTTTGTCTTCAAAGTCAACTTTCTACAAGATTTTCCTGATTGGAACACACAGAATTTGCCAAAGAGAGAGAGATTGAGACTGGGAAAAGCTTTTTTAGAATATATAGATAAGTATGTTTTTTACCAACTAGAACTACTTAAAACAGAGCTTAATCCCAAAGTAAGAACAATTCACTTTGTAAAAAACTACCTGTTTTTTTATCTTCAAAGTTCACTTCCTCCAAACTTTTCCCGATTGGAACTAACACGTTTCCTCTAAGAATGTGTGATTGAGATAGGGAAACACACGTTTTGTGTATATATAAAAGTCTGCTTTTTTCCTCCTTTGAACCACTGAAAACTAAGCTTATTTTCCAAGTAACAGCACTTCACTTTGCAAAACACTACCTGTGTGTTTATCTTGAAAGTCACCTTCCTACAAGCTTTACACCCATGGAAAGGACAGTATCGGCCAAAGAATGAGAGATTCAGACTGGGAAAAACATGTTTGTCTCTATTGAAAAGTCTGCTTTTTGCCTCAAGAACCACTTAAAAGTAAGCTTCTTAGCCTAGTAACAGCAATTCACTTTGCAAAACACTAGCTGTGTGTTTATCTTGAAAGTCAACTTCCTACAAGCTTTTCCCTCTTGGAATGAAGAGAATTTGCCAAAGAATGAAAGACTGAGACTGGGAAAAGCTATTTCAGTCTATATAAATAAGTCTGCTTTTTACCGTCTAGAACCACTTAAAACTAAGCTTATTGGTCAAGTAACAGCAATTCACTGTGCAAAACAGTAGCTGTGTGTTTATCTTCAAAGTCAACTTCCTACAAGCTTTTCCTACTGGAAGGAAAAGAATTCTCCAAAGATTGTTGGATTCAGACTGGGAAATCCATGTTTTGTCTATATTGAAAAGTGTGCTTTTTTCGCTCTAGAACCACATAGAGCTAGGCTTATTGGCAAAGTAACACCGATTCACTTTGCCAATCATTAGCTTTGTGTTCAGCTTCAAAGTCAAGTTCCTACAAGCTTTTTCCGCATGGAACGAACAGAACTCGACTGAGAATGTGTTTCAGACAGGGAAACGCACTTTTTTCTATATAGAGAGGTATGCTTATCACCTTCTAGGACCATTTAAAACAGAGCTTAATCACCAGGTAAGAACAATTCACTTGTAAAATGAAAAAAAAAAGGCTGTTTTTTTATCATGAAAGTCAACTTCCTACAAGCTTTTCCCTCTTGGAATGAACAGAATTCGCCAAAGAATGAGAGACGAAGACTGGGAAAAGCTTTTTCAGTCTATATAAATAAGTCTGCTTTTTTACAGTCTAGAACCACTTAAAACTAAGATTATTGGTCAAGTAACAGCAATTCACTTTTCAAAACACTAGCTGTGTGTTTATCTTCAAAGTCAACTTCCTACAAGCTTTACCCCCTTGGAGAGAACAGAATTCGCCAAAGAATGAGAGATTCAGACTGGGAAACCCATGTTTGTCTATATTCAAAAGTCTGCTTTTTAGCCTCAAGAACAACTTGAAAGTAAGCTTATTCGCCTAGTAACAGAAATTCACTTTTCAAAACACTAGCTGTGTGTTTATCTTCAAAGTCAACTTCCTACAAGCTTTTCCCTTTTGGAACGAACAGAATTCACCAAAGAATGGGAGACTGAGACTGGGAAAAGCTTTTTCAGTCTATATAAATAAGTCTGCTTTTTACCATCTAGAACCAGTTAAAACTAAGCTTATTGGCCAAGTAACAGCAATTCATTTTGCAAAACACTAGCTGTGTGTTTATTTCAAAGTCAACATCTTCTAAGCTCTTCGCCCTTGGAGAGAACAGAATTCACCTAAGAATGTCTGATTCAGACTGGGAAATGCAAGTATTGTCTACATTGAAAGTCTGCTTTTTACTGTCTAGGACCACTTAAAACTAAGCCCATTGGCCAAGTAAGAGCAATTCACTTTGCAGATCATTAGCTCTGTGTTTATCTGCAAAGTGAACTTCCTACAAGCTTTTCCCGCTTGGAACGAACAGAATTCGCCAAAGAATGTTCGATTCAGACTGGGAAACACATGTTTGGTCCACATAGAAAAGTCTGCTTTTTACTGTCTAGAACCACTTAAAACTAAGCTTATTGGCCAAGTAACAGCAATTCACTTTGCAAA
The DNA here is from genome assembly GCF_021556685.1 of Rattus norvegicus. Lineage (NCBI taxonomy): Eukaryota > Metazoa > Chordata > Mammalia > Rodentia > Muridae > Rattus > Rattus norvegicus. The sequence continues at coordinate 69,754,597 of NC_141555.1, forward strand.
ACCCTAGCTGTGCGTTTATTTTCAATGTCAACTTCCTACAAGCTTTTCATACTGGAACCAACAGAATTCTGCAAAGAATGTTCGATTCTGACTGGGAAACCCATTTTTTGTCTACATTGAAAAGTGTGCTTCTTACCCTATAGAACCACTTTAAACTAAGCTTATTCACCAAGGAACAGCCATTCACTCTGCAAATCACCAGCTTTGTGTTCAGCTTCAAACTCAAGTTCCTACAAGGTTTTCCCAATTGGAAGGAACAGAATTAGCCAAAGAATGAGATATTGAGACTGGGAAAAGGATTTTTAGTCTATATAGAAAAGTATGCTTTTTACCATATAGAACTACTTAAAACTAAGCTTAATCACCAAGTAAGAACAATTCACTTTGTAAGAGGAAAAAAGGGGCTTTTTTTTTTTATCTCCAAAGTCAACTTCCTACAAGCCTTTCCAGCCTGGAACGGACAGAATTCACCAAGGAATGTTCGATTCAGACTGGGAAAACCATGTTTTGTCAATCTTGAAAAGTCTGCTTTTTACTCTCTAGAACCACTTAAAACTAATCTTATCCGCCAAGTAACACCTTTCACTTTGCAAATCACTAGCTGTGTGTTTTTCTTCAAAGTCAAGTTCCTACAAGCTTTTCCCGCTTGGAAGGAACAGAATGCGCCTGAGAATGTGTGATTCGGACAGGGAAACACACTTTTTTTCTATATAGAAATGTATGCTTTTTACCTTCTAGGACCATTTAAAACAAAGGTTATTGGCCAAATAACCGCAATTCACTTTGTAAAACAGTAACTGTGTGTCTATCTTCAAAGTCAACTTCCAGCAAGCTTTTCCTGCTTGGATGAACAGTATTCGCCCAAGAATGAGAGATTCAGACCGGGAAAACCATGCTTTGTCTATACTGAAAAGTCTGGTTTTTACCGTCTAGCACCACTGAAAACTAAGTGTATTGGCCAAGCAAAGCAATTCATTTCCAAACACCAGCTGTGTGTTTATCTTCAAAGTCAAGTTCCTACAAGCATTTCTCACTTGGATTGGACAAAATTCCCCAAAGAATGAGATTCAGACTGGGAAAACAATGTTTTGTCTATATTGAAAAGTCTGCTTTTACCCACTAGACCCACTTAAAACTAAGAATATTCTCCTGGTAAGAACAATTCCCTTTGCAAAAACAATTGCTGTGTGTTTGTCTTCAAAGTCAATTTTCTACAAGATTTTCCTGATTGGAACACACAGAATTTGCCAAAGAGAGAGAGATTGAGACTGGGAAAAGCTTTTTTAGAATATATAGATAAGTATGTTTTTTACCAACTAGAACTACTTAAAACAGAGCTTAATCCCAAAGTAAGAACAATTCACTTTGTAAAAAACTAGCTGTGTGTTTATCTTCAAAGTTCACTTCCTCCAAACTTTTCCCGATTGGAACGAACACGTTTCCTCTAAGAATGTGTGATTGAGATAGGGAAACACACGTTTTGTGTATATTTAAAAGTCTGCTTTTTTCCTCCTTTGAACCACTGAAAACTAAGCTTATTTTCTAAGTAACAGGACTTCACTTTGCAAAACACCACCTGTGTGTTTATCTTGAAAGTCACCTTCCTACAAGCTTTACACCCATGGAAAGGACAGTATCGGCCAAAGAATGAGAGATTCAGACTGGGAAAAACATGTTTGTCTCTATTGAAAAGTCTGCTTTTTGCCTCAAGAACCACTTAAAAGTAAGCTTCTTCGCCTAGTAACAGCAATTCACTTTGCAAAACACTAGCTGTGTGTTTATCTTGAAAGTCAACTTCCTACAAGCTTTTCCCTCTTGGAATGAAGAGATTTCGCCAAAGAATGAAAGACTGAGACTGGGAAAAGCTATTTCAGTCTATATAAATAAGTCTGCTTTTACCGTCTAGAACCACTTAAAACTAAGCTTATTGGTCAAGTAACAGCAATTCACTGTGCAAAACAGTAGCTGTGTGTTTATCTTCAAAGTCAACTTCCTACAAGCTTTTCCTGCTGGAAGGAACAGAATTCTCCAAAGATTGTTGGATTCAGACTGGGAAATCCATGTTTTGTCTATATTGAAAAGTGTGCTTTTTTCGCTCTAGAACCACATAGAGCTAGGCTTATTCGCCAAGTAACACCGATTTACTTTGCAAATCATTAGCTTTGTGTTCAGCTTCAAAGTCAAGTTCCTACAAGCTTTTTCCAGATGGAACGAACAGAACTCGACTGAGAATGTGTGATTCAGACAGGGAAACGCACTTTTTTCTATATAGAGAGGTATGCTTATCACCTTCTAGGACCATTTAAAAGAGAGCTTAATCACCAGGTAAGAACAATTCACTTGTAAAATGAAAAATAAAAGGCTGTTTTTTTATCTTCAAAGTCAACTTCCTACAAGCTTTTCCCTCTTGGAATGAACAGAATTCGCCAAAGAATGAGAGACTAAGACTGGGAAAAGCTTTTTCAGTCTATATAAATAAGTCTGCTTTTTTACAGTCTAGAACCACTTAAAACTAAGATTATTGGTCAAGTAACAGCAATTCACTTTTCAAAACACTAGCTGTGTGTTTATCTTCAAAGTCAACTTCCTACAGCTTTACCCCCTTGGAGAGAACAGAATTCGCCAAAGAATGAGAGATTCAGACTGGGAAACCCATGTTTGTCTATATTCAAAAGTCTGCTTTTTAGCCTCAAGAACAACTTGAAAGTAAGCTTATTCGCCTAGTAACAGAAATTCACTTTTCAAAACACTAGCTGTGTGTTTATCTTCAAAGTCAACTTCCTACAAGCTTTTCCCTTTTGGAACGAACAGAATTCACCAAAGAATGGGAGACTGAGACTGGGAAAAGCTTTTTCAGTCTATATAAATAAGTCTGCTTTTTACCATCTAGAACCAGTTAAAACTAAGCTTATTGGCCAAGTAACAGCAATTCATTTTGCAAAACACTAGCTGTGTGTTTATTTCAAAGTCAACATCTTCTAAGCTCTTCGCCCTTGGAGAGAACAGAATTCACCTAAGAATGTCTGATTCAGACTGGGAAATGCAAGTATTGTCTACATTGAAAGTCTGCTTTTTACTGTCTAGGACCACTTAAAACTAAGCCCATTGGCCAAGTAAGAGCAATTCACTTTGCAGATCATTAGCTCTGTGTTTATCTTCAAAGTGAACTTCCTACAAGCTTTTCCCGCTTGGAACGAACAGAATTCGCCAAAGAATGTTCGATTCAGACTGGGAAACACATGTTTGGTCCACATAGAAAAGTCTGCTTTTTACTGTCTAGAACCACTTAAAACTAAGCTTATTGGCCAAGTAACAGCAATTCACTTTGCAAAACCCTAGCTGTGCGTTTATTTTCAATGTCAACTTCCTACAAGCTTTTCATACTGGAACCAACAGAATTCTGCAAAGAATGTTCGATTCTGACTGGGAAACCCATGTTTTGTCTACATTGAAAAGTGTGCTTCTTACCCTATAGAACCACTTTAAACTAAGCTTATTCACCAAGGAACAGCCATTCACTCTGCAAATCACCAGCTTTGTGTTCAGCTTCAAACTCAAGTTCCTACAAGGTTTTCCCAATTGGAAGGAACAGAATTAGCCAAAGAATGAGATATTGAGACTGGGAAAAGGATTTTTAGTCTATATAGAAAAGTATGCTTTTTACCATATAGAACTACTTAAAACTAAGCTTAATCACCAAGTAAGAACAATTCACTTTGTAAGAGGAAAAAAGGGGCTTTTTTTTTTTTATCTCCAAAGTCAACTTCCTACAAGCCTTTCCAGCCTGGAACGGACAGAATTCACCAAGGAATGTTCGATTCAGACTGGGAAAACCATGTTTTGTCAATCTTGAAAAGTCTGCTTTTTACTCTCTAGAACCACTTAAAACTAATCTTATCCGCCAAGTAACACCTTTCACTTTGCAAATCACTAGCTGTGTGTTTTTCTTCAAAGTCAAGTTCCTACAAGCTTTTCCCGCTTGGAAGGAACAGAATGCGCCTGAGAATGTGTGATTCGGACAGGGAAACACACTTTTTTTCTATATAGAAATGTATGCTTTTTACCTTCTAGGACCATTTAAAACAAAGGTTATTGGCCAAATAACCGCAATTCACTTTGTAAAACAGTAACTGTGTGTCTATCTTCAAAGTCAACTTCCAGCAAGCTTTTCCTGCTTGGATGAACAGTATTCGCCCAAGAATGAGAGATTCAGACCGGGAAAACCATGCTTTGTCTATACTGAAAAGTCTGGTTTTTACCGTCTAGCACCACTGAAAACTAAGTGTATTGGCCAAGCAAAGCAATTCATTTCCAAACACCAGCTGTGTGTTTATCTTCAAAGTCAAGTTCCTACAAGCATTTCTCACTTGGATTGGACAAAATTCCCCAAAGAATGAGATTCAGACTGGGAAAACAATGTTTTGTCTATATTGAAAAGTCTGCTTTTACCCACTAGACCCACTTAAAACTAAGAATATTCTCCTGGTAAGAACAATTCCCTTTGCAAAAACAATTGCTGTGTGTTTGTCTTCAAAGTCAATTTTCTACAAGATTTTCCTGATTGGAACACACAGAATTTGCCAAAGAGAGAGAGATTGAGACTGGGAAAAGCTTTTTTAGAATATATAGATAAGTATGTTTTTTACCAACTAGAACTACTTAAAACAGAGCTTAATCCCAAAGTAAGAACAATTCACTTTGTAAAAAACTAGCTGTGTGTTTATCTTCAAAGTTCACTTCCTCTAAACTTTTCCCGATTGGAACGAACACGTTTCCTCTAAGAATGTGTGATTGAGATAGGGAAACACACGTTTTGTGTATATATAAAAGTCTGCTTTTTTCCTCCTTTGAACCACTGAAAACTAAGCTTATTTTCTAAGTAACAGGACTTCACTTTGCAAAACACCACCTGTGTGTTTATCTTGAAAGTCACCTTCCTACAAGCTTTACACCCATGGAAAGGACAGTATCGGCCAAAGAATGAGAGATTCAGACTGGGAAAAACATGTTTGTCTCTATTGAAAAGTCTGCTTTTTGCCTCAAGAACCACTTAAAAGTAAGCTTCTTCGCCTAGTAACAGCAATTCACTTTGCAAAACACTAGCTGTGTGTTTATCTTGAAAGTCAACTTCCTACAAGCTTTTCCCTCTTGGAATGAAGAGATTTCGCCAAAGAATGAAAGACTGAGACTGGGAAAAGCTATTTCAGTCTATATAAATAAGTCTGCTTTTACCGTCTAGAACCACTTAAAACTAAGCTTATTGGTCAAGTAACAGCAATTCACTGTGCAAAACAGTAGCTGTGTGTTTGTCTTCAAAGTCAACTTTCTACAAGCTTTTCCTGCTGGAAGGAACAGAATTCTCCAAAGATTGTTGGATTCAGACTGGGAAATCCATGTTTTGTCTATATTGAAAAGTGTGCTTTTTTCGCTCTAGAACCACATAGAGCTAGGCTTATTCGCCAAGTAACACCGATTTACTTTGCAAATCATTAGCTTTGTGTTCAGCTTCAAAGTCAAGTTCCTACAAGCTTTTTCCAGATGGAACGAACAGAACTCGACTGAGAATGTGTGATTCAGACAGGGAAACGCACTTTTTTCTATATAGAGAGGTATGCTTATCACCTTCTAGGACCATTTAAAAGAGAGCTTAATCACCAGGTAAGAACAATTCACTTGTAAAATGAAAAAAAAAAAGGCTGTTTTTTTATCATGAAAGTCAACTTCCTACAAGCTTTTCCCTCTTGGAATGAACAGAATTCGCCAAAGAATGAGAGACGAAGACTGGGAAAAGCTTTTTCAGTCTATATAAATAAGTCTGCTTTTTTACAGTCTAGAACCACTTAAAACTAAGATTATTGGTCAAGTAACAGCAATTCACTTTTCAAAACACTAGCTGTGTGTTTATCTTCAAAGTCAACTTCCTACAAGCTTTACCCCCTTGGAGAGAACAGAATTCGCCAAAGAATGAGAGATTCAGACTGGGAAACCCATGTTTGTCTATATTCAAAAGTCTGCTTTTTAGCCTCAAGAACAACTTGAAAGTAAGCTTATTCGCCTAGTAACAGAAATTCACTTTTCAAAACACTAGCTGTGTGTTTATCTTCAAAGTCAACTTCCTACAAGCTTTTCCCTTTTGGAACGAACAGAATTCACCAAAGAATGGGAGACTGAGACTGGGAAAAGCTTTTTCAGTCTATATAAATAAGTCTGCTTTTTACCATCTAGAACCAGTTAAAACTAAGCTTATTGGCCAAGTAACAGCAATTCATTTTGCAAAACACTAGCTGTGTGTTTATTTCAAAGTCAACATCTTCTAAGCTCTTCGCCCTTGGAGAGAACAGAATTCACCTAAGAATGTCTGATTCAGACTGGGAAATGCAAGTATTGTCTACATTGAAAGTCTGCTTTTTACTGTCTAGGACCACTTAAAACTAAGCCCATTGGCCAAGTAAGAGCAATTCACTTTGCAGATCATTAGCTCTGTGTTTATCTTCAAAGTGAACTTCCTACAAGCTTTTCCCGCTTGGAACGAACAGAATTCGCCAAAGAATGTTCGATTCAGACTGGGAAACACATGTTTGGTCCACATAGAAAAGTCTGCTTTTTACTGTCTAGAACCACTTAAAACTAAGCTTATTGGCCAAGTAACAGCAATTCACTTTGCAAAACCCTAGCTGTGCGTTTATTTTCAATGTCAACTTCCTACAAGCTTTTCATACTGGAACCAACAGAATTCTGCAAAGAATGTTCGATTCTGACTGGGAAACCCATGTTTTGTCTACATTGAAAAGTGTGCTTCTTACCCTATAGAACCACTTTAAACTAAGCTTATTCACCAAGGAACAGCCATTCACTCTGCAAATCACCAGCTTTGTGTTCAGCTTCAAACTCAAGTTCCTACAAGGTTTTCCCAATTGGAAGGAACAGAATTAGCCAAAGAATGAGATATTGAGACTGGGAAAAGGATTTTTAGTCTATATAGAAAAGTATGCTTTTTACCATATAGAACTACTTAAAACTAAGCTTAATCACCAAGTAAGAACAATTCACTTTGTAAGAGGAAAAAAGGGGCTTTTTTTTTTTTATCTCCAAAGTCAACTTCCTACAAGCCTTTCCAGCCTGGAACGGACAGAATTCACCAAGGAATGTTCGATTCAGACTGGGAAAACCATGTTTTGTCAATCTTGAAAAGTCTGCTTTTTACTCTCTAGAACCACTTAAAACTAATCTTATCCGCCAAGTAACACCTTTCACTTTGCAAATCACTAGCTGTGTGTTTTTCTTCAAAGTCAAGTTCCTACAAGCTTTTCCCGCTTGGAAGGAACAGAATGCGCCTGAGAATGTGTGATTCGGACAGGGAAACACACTTTTTTTCTATATAGAAATGTATGCTTTTTACCTTCTAGGACCATTTAAAACAAAGGTTATTGGCCAAATAACCGCAATTCACTTTGTAAAACAGTAACTGTGTGTCTATCTTCAAAGTCAACTTCCAGCAAGCTTTTCCTGCTTGGATGAACAGTATTCGCCCAAGAATGAGAGATTCAGACCGGGAAAACCATGCTTTGTCTATACTGAAAAGTCTGGTTTTTACCGTCTAGCACCACTGAAAACTAAGTGTATTGGCCAAGCAAAGCAATTCATTTCCAAACACCAGCTGTGTGTTTATCTTCAAAGTCAAGTTCCTACAAGCATTTCTCACTTGGATTGGACAAAATTCCCCAAAGAATGAGATTCAGACTGGGAAAACAATGTTTTGTCTATATTGAAAAGTCTGCTTTTACCCACTAGACCCACTTAAAACTAAGAATATTCTCCTGGTAAGAACAATTCCCTTTGCAAAAACAATTGCTGTGTGTTTGTCTTCAAAGTCAATTTTCTACAAGATTTTCCTGATTGGAACACACAGAATTTGCCAAAGAGAGAGAGATTGAGACTGGGAAAAGCTTTTTTAGAATATATAGATAAGTATGTTTTTTACCAACTAGAACTACTTAAAACAGAGCTTAATCCCAAAGTAAGAACAATTCACTTTGTAAAAAACTAGCTGTGTGTTTATCTTCAAAGTTCACTTCCTCCAAACTTTTCCCGATTGGAACGAACACGTTTCCTCTAAGAATGTGTGATTGAGATAGGGAAACACACGTTTTGTGTATATATAAAAGTCTGCTTTTTTCCTCCTTTGAACCACTGAAAACTAAGCTTATTTTCTAAGTAACAGGACTTCACTTTGCAAAACACCACCTGTGTGTTTATCTTGAAAGTCACCTTCCTACAAGCTTTACACCCATGGAAAGGACAGTTTCGGCCAAAGAATGAGAGATTCAGACTGGGAAAAACATGTTTGTCTCTATTGAAAAGTCTGCTTTTTGCCTCAAGAACCACTTAAAAGTAAGCTTCTTCGCCTAGTAACAGCAATTCACTTTGCAAAACACTAGCTGTGTGTTTATCTTGAAAGTCAACTTCCTACAAGCTTTTCCCTCTTGGAATGAAGAGATTTCGCCAAAGAATGAAAGACTGAGACTGGGAAAAGCTATTTCAGTCTATATAAATAAGTCTGCTTTTACCGTCTAGAACCACTTAAAACTAAGCTTATTGGTCAAGTAACAGCAATTCACTGTGCAAAACAGTAGCTGTGTGTTTGTCTTCAAAGTCAACTTCCTACAAGCTTTTCCTGCTGGAAGGAACAGAATTCTCCAAAGATTGTTGGATTCAGACTGGGAAATCCATGTTTTGTCTATATTGAAAAGTGTGCTTTTTTCGCTCTAGAACCACATAGAGCTAGGCTTATTCGCCAAGTAACACCGATTTACTTTGCAAATCATTAGCTTTGTGTTCAGCTTCAAAGTCAAGTTCCTACAAGCTTTTTCCAGATGGAACGAACAGAACTCGACTGAGAATGTGTGATTCAGACAGGGAAACGCACTTTTTTCTATATAGAGAGGTATGCTTATCACGTTCTAGGACCATTTAAAAGAGAGCTTAATCACCAGGTAAGAACAATTCACTTGTAAAATGAAAAATAAAAGGCTGTTTTTTTATCTTCAAAGTCAACTTCCTACAAGCTTTTCCCTCTTGGAATGAACAGAATTCGCCAAAGAATGAGAGACTAAGACTGGGAAAAGCTTTTTCAGTCTATATAAATAATTCTGCTTTTTTACAGTCTAGAACCACTTAAAACTAAGATTATTGGTCAAGTAACAGCAATTCACTTTTCAAAACACTAGCTGTGTGTTTATCTTCAAAGTCAACTTCCTACAAGCTTTACCCCCTTGGAGAGAACAGAATTCGCCAAAGAATGAGAGATTCAGACTGGAAAACCCATGTTTGTCTATATTCAAAAGTCTGCTTTTTAGCCTCAAGAACAACTTAAAAGTAAGCTTATTCGCCTAGTAACAGAAATTCACTTTTCAAAACACTAGCTGTGTGTTTATCTTCTAAGTCAACTTCCTACAAGCTTTTCCCTTTTTGAACGAACAGAATTCACCAAAGAATGGGAGACTGAGACTGGGAAAAGCGTTTTCAGTCTATATGAATAAGTCTGCTTTTTACCATCTAGAACCAGTTAAAACTAAGCTTATTGGCCAAGTAACAGCAATTCATTTTGAAAAACACTAGCTGTGTGTTTATTTCAAAGTCAACATCTTCTAAGCTATTCCCCCTTGGAGAGAACAGAATTCACCTAAGAATGTCTGATTCAGACTGGGAAATGCAAGTATTGTCTACACTGATAGTCTGCTTTTTACTGTCTAGGACCACTTAAAACTAAGCCCATTGGCCAAGTAAGAGCAATTCACTTTGCAGATCATTAGCTCTGTGTTTATCTTCAAAGTGAACTTCCTACAAGCTTTTCCCGCTTGGAACGAACAGAATTCGCCAAAGAATGTTGGATTCAGACTGGGAAACACATGTTTGGTCCACATAGAAAAGTCTGCTTTTTACTGTCTAGAACCACTTAAAACTAAGCTTATTGGCCAAGTAACAGCAATTCACTTTGCAAAACCCTAGCTGTGTGTTCATTTTCAATGTCAACTTCCTACAAGCTTTTCATACTGGAACCAACAGAATTCTTCAAAGAATGTTCGATTCTGACTGGGAAACCCATGTTTTGTCTACATTGAAAAGTGTGCTTCTTACCCTATAGAACCACTTTAAACTAAGCTTATTCACCAAGGAACAGCCATTCACTCTGCAAATCACCAGCTTTGTGTTAAGCTTCAAACTCAAGTTCCTACAAGGTTTTCCCAATTGGAAGGAACAGAATTAGCCAAAGAATGAGATATTGAGACTGGGAAAAGGATTTTTAGTCTATATAGAAAAGTATGCTTTTTACCATATAGAACTACTTAAAACTAAGCTTAATCACCAAGTAAGAACAATTCACTTTGTAAAAGGAAAAATGGGGCTTTTTTTTTATCTCCAAAGTCAACTTCCTACAAGCCTTTCCAGCCTGGAACGGACAGAATTCACCAAGGAATGTTTGATTCAGACTGAGAAAACCATGTTTTGTCAATCTTGAAAAGTCTGCTTTTTACTCTCTAGAACCACTTAAAACTAATCTTATCCGCCAAGTAACACCTTTCACTTTGCAAATCACTAGCTGTGTGTTTTTCTTCAAAGTCAAGTTCCTACAAGCTTTTCCCGCTTCTAAGGAACAGAATGCGCCTGAGAATGTGTGATTCGGACAGGGAAACACACTTTTTTTCTATATAGAAATGTATGCTTTTTACCTTCTAGGACCATTTAAAACAAAGGTTATTGGCCAAATAACCGCAATTCACTTTGTAAAACAGTAACTGTGTGTCTATCTTCAAAGTCAACTTCCAGCAAGCTTTTCCTGCTTGGATGAACAGTATTCGCCCAAGAATGAGAGATTCAGACCGGGAAAACCATGCTTTGTCTATACTGAAAAGTCTGGTTTTTACCGTCTAGCACCACTGAAAACTAAGTGTATTGGCCAAGCAAAGCAATTCACTTTCCAAACACCAGCTGTGTGTTTATCTTCAAAGTCAAGTTCCTACAAGCATTTCTCACTTGGATTGGACAAAATTTCCCAAAGAATGAGATTCAGACTGGGAAAACAATGTTTTGTCTATATTGAAAAGTCTGCTTTTACCCACTAGACCCACTTAAAACTAAGAATAATCTCCTGGTAAGAACAATTCCCTTTGCAAAAACAATTGCTGTGTGTTTGTCTTCAAAGTCAATTTTCTACAAGATTTTCCTGATTGGAACACACAGAATTTGCCAAAGAGAGAGAGATTGAGACTGGGAAAAGCTTTTTTAGAATATATAGATAAGTATGTTTTTTACCAACTAGAACTACTTAAAACAGAGCTTAATCCCAAAGTAAGAACAATTCACTTTGTAAAAAACTAGCTGTGTGTTTATCTTCAAAGTTCACTTCCTCCAAACTTTTCCCGATTGGAACTAACACGTTTCCTCTAAGAATGTGTGATTGAGATAGGGAAACACACGTTTTGTGTATATATAAAAGTCTGCTTTTTTCCTCCTTTGAACCACTGAAAACTAAGCTTATTTTCCAAGTAACAGCACTTCACTTTGCAAAACACTACCTGTGTGTTTATCTTGAAAGTCACCTTCCTACAAGCTTTACACCCATGGAAAGGACAGTATTGGCCAAAGAATGAGAGATTCAGACTGGGAAAAACATGTTTGTCTCTATTGAAAAGTCTGCTTTTTGCCTCAAGAACCACTTAAAAGTAAGCTTCTTAGCCTAGTAACAGCAATTCACTTTGCAAAACACTAGCTGTGTGTTTATCTTGAAAGTCAACTTCCTACAAGCTTTTCCCTCTTGGAATGAAGAGAATTCGCCAAAGAATGAAAGACTGAGACTGGGAAAAGCTATTTCAGTCTATATAAATAAGTCTGCTTTTTACCGTCTAGAACCACTTAAAACTAAGCTTATTGGTCAAGTAACAGCAATTCACTGTGCAAAACAGTAGCTGTGTGTTTATCTTCAAAGTCAACTTCCTACAAGCTTTTCCTACTGGAAGGAAAAGAATTCTCCAAAGATTGTTGGATTCAGACTGGGAAATCCATGTTTTGTCTATATTGAAAAGTGTGCTTTTTTCGCTCTAGAACCACATAGAGCTAGGCTTATTGGCAAAGTAACACCGATTCACTTTGCCAATCATTAGCTTTGTGTTCAGCTTCAAAGTCAAGTTCCTACAAGCTTTTTCCGCATGGAACGAACAGAACTCGACTGAGAATGTGTTTCAGACAGGGAAACGCACTTTTTTCTATATAGAGAGGTATGCTTATCACCTTCTAGGACCATTTAAAACAGAGCTTAATCACCAGGTAAGAACAATTCACTTGTAAAATGAAAAAAAAAAAAGGCTGTTTTTTTATCATGAAAGTCAACTTCCTACAAGCTTTTCCCTCTTGGAATGAACAGAATTCGCCAAAGAATGAGAGACGAAGACTGGGAAAAGCTTTTTCAGTCTATATAAATAAGTCTGCTTTTTTACAGTCTAGAACCACTTAAAACTAAGATTATTGGTCAAGTAACAGCAATTCACTTTTCAAAACACTAGCTGTGTGTTTATCTTCAAAGTCAACTTCCTACAAGCTTTACCCCCTTGGAGAGAACAGAATTTGCCAAAGAATGAGAGATTCAGACTGGGAAACCCATGTTTGTCTATATTCAAAAGTCTGCTTTTTAGCCTCAAGAACAACTTGAAAGTAAGCTTATTCGCCTAGTAACAGAAATTCACTTTTCAAAACACTAGCTGTGTGTTTATCTTCAAAGTCAACTTCCTACAAGCTTTTCCCTTTTGGAACGAACAGAATTCACCAAAGAATGGGAGACTGAGACTGGGAAAAGCTTTTTCAGTCTATATAAATAAGTCTGCTTTTTACCATCTAGAACCAGTTAAAACTAAGCTTATTGGCCAAGTAACAGCAATTCATTTTGCAAAACACTAGCTGTGTGTTTATTTCAAAGTCAACATCTTCTAAGCTCTTCGCCCTTGGAGAGAACAGAATTCACCTAAGAATGTCTGATTCAGACTGGGAAATGCAAGTATTGTCTACATTGAAAGTCTGCTTTTTACTGTCTAGGACCACTTAAAACTAAGCCCATTGGCCAAGTAAGAGCAATTCACTTTGCAGATCATTAGCTCTGTGTTTATCTTCAAAGTGAACTTCCTACAAGCTTTTCCCGCTTGGAACGAACAGAATTCGCCAAAGAATGTTCGATTCAGACTGGGAAACACATGTTTGGTCCACATAGAAAAGTCTGCTTTTTACTGTCTAGAACCACTTAAAACTAAGCTTATTGGCCAAGTAACAGCAATTCACTTTGCAAAACCCTAGCTGTGCGTTTATTTTCAATGTCAACTTCCTACAAGCTTTTCATACTGGAACCAACAGAATTCTGCAAAGAATGTTCGATTCTGACTGGGAAACCCATGTTTTGTCTACATTGAAAAGTGTGCTTCTTACCCTATAGAACCACTTTAAACTAAGCTTATTCACCAAGGAACAGCCATTCACTCTGCAAATCACCAGCTTTGTGTTCAGCTTCAAACTCAAGTTCCTACAAGGTTTTCCCAATTGGAAGGAACAGAATTAGCCAAAGAATGAGATATTGAGACTGGGAAAAGGATTTTTAGTCTATATAGAAAAGTATGCTTTTTACCATATAGAACTACTTAAAACTAAGCTTAATCACCAAGTAAGAACAATTCACTTTGTAAGAGGAAAAAAGGGGCTTTTTTTTTTTTATCTCCAAAGTCAACTTCCTACAAGCCTTTCCAGCCTGGAACGGACAGAATTCACCAAGGAATGTTCGATTCAGACTGGGAAAACCATGTTTTGTCAATCTTGAAAAGTCTGCTTTTTACTCTCTAGAACCACTTAAAACTAATCTTATCCGCCAAGTAACACCTTTCACTTTGCAAATCACTAGCTGTGTGTTTTTCTTCAAAGTCAAGTTCCTACAAGCTTTTCCCGCTTGGAAGGAACAGAATGCGCCTGAGAATGTGTGATTCGGACAGGGAAACACACTTTTTTTCTATATAGAAATGTATGCTTTTTACCTTCTAGGACCATTTAAAACAAAGGTTATTGGCCAAATAACCGCAATTCACTTTGTAAAACAGTAACTGTGTGTCTATCTTCAAAGTCAACTTCCAGCAAGCTTTTCCTGCTTGGATGAACAGTATTCGCCCAAGAATGAGAGATTCAGACCGGGAAAACCATGCTTTGTCTATACTGAAAAGTCTGGTTTTTACCGTCTAGCACCACTGAAAACTAAGTGTATTGGCCAAGCAAAGCAATTCATTTCCAAACACCAGCTGTGTGTTTATCTTCAAAGTCAAGTTCCTACAAGCATTTCTCACTTGGATTGGACAAAATTCCCCAAAGAATGAGATTCAGACTGGGAAAACAATGTTTTGTCTATATTGAAAAGTCTGCTTTTACCCACTAGACCCACTTAAAACTAAGAATATTCTCCTGGTAAGAACAATTCCCTTTGCAAAAACAATTGCTGTGTGTTTGTCTTCAAAGTCAATTTTCTACAAGATTTTCCTGATTGGAACACACAGAATTTGCCAAAGAGAGAGAGATTGAGACTGGGAAAAGCTTTTTTAGAATATATAGATAAGTATGTTTTTTACCAACTAGAACTACTTAAAACAGAGCTTAATCCCAAAGTAAGAACAATTCACTTTGTAAAAAACTAGCTGTGTGTTTATCTTCAAAGTTCACTTCCTCCAAACTTTTCCCGATTGGAACGAACACGTTTCCTCTAAGAATGTGTGATTGAGATAGGGAAACACACGTTTTGTGTATATATAAAAGTCTGCTTTTTTCCTCCTTTGAACCACTGAAAACTAAGCTTATTTTCTAAGTAACAGGACTTCACTTTGCAAAACACCACCTGTGTGTTTATCTTGAAAGTCACCTTCCTACAAGCTTTACACCCATGGAAAGGACAGTATCGGCCAAAGAATGAGAGATTCAGACTGGGAAAAACATGTTTGTCTCTATTGAAAAGTCTGCTTTTTGCCTCAAGAACCACTTAAAAGTAAGCTTCTTCGCCTAGTAACAGCAATTCACTTTGCAAAACACTAGCTGTGTGTTTATCTTGAAAGTCAACTTCCTACAAGCTTTTCCCTCTTGGAATGAAGAGATTTCGCCAAAGAATGAAAGACTGAGACTGGGAAAAGCTATTTCAGTCTATATAAATAAGTCTGCTTTTACCGTCTAGAACCACTTAAAACTAAGCTTATTGGTCAAGTAACAGCAATTCACTGTGCAAAACAGTAGCTGTGTGTTTGTCTTCAAAGTCAACTTCCTACAAGCTTTTCCTGCTGGAAGGAACAGAATTCTCCAAAGATTGTTGGATTCAGACTGGGAAATCCATGTTTTGTCTATATTGAAAAGTGTGCTTTTTTCGCTCTAGAACCACATAGAGCTAGGCTTATTCGCCAAGTAACACCGATTTACTTTGCAAATCATTAGCTTTGTGTTCAGCTTCAAAGTCAAGTTCCTACAAGCTTTTTCCAGATGGAACGAACAGAACTCGACTGAGAATGTGTGATTCAGACAGGGAAACGCACTTTTTTCTATATAGAGAGGTATGCTTATCACCTTCTAGGACCATTTAAAAGAGAGCTTAATCACCAGGTAAGAACAATTCACTTGTAAAATGAAAAATAAAAGGCTGTTTTTTTATCTTCAAAGTCAACTTCCTACAAGCTTTTCCCTCTTGGAATGAACAGAATTCGCCAAAGAATGAGAGACTAAGACTGGGAAAAGCTTTTTCAGTCTATATAAATAATTCTGCTTTTTTACAGTCTAGAACCACTTAAAACTAAGATTATTGGTCAAGTAACAGCAATTCACTTTTCAAAACACTAGCTGTGTGTTTATCTTCAAAGTCAACTTCCTACAAGCTTTACCCCCTTGGAGAGAACAGAATTCGCCAAAGAATGAGAGATTCAGACTGGAAAACCCATGTTTGTCTATATTCAAAAGTCTGCTTTTTAGCCTCAAGAACAACTTAAAAGTAAGCTTATTCGCCTAGTAACAGAAATTCACTATTCAAAACACTAGCTGTGTGTTTATCTTCTAAGTCAACTTCCTACAAGCTTTTCCCTTTTGGAACGAACAGAATTCACCAAAGAATGGGAGACTGAGACTGGGAAAATCTTTTTCAGTCTATATGAATAAGTCTGCTTTTTACCATCTAGAACCAGTTAAAACTAAGCTTATTGGCCAAGTAACAGCAATTCATTTTGCAAAACACTGGCTGTGTGTTTATTTCAAAGTCAACATCTTCTAAGCTCTTCCCCCTTGGAGAGAACAGAATTCACCTAAGAATGTCTGATTCAGACTGGGAAATGCAAGTATTGTCTACATTGAAGTCTGCTTTTTACTGTCTAGGACCACTTAAAACTAAGCCCATTGGCCAAGTAAGAGCAATTCACTTTGCAGATCATTAGCTCTGTGTTTATCTTCAAAGTGAACTTCCTACAAGCTTTTCCCGCTTGGAACGAACAGAATTCGCCAAAGAATGTTGGATTCAGACTGGGAAACACATGTTTGGTCCACATAGAAAAGTCTGCTTTTTACTGTCTAGAACCACTTAAAACTAAGCTTATTGGCCAAGTAACAGCAATTCACTTTGCAAAACCCTAGCTGTGCGTTTATTTTCAATGTCAACTTCCTACAAGCTTTTCATACTGGAACCAACAGAATTCTGCAAAGAATGTTCGATTCTGACTGGGAAACCCATGTTTTGTCTACATTGAAAAGTGTGCTTCTTACCCTATAGAACCACTTTAAACTAAGCTTATTCACCAAGGAACAGCCATTCACTCTGCAAATCACCAGCTTTGTGTTCAGCTTCAAACTCAAGTTCCTACAAGGTTTTCCCAATTGGAAGGAACAGAATTAGCCAAAGAATGAGATATTGAGACTGGGAAAAGGATTTTTAGTCTATATAGAAAAGTATGCTTTTTACCATATAGAACTACTTAAAACTAAGCTTAATCACCAAGTAAGAACAATTCACTTTGTAAGAGGAAAAAAGGGGCTTTTTTTTTTTATCTCCAAAGTCAACTTCCTACAAGCCTTTCCAGCCTGGAACGGACAGAATTCACCAAGGAATGTTCGATTCAGACTGGGAAAACCATGTTTTGTCAATCTTGAAAAGTCTGCTTTTTACTCTCTAGAACCACTTAAAACTAATCTTATCCGCCAAGTAACACCTTTCACTTTGCAAATCACTAGCTGTGTGTTTTTCTTCAAAGTCAAGTTCCTACAAGCTTTTCCCGCTTGGAAGGAACAGAATGCGCCTGAGAATGTGTGATTCGGACAGGGAAACACACTTTTTTTCTATATAGAAATGTATGCTTTTTACCTTCTAGGACCATTTAAAACAAAGGTTATTGGCCAAATAACCGCAATTCACTTTGTAAAACAGTAACTGTGTGTCTATCTTCAAAGTCAACTTCCAGCAAGCTTTTCCTGCTTGGATGAACAGTATTCGCCCAAGAATGAGAGATTCAGACCGGGAAAACCATGCTTTGTCTATACTGAAAAGTCTGGTTTTTACCGTCTAGCACCACTGAAAACTAAGTGTATTGGCCAAGCAAAGCAATTCACTTTCCAAACACCAGCTGTGTGTTTATCTTCAAAGTCAAGTTCCTACAAGCATTTCTCACTTGGATTGGACAAAATTCCCCAAAGAATGAGATTCAGACTGGGAAAACAATGTTTTGTCTATATTGAAAAGTCTGCTTTTACCCACTAGACCCACTTAAAACTAAGAATATTCTCCTGGTAAGAACAATTCCCTTTGCAAAAACAATTGCTGTGTGTTTGTCTTCAAAGTCAATTTTCTACAAGATTTTCCTGATTGGAACACACAGAATTTGCCAAAGAGAGAGAGATTGAGACTGGGAAAAGCTTTTTTAGAATATATAGATAAGTATGTTTTTTACCAACTAGAACTACTTAAAACAGAGCTTAATCCCAAAGTAAGAACAATTCACTTTGTAAAAAACTAGCTGTGTGTTTATCTTCAAAGTTCACTTCCTCCAAACTTTTCCCGATTGGAACGAACACGTTTCCTCTAAGAATGTGTGATTGAGATAGGGAAACACACGTTTTGTGTATATTTAAAAGTCTGCTTTTTTCCTCCTTTGAACCACTGAAAACTAAGCTTATTTTCTAAGTAACAGGACTTCACTTTGCAAAACACCACCTGTGTGTTTATCTTGAAAGTCACCTTCCTACAAGCTTTACACCCATGGAAAGGACAGTATCGGCCAAAGAATGAGAGATTCAGACTGGGAAAAACATGTTTGTCTCTATTGAAAAGTCTGCTTTTTGCCTCAAGAACCACTTAAAAGTAAGCTTCTTCGCCTAGTAACAGCAATTCACTTTGCAAAACACTAGCTGTGTGTTTATCTTGAAAGTCAACTTCCTACAAGCTTTTCCCTCTTGGAATGAAGAGATTTCGCCAAAGAATGAAAGACTGAGACTGGGAAAAGCTATTTCAGTCTATATAAATAAGTCTGCTTTTACCGTCTAGAACCACTTAAAACTAAGCTTATTGGTCAAGTAACAGCAATTCACTTTGCAAAACAGTAGCTGTGTGTTTATCTTCAAAGTCAACTTCCTACAAGCTTTTCCTACTGGAAGGAAAAGAATTCTCCAAAGATTGTTGGATTCAGACTGGGAAATCCATGTTTTGTCTATATTGAAAAGTGTGCTTTTTTCACTCTAGAACCACATAGAGCTAGGCTTATTCGCCAAGTAACACCGATTTACTTTGCAAATCATTAGCTTTGTGTTCAGCTTCAAAGTCAAGTTCCTACAAGCTTTTTCCAGATGGAACGAACAGAACTCGACTGAGAATGTGTGATTCAGACAGGGAAACGCACTTTTTTCTATATAGAGAGGTATGCTTATCACCTTCTAGGACCATTTAAAAGAGAGCTTAATCACCAGGTAAGAACAATTCACTTGTAAAATGAAAAATAAAAGGCTGTTTTTTTATCTTCAAAGTCAACTTCCTACAAGCTTTTCCCTCTTGGAATGAACAGAATTCGCCAAAGAATGAGAGACTAAGACTGGGAAAAGCTTTTTCAGTCTATATAAATAATTCTGCTTTTTTACAGTCTAGAACCACTTAAAAATAAGATTATTGGTCAAGTAACAGCAATTCACTTTTCAAAACACTAGCTGTGTGTTTATCTTCAAAGTCAACTTCCTACAAGCTTTACCCCCTTGGAGAGAACAGAATTCGCCAAAGAATGAGAGATTCAGACTGGAAAACCCATGTTTGTCTATATTCAAAAGTCTGCTTTTTAGCCTCAAGAACAACTTAAAAGTAAGCTTATTCGCCTAGTAACAGAAATTCACTATTCAAAACACTAGCTGTGTGTTTATCTTCAAAGTCAACTTCCTACAAGCTTTTCCCTTTTGGAACGAACAGAATTCACCAAAGAATGGGAGACTGAGACTGGGAAAATCTTTTTCAGTCTATATGAATAAGTCTGCTTTTTACCATCTAGAACCAGTTAAAACTAAGCTTATTGGCCAAGTAACAGCAATACATTTTGCAAAACACTGGCTGTGTGTTTATTTCAAAGTCAACATCTTCTAAGCTCTTCCCCCTTGGAGAGAACAGAATTCACCTAAGAATGTCTGATTCAGACTGGGAAATGCAAGTATTGTCTACATTGAAGTCTGCTTTTTACTGTCTAGGACCACTTAAAACTAAGCCCATTGGCCAAGTAAGAGCAATTCACTTTGCAGATCATTAGCTCTGTGTTTATCTTCAAAGTGAACTTCCTACAAGCTTTTCCCGCTTGGAACGAACAGAATTCGCCAAAGAATGTTGGATTCAGACTGGGAAACACATGTTTGGTCCACATAGAAAAGTCTGCTTTTTACTGTCTAGAACCACTTAAAACTAAGCTTATTGGCCAAGTAACAGCAATTCACTTTGCAAAACCCTAGCTGTGTGTTCATTTTCAATGTCAACTTCCTACAAGCTTTTCATACTGGAACCAACAGAATTCTGCAAAGAATGTTCGATTCTGACTGGGAAACCCATGTTTTGTCTACATTGAAAAGTGTGCTTCTTACCCTATAGAACCACTTTAAACTAAGCTTATTCACCAAGGAACAGCCATTCACTCTGCAAATCACCAGCTTTGTGTTCAGCTTCAAACTCAAGTTCCTACAAGCTTTTCCCAGTTGGAAGGAACAGAATTAGCCAAAGAATGAGATATTGAGACTGGGAAAAGGATTTTTAGTCTATATAGAAAAGTATGCTTTTTACCATATAGAACTACTTAAAACTAAGCTTAATCACCAAGTAAGAACAATTCACTTTGTAAGAGGAAAAAAGGGGCTTTTTTTTTTATCTCCAAAGTCAACTTCCTACAAGCCTTTCCAGCCTGGAACGGACAGAATTCACCAAGGAATGTTTGATTCAGACTGAGAAAACCATGTTTTGTCAATCTTGAAAAGTCTGCTTTTTACTCTCTAGAACCACTTAAAACTAATCTTATCCGCCAAGTAACACCTTTCACTTTGCAAATCACTAGCTGTGTGTTTTTCTTCAAAGTCAAGTTCCTACAAGCTTTTCCCGCTTGGAAGGAACAGAATGCGCCTGAGAATGTGTGATTCGGACAGGGAAACACACTTTTTTTCTATATAGAAATGTATGCTTTTTACCTTCTAGGACCATTTAAAACAAAGGTTATTGGCCAAATAACCGCAATTCACTTTGTAAAACAGTAACTGTGTGTCTATCTTCAAAGTCAACTTCCAGCAAGCTTTTCCTGCTTGGATGAACAGTATTCGCCCAAGAATGAGAGATTCAGACCGGGAAAACCATGCTTTGTCTATACTGAAAAGTCTGGTTTTTACCGTCTAGCACCACTGAAAACTAAGTGTATTGGCCAAGCAAAGCAATTCACTTTCCAAACACCAGCTGTGTGTTTATCTTCAAAGTCAAGTTCCTACAAGCATTTCTCACTTGGATTGGACAAAATTCCCCAAAGAATGAGATTCAGACTGGGAAAACAATGTTTTGTCTATATTGAAAAGTCTGCTTTTACCCACTAGACCCACTTAAAACTAAGAATATTCTCCTGGTAAGAACAATTCCCTTTGCAAAAACAATTGCTGTGTGTTTGTCTTCAAAGTCAATTTTCTACAAGATTTTCCTGATTGGAACACACAGAATTTGCCAAAGAGAGAGAGATTGAGACTGGGAAAAGCTTTTTTAGAATATATAGATAAGTATGTTTTTTACCAACTAGAACTACTTAAAACAGAGCTTAATCCCAAAGTAAGAACAATTCACTTTGTAAAAAACTAGCTGTGTGTTTATCTTCAAAGTTCACTTCCTCCAAACTTTTCCCGATTGGAACGAACACGTTTCCTCTAAGAATGTGTGATTGAGATAGGGAAACACACGTTTTGTGTATATTTAAAAGTCTGCTTTTTTCCTCCTTTGAACCACTGAAAACTAAGCTTATTTTCTAAGTAACAGGACTTCACTTTGCAAAACACCACCTGTGTGTTTATCTTGAAAGTCACCTTCCTACAAGCTTTACACCCATGGAAAGGACAGTATCGGCCAAAGAATGAGAGATTCAGACTGGGAAAAACATGTTTGTCTCTATTGAAAAGTCTGCTTTTTGCCTCAAGAACCACTTAAAAGTAAGCTTCTTCGCCTAGTAACAGCAATTCACTTTGCAAAACACTAGCTGTGTGTTTATCTTGAAAGTCAACTTCCTACAAGCTTTTCCCTCTTGGAATGAAGAGATTTCGCCAAAGAATGAAAGACTGAGACTGGGAAAAGCTATTTCAGTCTATATAAATAAGTCTGCTTTTACCGTCTAGAACCACTTAAAACTAAGCTTATTGGTCAAGTAACAGCAATTCACTTTGCAAAACAGTAGCTGTGTGTTTATCTTCAAAGTCAACTTCCTACAAGCTTTTCCTACTGGAAGGAAAAGAATTCTCCAAAGATTGTTGGATTCAGACTGGGAAATCCATGTTTTGTCTATATTGAAAAGTGTGCTTTTTTCACTCTAGAACCACATAGAGCTAGGCTTATTCGCCAAGTAACACCGATTTACTTTGCAAATCATTAGCTTTGTGTTCAGCTTCAAAGTCAAGTTCCTACAAGCTTTTTCCAGATGGAACGAACAGAACTCGACTGAGAATGTGTGATTCAGACAGGGAAACGCACTTTTTTCTATATAGAGAGGTATGCTTATCACCTTCTAGGACCATTTAAAAGAGAGCTTAATCACCAGGTAAGAACAATTCACTTGTAAAATGAAAAATAAAAGGCTGTTTTTTTATCTTCAAAGTCAACTTCCTACAAGCTTTTCCCTCTTGGAATGAACAGAATTCGCCAAAGAATGAGAGACTAAGACTGGGAAAAGCTTTTTCAGTCTATATAAATAATTCTGCTTTTTTACAGTCTAGAACCACTTAAAAATAAGATTATTGGTCAAGTAACAGCAATTCACTTTTCAAAACACTAGCTGTGTGTTTATCTTCAAAGTCAACTTCCTACAAGCTTTACCCCCTTGGAGAGAACAGAATTCGCCAAAGAATGAGAGATTCAGACTGGAAAACCCATGTTTGTCTATATTCAAAAGTCTGCTTTTTAGCCTCAAGAACAACTTAAAAGTAAGCTTATTCGCCTAGTAACAGAAATTCACTATTCAAAACACTAGCTGTGTGTTTATCTTCAAAGTCAACTTCCTACAAGCTTTTCCCTTTTGGAACGAACAGAATTCACCAAAGAATGGGAGACTGAGACTGGGAAAATCTTTTTCAGTCTATATGAATAAGTCTGCTTTTTACCATCTAGAACCAGTTAAAACTAAGCTTATTGGCCAAGTAACAGCAATACATTTTGCAAAACACTGGCTGTGTGTTTATTTCAAAGTCAACATCTTCTAAGCTCTTCCCCCTTGGAGAGAACAGAATTCACCTAAGAATGTCTGATTCAGACTGGGAAATGCAAGTATTGTCTACATTGAAGTCTGCTTTTTACTGTCTAGGACCACTTAAAACTAAGCCCATTGGCCAAGTAAGAGCAATTCACTTTGCAGATCATTAGCTCTGTGTTTATCTTCAAAGTGAACTTCCTACAAGCTTTTCCCGCTTGGAACGAACAGAATTCGCCAAAGAATGTTGGATTCAGACTGGGAAACACATGTTTGGTCCACATAGAAAAGTCTGCTTTTTACTGTCTAGAACCACTTAAAACTAAGCTTATTGGCCAAGTAACAGCAATTCACTTTGCAAAACCCTAGCTGTGTGTTCATTTTCAATGTCAACTTCCTACAAGCTTTTCATACTGGAACCAACAGAATTCTGCAAAGAATGTTCGATTCTGACTGGGAAACCCATGTTTTGTCTACATTGAAAAGTGTGCTTCTTACCCTATAGAACCACTTTAAACTAAGCTTATTCACCAAGGAACAGCCATTCACTCTGCAAATCACCAGCTTTGTGTTCAGCTTCAAACTCAAGTTCCTACAAGCTTTTCCCAGTTGGAAGGAACAGAATTAGCCAAAGAATGAGATATTGAGACTGGGAAAAGGATTTTTAGTCTATATAGAAAAGTATGCTTTTTACCATATAGAACTACTTAAAACTAAGCTTAATCACCAAGTAAGAACAATTCACTTTGTAAGAGGAAAAAAGGGGCTTTTTTTTTTATCTCCAAAGTCAACTTCCTACAAGCCTTTCCAGCCTGGAACGGACAGAATTCACCAAGGAATGTTTGATTCAGACTGAGAAAACCATGTTTTGTCAATCTTGAAAAGTCTGCTTTTTACTCTCTAGAACCACTTAAAACTAATCTTATCCGCCAAGTAACACCTTTCACTTTGCAAATCACTAGCTGTGTGTTTTTCTTCAAAGTCAAGTTCCTACAAGCTTTTCCCGCTTGGAAGGAACAGAATGCGCCTGAGAATGTGTGATTCGGACAGGGAAACACACTTTTTTTCTATATAGAAATGTATGCTTTTTACCTTCTAGGACCATTTAAAACAAAGGTTATTGGCCAAATAACCGCAATTCACTTTGTAAAACAGTAACTGTGTGTCTATCTTCAAAGTCAACTTCCAGCAAGCTTTTCCTGCTTGGATGAACAGTATTCGCCCAAGAATGAGAGATTCAGACCGGGAAAACCATGCTTTGTCTATACTGAAAAGTCTGGTTTTTACCGTCTAGCACCACTGAAAACTAAGTGTATTGGCCAAGCAAAGCAATTCACTTTCCAAACACCAGCTGTGTGTTTATCTTCAAAGTCAAGTTCCTACAAGCATTTCTCACTTGGATTGGACAAAATTCCCCAAAGAATGAGATTCAGACTGGGAAAACAATGTTTTGTCTATATTGAAAAGTCTGCTTTTACCCACTAGACCCACTTAAAACTAAGAATATTCTCCTGGTAAGAACAATTCCCTTTGCAAAAACAATTGCTGTGTGTTTGTCTTCAAAGTCAATTTTCTACAAGATTTTCCTGATTGGAACACACAGAATTTGCCAAAGAGAGAGAGATTGAGACTGGGAAAAGCTTTTTTAGAATATATAGATAAGTATGTTTTTTACCAACTAGAACTACTTAAAACAGAGCTTAATCCCAAAGTAAGAACAATTCACTTTGTAAAAAACTAGCTGTGTGTTTATCTTCAAAGTTCACTTCCTCCAAACTTTTCCCGATTGGAACGAACACGTTTCCTCTAAGAATGTGTGATTGAGATAGGGAAACACACGTTTTGTGTATATTTAAAAGTCTGCTTTTTTCCTCCTTTGAACCACTGAAAACTAAGCTTATTTTCTAAGTAACAGGACTTCACTTTGCAAAACACCACCTGTGTGTTTATCTTGAAAGTCACCTTCCTACAAGCTTTACACCCATGGAAAGGACAGTATCGGCCAAAGAATGAGAGATTCAGACTGGGAAAAACATGTTTGTCTCTATTGAAAAGTCTGCTTTTTGCCTCAAGAACCACTTAAAAGTAAGCTTCTTCGCCTAGTAACAGCAATTCACTTTGCAAAACACTAGCTGTGTGTTTATCTTGAAAGTCAACTTCCTACAAGCTTTTCCCTCTTGGAATGAAGAGATTTCGCCAAAGAATGAAAGACTGAGACTGGGAAAAGCTATTTCAGTCTATATAAATAAGTCTGCTTTTACCGTCTAGAACCACTTAAAACTAAGCTTATTGGTCAAGTAACAGCAATTCACTGTGCAAAACAGTAGCTGTGTGTTTATCTTCAAAGTCAACTTCCTACAAGCTTTTCCAACTGGAAGGAAAAGAATTCTCCAAAGATTGTTGGATTCAGACTGGGAAATCCATGTTTTGTCTATATTGAAAAGTGTGCTTTTTTCGCTCTAGAACCACATAGAGCTAGGCTTATTGGCAAAGTAACACCGATTCACTTTGCCAATCATTAGCTTTGTGTTCAGCTTCAAAGTCAAGTTCCTACAAGCTTTTTCCGCATGGAACGAACAGAACTCGACTGAGAATGTGTTTCAGACAGGGAAACGCACTTTTTTCTATATAGAGAGGTATGCTTATCACCTTCTAGGACCATTTAAAACAGAGCTTAATCACCAGGTAAGAACAATTCACTTGTAAAATGAAAAAAAAAAAGGCTGTTTTTTTATCATGAAAGTCAACTTCCTACAAGCTTTTCCCTCTTGGAATGAACAGAATTCGCCAAAGAATGAGAGACGAAGACTGGGAAAAGCTTTTTCAGTCTATATAAATAAGTCTGCTTTTTTACAGTCTAGAACCACTTAAAACTAAGATTATTGGTCAAGTAACAGCAATTCACTTTTCAAAACACTAGCTGTGTGTTTATCTTCAAAGTCAACTTCCTACAAGCTTTACCCCCTTGGAGAGAACAGAATTCGCCAAAGAATGAGAGATTCAGACTGGGAAACCCATGTTTGTCTATATTCAAAAGTCTGCTTTTTAGCCTCAAGAACAACTTGAAAGTAAGCTTATTCGCCTAGTAACAGAAATTCACTTTTCAAAACACTAGCTGTGTGTTTATCTTCAAAGTCAACTTCCTACAAGCTTTTCCCTTTTGGAACGAACAGAATTCACCAAAGAATGGGAGACTGAGACTGGGAAAAGCTTTTTCAGTCTATATAAATAAGTCTGCTTTTTACCATCTAGAACCAGTTAAAACTAAGCTTATTGGCCAAGTAACAGCAATTCATTTTGCAAAACACTAGCTGTGTGTTTATTTCAAAGTCAACATCTTCTAAGCTCTTCGCCCTTGGAGAGAACAGAATTCACCTAAGAATGTCTGATTCAGACTGGGAAATGCAAGTATTGTCTACATTGAAAGTCTGCTTTTTACTGTCTAGGACCACTTAAAACTAAGCCCATTGGCCAAGTAAGAGCAATTCACTTTGCAGATCATTAGCTCTGTGTTTATCTTCAAAGTGAACTTCCTACAAGCTTTTCCCGCTTGGAACGAACAGAATTCGCCAAAGAATGTTGGATTCAGACTGGGAAACACATGTTTGGTCCACATAGAAAAGTCTGCTTTTTACTGTCTAGAACCACTTAAAACTAAGCTTATTGGCCAAGTAACAGCAATTCACTTTGCAAAACCCTAGCTGTGCGTTCATTTTCAATGTCAACTTCCTACAAGCTTTTCATACTGGAACCAACAGAATTCTGCAAAGAATGTTCGATTCTGACTGGGAAACCCATGTTTTGTCTACATTGAAAAGTGTGCTTCTTACCCTATAGAACCACTTTAAACTAAGCTTATTCACCAAGGAACAGCCATTCACTCTGCAAATCACCAGCTTTGTGTTCAGCTTCAAACTCAACTTTCTACAAGCTTTTCCCAGTTGGAAGGAACAGAATTAGCCAAAGAATGAGATATTGAGACTGGGAAAAGGATTTTTAGTCTATATAGAAAAGTATGCTTTTTACCATATAGAACTACTTAAAACTAAGCTTAATCACCAAGTAAGAACAATTCACTTTGTAAGAGGAAAAAAGGGGCTTTTTTTTTTTATCTCCAAAGTCAACTTCCTACAAGCCTTTCCAGCCTGGAACGGACAGAATTCACCAAGGAATGTTCGATTCAGACTGGGAAAACCATGTTTTGTCAATCTTGAAAAGTCTGCTTTTTACTCTCTAGAACCACTTAAAACTAATCTTATCCGCCAAGTAACACCTTTCACTTTGCAAATCACTAGCTGTGTGTTTTTCTTCAAAGTCAAGTTCCTACAAGCTTTTCCCGCTTGGAAGGAACAGAATGCGCCTGAGAATGTGTGATTCGGACAGGGAAACACACTTTTTTTCTATATAGAAATGTATGCTTTTTACCTTCTAGGACCATTTAAAACAAAGGTTATTGGCCAAATAACCGCAATTCACTTTGTAAAACAGTAACTGTGTGTCTATCTTCAAAGTCAACTTCCAGCAAGCTTTTCCTGCTTGGATGAACAGTATTCGCCCAAGAATGAGAGATTCAGACCGGGAAAACCATGCTTTGTCTATACTGAAAAGTCTGGTTTTTACCGTCTAGCACCACTGAAAACTAAGTGTATTGGCCAAGCAAAGCAATTCACTTTCCAAACACCAGCTGTGTGTTTATCTTCAAAGTCAAGTTCCTACAAGCATTTCTCACTTGGATTGGACAAAATTCCCCAAAGAATGAGATTCAGACTGGGAAAACAATGTTTTGTCTATATTGAAAAGTCTGCTTTTACCCACTAGACCCACTTAAAACTAAGAATATTCTCCTGGTAAGAACAATTCCCTTTGCAAAAACAATTGCTGTGTGTTTGTCTTCAAAGTCAATTTTCTACAAGATTTTCCTGATTGGAACACACAGAATTTGCCAAAGAGAGAGAGATTGAGACTGGGAAAAGCTTTTTTAGAATATATAGATAAGTATGTTTTTTACCAACTAGAACTACTTAAAACAGAGCTTAATCCCAAAGTAAGAACAATTCACTTTGTAAAAAACTAGCTGTGTGTTTATCTTCAAAGTTCACTTCCTCCAAACTTTTCCCGATTGGAACGAACACGTTTCCTCTAAGAATGTGTGATTGAGATAGGGAAACACACGTTTTGTGTATATTTAAAAGTCTGCTTTTTTCCTCCTTTGAACCACTGAAAACTAAGCTTATTTTCTAAGTAACAGGACTTCACTTTGCAAAACACCACCTGTGTGTTTATCTTGAAAGTCACCTTCCTACAAGCTTTACACCCATGGAAAGGACAGTATCGGCCAAAGAATGAGAGATTCAGACTGGGAAAAACATGTTTGTCTCTATTGAAAAGTCTGCTTTTTGCCTCAAGAACCACTTAAAAGTAAGCTTCTTCGCCTAGTAACAGCAATTCACTTTGCAAAACACTAGCTGTGTGTTTATCTTGAAAGTCAACTTCCTACAAGCTTTTCCCTCTTGGAATGAAGAGATTTCGCCAAAGAATGAAAGACTGAGACTGGGAAAAGCTATTTCAGTCTATATAAATAAGTCTGCTTTTACCGTCTAGAACCACTTAAAACTAAGCTTATTGGTCAAGTAACAGCAATTCACTGTGCAAAACAGTAGCTGTGTGTTTATCTTCAAAGTCAACTTCCTACAAGCTTTTCCAACTGGAAGGAAAAGAATTCTCCAAAGATTGTTGGATTCAGACTGGGAAATCCATGTTTTGTCTATATTGAAAAGTGTGCTTTTTTCGCTCTAGAACCACATAGAGCTAGGCTTATTGGCAAAGTAACACCGATTCACTTTGCCAATCATTAGCTTTGTGTTCAGCTTCAAAGTCAAGTTCCTACAAGCTTTTTCCGCATGGAACGAACAGAACTCGACTGAGAATGTGTTTCAGACAGGGAAACGCACTTTTTTCTATATAGAGAGGTATGCTTATCACCTTCTAGGACCATTTAAAACAGAGCTTAATCACCAGGTAAGAACAATTCACTTGTAAAATGAAAAAAAAAAAGGCTGTTTTTTTATCATGAAAGTCAACTTCCTACAAGCTTTTCCCTCTTGGAATGAACAGAATTCGCCAAAGAATGAGAGACGAAGACTGGGAAAAGCTTTTTCAGTCTATATAAATAAGTCTGCTTTTTTACAGTCTAGAACCACTTAAAACTAAGATTATTGGTCAAGTAACAGCAATTCACTTTTCAAAACACTAGCTGTGTGTTTATCTTCAAAGTCAACTTCCTACAAGCTTTACCCCCTTGGAGAGAACAGAATTCGCCAAAGAATGAGAGATTCAGACTGGGAAACCCATGTTTGTCTATATTCAAAAGTCTGCTTTTTAGCCTCAAGAACAACTTGAAAGTAAGCTTATTCGCCTAGTAACAGAAATTCACTTTTCAAAACACTAGCTGTGTGTTTATCTTCAAAGTCAACTTCCTACAAGCTTTTCCCTTTTGGAACGAACAGAATTCACCAAAGAATGGGAGACTGAGACTGGGAAAAGCTTTTTCAGTCTATATAAATAAGTCTGCTTTTTACCATCTAGAACCAGTTAAAACTAAGCTTATTGGCCAAGTAACAGCAATTCATTTTGCAAAACACTAGCTGTGTGTTTATTTCAAAGTCAACATCTTCTAAGCTCTTCGCCCTTGGAGAGAACAGAATTCACCTAAGAATGTCTGATTCAGACTGGGAAATGCAAGTATTGTCTACATTGAAAGTCTGCTTTTTACTGTCTAGGACCACTTAAAACTAAGCCCATTGGCCAAGTAAGAGCAATTCACTTTGCAGATCATTAGCTCTGTGTTTATCTTCAAAGTGAACTTCCTACAAGCTTTTCCCGCTTGGAACGAACAGAATTCGCCAAAGAATGTTGGATTCAGACTGGGAAACACATGTTT
The DNA here is from genome assembly GCF_021556685.1 of Rattus norvegicus. Taxonomy (NCBI): domain Eukaryota; kingdom Metazoa; phylum Chordata; class Mammalia; order Rodentia; family Muridae; genus Rattus; species Rattus norvegicus. The sequence continues at coordinate 69,784,507 of NC_141555.1, forward strand.
GGTCCACATAGAAAAGTCTGCTTTTTACTGTCTAGAACCACTTAAAACTAAGCTTATTGGCCAAGTAACAGCAATTCACTTTGCAAAACCCTAGCTGTGCGTTCATTTTCAATGTCAACTTCCTACAAGCTTTTCATACTGGAACCAACAGAATTCTGCAAAGAATGTTCGATTCTGACTGGGAAACCCATGTTTTGTCTACATTGAAAAGTGTGCTTCTTACCCTATAGAACCACTTTAAACTAAGCTTATTCACCAAGGAACAGCCATTCACTCTGCAAATCACCAGCTTTGTGTTCAGCTTCAAACTCAAGTTCCTACAAGCTTTTCCCAGTTGGAAGGAACAGAATTAGCCAAAGAATGAGATATTGAGACTGGGAAAAGGATTTTTAGTCTATATAGAAAAGTATGCTTTTTACCATATAGAACTACTTAAAACTAAGCTTAATCACCAAGTAAGAACAATTCACTTTGTAAGAGGAAAAAAGGGGCTTTTTTTTTTATCTCCAAAGTCAACTTCCTACAAGCCTTTCCAGCCTGGAACGGACAGAATTCACCAAGGAATGTTCGATTCAGACTGGGAAAACCATGTTTTGTCAATCTTGAAAAGTTTGCTTTTTACTCTCTAGAACCACTTAAAACTAATCTTATCCGCCAAGTAACACCTTTCACTTTGCAAATCACTAGCTGTGTGTTTTTCTTCAAAGTCAAGTTCCTACAAGCTTTTCCCGCTTGGAAGGAACAGAATGCGCCTGAGAATGTGTGATTCGGACAGGGAAACACACTTTTTTTCTATATAGAAATGTATGCTTTTTACCTTCTAGGACCATTTAAAACAAAGGTTATTGGCCAAATAACCGCAATTCACTTTGTAAAACAGTAACTGTGTGTCTATCTTCAAAGTCAACTTCCAGCAAGCTTTTCCTGCTTGGATGAACAGTATTCGCCCAAGAATGAGAGATTCAGACCGGGAAAACCATGCTTTGTCTATACTGAAAAGTCTGGTTTTTACCGTCTAGCACCACTGAAAACTAAGTGTATTGGCCAAGCAAAGCAATTCACTTTCCAAACACCAGCTGTGTGTTTATCTTCAAAGTCAAGTTCCTACAAGCATTTCTCACTTGGATTGGACAAAATTCCCCAAAGAATGAGATTCAGACTGGGAAAACAATGTTTTGTCTATATTGAAAAGTCTGCTTTTACCCACTAGACCCACTTAAAACTAAGAATATTCTCCTGGTAAGAACAATTCCCTTTGCAAAAACAATTGCTGTGTGTTTGTCTTCAAAGTCAATTTTCTACAAGATTTTCCTGATTGGAACACACAGAATTTGCCAAAGAGAGAGAGATTGAGACTGGGAAAAGCTTTTTTAGAATATATAGATAAGTATGTTTTTTACCAACTAGAACTACTTAAAACAGAGCTTAATCCCAAAGTAAGAACAATTCACTTTGTAAAAAACTAGCTGTGTGTTTATCTTCAAAGTTCACTTCCTCCAAACTTTTCCCGATTGGAACGAACACGTTTCCTCTAAGAATGTGTGATTGAGATAGGGAAACACACGTTTTGTGTATATTTAAAAGTCTGCTTTTTTCCTCCTTTGAACCACTGAAAACTAAGCTTATTTTCTAAGTAACAGGACTTCACTTTGCAAAACACCACCTGTGTGTTTATCTTGAAAGTCACCTTCCTACAAGCTTTACACCCATGGAAAGGACAGTATCGGCCAAAGAATGAGAGATTCAGACTGGGAAAAACATGTTTGTCTCTATTGAAAAGTCTGCTTTTTGCCTCAAGAACCACTTAAAAGTAAGCTTCTTCGCCTAGTAACAGCAATTCACTTTGCAAAACACTAGCTGTGTGTTTATCTTGAAAGTCAACTTCCTACAAGCTTTTCCCTCTTGGAATGAAGAGATTTCGCCAAAGAATGAAAGACTGAGACTGGGAAAAGCTATTTCAGTCTATATAAATAAGTCTGCTTTTACCGTCTAGAACCACTTAAAACTAAGCTTATTGGTCAAGTAACAGCAATTCACTGTGCAAAACAGTAGCTGTGTGTTTGTCTTCAAAGTCAACTTCCTACAAGCTTTTCCTGCTGGAAGGAACAGAATTCTCCAAAGATTGTTGGATTCAGACTGGGAAATCCATGTTTTGTCTATATTGAAAAGTGTGCTTTTTTCGCTCTAGAACCACATAGAGCTAGGCTTATTCGCCAAGTAACTCCGATTTACTTTGCAAATCATTAGCTTTGTGTTCAGCTTCAAAGTCAAGTTCCTACAAGCTTTTTCCAGATGGAACGAACAGAACTCGACTGAGAATGTGTGATTCAGACAGGGAAACGCACTTTTTTCTATATAGAGAGGTATGCTTATCACCTTCTAGGACCATTTAAAAGAGAGCTTAATCACCAGGTAAAGAACAATTAACTTGTAAAATGAAAAATAAAAGGCTGTTTTTTTATCTTCAAAGTCAACTTCCTACAAGCTTTTCCCTCTTGGAATGAACAGAATTCGCCAAAGAATGAGAGACTAAGACTGGGAAAAGCTTTTTCAGTCTATATAAATAATTCTGCTTTTTTACAGTCTAGAACCACTTAAAACTAAGATTATTGGTCAAGTAACAGCAATTCACTTTTCAAAACACTAGCTGTGTGTTTATCTTCAAAGTCAACTTCCTACAAGCTTTACCCCCTTGGAGAGAACAGAATTCGCCAAAGAATGAGAGATTCAGACTGGAAAACCCATGTTTGTCTATATTCAAAAGTCTGCTTTTTAGCCTCAAGAACAACTTAAAAGTAAGCTTATTCGCCTAGTAACAGAAATTCACTATTCAAAACACTAGCTGTGTGTTTATCTTCTAAGTCAACTTCCTACAAGCTTTTCCCTTTTGGAACGAACAGAATTCACCAAAGAATGGGAGACTGAGACTGGGAAAAGCTTTTTCAGTCTATATGAATAAGTCTGCTTTTTACCATCTAGAACCAGTTAAAACTAAGCTTATTGGCCAAGTAACAGCAATTCATTTTGCAAAACACTGGCTGTGTGTTTATTTCAAAGTCAACATCTTCTAAGCTCTTCCCCCTTGGAGAGAACAGAATTCACCTAAGAATGTCTGATTCAGACTGGGAAATGCAAGTATTGTCTACATTGAAGTCTGCTTTTTACTGTCTAGGACCACTTAAAACTAAGCCCATTGGCCAAGTAAGAGCAATTCACTTTGCAGATCATTAGCTCTGTGTTTATCTTCAAAGTGAACTTCCTACAAGCTTTTCCCGCTTGGAACGAACAGAATTCGCCAAAGAATGTTGGATTCAGACTGGGAAACACATGTTTGGTCCACATAGAAAAGTCTGCTTTTTAATGTCTAGAACCACTTAAAACTAAGCTTATTGGCCAAGTAACAGCAATTCACTTTGCAAAACCCTAGCTGTGTGTTCATTTTCAATGTCAACTTCCTACAAGCTTTTCATACTGGAACCAACAGAATTCTTCAAAGAATGTTCGATTCTGACTGGGAAACCCATGTTTTGTCTACATTGAAAAGTGTGCTTCTTACCCTATAGAACCACTTTAAACTAAGCTTATTCACCAAGGAACAGCCATTCACTCTGCAAATCACCAGCTTTGTGTTAAGCTTCAAACTCAAGTTCCTACAAGGTTTTCCCAATTGGAAGGAACAGAATTAGCCAAAGAATGAGATATTGAGACTGGGAAAAGTATTTTTAGTCTATATAGAAAAGTATGCTTTTTACCATATAGAACTACTTAAAACTAAGCTTAATCACCAAGTAAGAACAATTCACTTTGTAAAAGGAAAAATGGGGCTTTTTTTTTATCTCCAAAGTCAACTTCCTACAAGCCTTTCCAGCCTGGAACGGACAGAATTCACCAAGGAATGTTTGATTCAGACTGAGAAAACCATGTTTTGTCATTCTTGAAAAGTCTGCTTTTTACTCTCTAGAACCACTTAAAACTAATCTTATCCGCCAAGTAACACCTTTCACTTTGCAAATCACTAGCTGTGTGTTTTTCTTCAAAGTCAAGTTCCTACAAGCTTTTCCCGCTTGGAAGGAACAGAATGCGCCTGAGAATGTGTGATTCGGACAGGGAAACACACTTTTTTTCTATATAGAAATGTATGCTTTTTACCTTCTAGGACCATTTAAAACAAAGGTTATTGGCCAAATAACCGCAATTCACTTTGTAAAACAGTAACTGTGTGTCTATCTTCAAAGTCAACTTTCAGCAAGCTTTTCCTGCTTGGATGAACAGTATTCGCCCAAGAATGAGAGATTCAGACCGGGAAAACCATGCTTTGTCTATACTGAAAAGTCTGTTTTTTACCGTCTAGCACCACTGAAAACTAAGTGTATTGGCCAAGCAAAGCAATTCACTTTCCAAACACCAGCTGTGTGTTTATCTTCAAAGTCAAGTTCCTACAAGCATTTCTCACTTGGATTGGACAAAATTCCCCAAAGAATGAGATTCAGACTGGGAAAACAATGTTTTGTCTATATTGAAAAGTCTGCTTTTACCCACTAGACCCACTTAAAACTAAGAATATTCTCCTGGTAAGAACAATTCCCTTTGCAAAAACAATTGCTGTGTGTTTGTCTTCAAAGTCAATTTTCTACAAGATTTTCCTGATTGGAACACACAGAATTTGCCAAAGAGAGAGAGATTGAGACTGGGAAAAGCTTTTTTAGAATATATAGATAAGTATGTTTTTTACCAACTAGAACTACTTAAAACAGAGCTTAATCCCAAAGTAAGAACAATTCACTTTGTAAAAAACTAGCTGTGTGTTTATCTTCAAAGTTCACTTCCTCCAAACTTTTCCCGATTGGAACGAACACGTTTCCTCTAAGAATGTGTGATTGAGATAGGGAAACACACGTTTTGTGTATATTTAAAAGTCTGCTTTTTTCCTCCTTTGAACCACTGAAAACTAAGCTTATTTTCTAAGTAACAGGACTTCACTTTGCAAAACACCACCTGTGTGTTTATCTTGAAAGTCACCTTCCTACAAGCTTTACACCCATGGAAAGGACAGTATCGGCCAAAGAATGAGAGATTCAGACTGGGAAAAACATGTTTGTCTCTATTGAAAAGTCTGCTTTTTGCCTCAAGAACCACTTAAAAGTAAGCTTCTTCGCCTAGTAACAGCAATTCACTTTGCAAAACACTAGCTGTGTGTTTATCTTGAAAGTCAACTTCCTACAAGCTTTTCCCTCTTGGAATGAAGAGATTTCGCCAAAGAATGAAAGACTGAGACTGGGAAAAGCTATTTCAGTCTATATAAATAAGTCTGCTTTTACCGTCTAGAACCACTTAAAACTAAGCTTATTGGTCAAGTAACAGCAATTCACTGTGCAAAACAGTAGCTGTGTGTTTATCTTCAAAGTCAACTTCCTACAAGCTTTTCCAACTGGAAGGAAAAGAATTCTCCAAAGATTGTTGGATTCAGACTGGGAAATCCATGTTTTGTCTATATTGAAAAGTGTGCTTTTTTCGCTCTAGAACCACATAGAGCTAGGCTTATTCGCCAAGTAACACCGATTTACTTTGCAAATCATTAGCTTTGTGTTCAGCTTCAAAGTCAAGTTCCTACAAGCTTTTTCCAGATGGAACGAACAGAACTCGACTGAGAATGTGTGATTCAGACAGGGAAACGCACTTTTTTCTATATAGAGAGGTATGCTTATCACCTTCTAGGACTATTTAAAAGAGAGCTTAATCACCAGGTAAGAACAATTCACTTGTAAAATGAAAAATAAAAGGCTGTTTTTTTATCTTCAAAGTCAACTTCCTACAAGCTTTTCCCTCTTGGAATGAACAGAATTCGCCAAAGAATGAGAGACTAAGACTGGGAAAAGCTTTTTCAGTCTATATAAATAATTCTTCTTTTTTACAGTCTAGAACCACTTAAAACTAAGATTATTGGTCAAGTAACAGCAATTCACTTTTCAAAACACTAGCTGTGTGTTTATCTTCAAAGTCAACTTCCTACAAGCTTTACCCCCTTGGAGAGAACAGAATTCGCCAAAGAATGAGAGATTCAGACTGGGAAACCCATGTTTGTCTATATTCAAAAGTCTGCTTTTTAGCCTCAAGAACAACTTGAAAGTAAGCTTATTCGCCTAGTAACAGAAATTCACTATTCAAAACACTAGCTGTGTGTTTATCTTCAAAGTCAACTTCCTACAAGCTTTTCCCTTTTGGAACGAACAGAATTCACCAAAGAATGGGAGACTGAGACTGGGAAAATCTTTTTCAGTCTATATGAATAAGTCTGCTTTTTACCATCTAGAACCAGTTAAAACTAAGCTTATTGGCCAAGTAACAGCAATTCATTTTGCAAAACATTGGCTGTGTGTTTATTTCAAAGTCAACATCTTCTAAGCTCTTCCCCCTTGGAGAGAACAGAATTCACCTAAGAATGTCTGATTCAGACTGGGAAATGCAAGTATTGTCTACATTGAAGTCTGCTTTTTACTGTCTAGGACCACTTAAAACTAAGCCCATTGGCCAAGTAAGAGCAATTCACTTTGCAGATCATTAGCTCTGTGTTTATCTTCAAAGTGAACTTCCTACAAGCTTTTCCCGCTTGGAACGAACAGAATTCGCCAAAGAATGTTGGATTCAGACTGGGAAACACATGTTTGGTCCACATAGAAAAGTCTGCTTTTTACTGTCTAGAACCACTTAAAACTAAGCTTATTGGCCAAGTAACAGCAATTCACTTTGCAAAACCCTAGCTGTGTGTTCATTTTCAATGTCAACTTCCTACAAGCTTTTCATACTGGAACCAACAGAATTCTGCAAAGAATGTTCGATTCTGACTGGGAAACCCATGTTTTGTCTACATTGAAAAGTGTGCTTCTTACCCTATAGAACCACTTTAAACTAAGCTTATTCACCAAGGAACAGCCATTCACTCTGCAAATCACCAGCTTTGTGTTAAGCTTCAAACTCAAGTTCCTACAAGGTTTTCCCAATTGGAAGGAACAGAATTAGCCAAAGAATGAGATATTGAGACTGGGAAAAGGATTTTTAGTCTATATAGAAAAGTATGCTTTTTACCATATAGAACTACTTAAAACTAAGCTTAATCACCAAGTAAGAACAATTCACTTTGTAAAAGGAAAAATGGGGCTTTTTTTTTATCTCCAAAGTCAACTTCCTACAAGCCTTTCCAGCCTGGAACGGACAGAATTCACCAAGGAATGTTTGATTCAGACTGAGAAAACCATGTTTTGTCAATCTTGAAAAGTCTGCTTTTTACTCTCTAGAACCACTTAAAACTAATCTTATCCGCCAAGTAACACCTTTCACTTTGCAAATCACTAGCTGTGTGTTTTTCTTCAAAGTCAAGTTCCTACAAGCTTTTCCCGCTTGGAAGGAACAGAATGCGCCTGAGAATGTGTGATTCGGACAGGGAAACACACTTTTTTTCTATATAGAAATGTATGCTTTTTACCTTCTAGGACCATTTAAAACAAAGGTTATTGGCCAAATAACCGCAATTCACTTTGTAAAACAGTAACTGTGTGTCTATCTTCAAAGTCAACTTCCAGCAAGCTTTTCCTGCTTGGATGAACAGTATTCGCCCAAGAATGAGAGATTCAGACCGGGAAAACCATGCTTTGTCTATACTGAAAAGTCTGGTTTTTACCGTCTAGCACCACTGAAAACTAAGTGTATTGGCCAAGCAAAGCAATTCACTTTCCAAACACCAGCTGTGTGTTTATCTTCAAAGTCAAGTTCCTACAAGCATTTCTCACTTGGATTGGACAAAATTCCCCAAAGAATGAGATTCAGACTGGGAAAACAATGTTTTGTCTATATTGAAAAGTCTGCTTTTACCCACTAGACCCACTTAAAACTAAGAATAATCTCCTGGTAAGAACAATTCCCTTTACAAAAACAATTGCTGTGTGTTTGTCTTCAAAGTCAACTTTCTACAAGATTTTCATGATTGGAACACACAGAATTTGCCAAAGAGAGAGAGATTGAGACTGGGAAAAGCTTTTTTAGAATATATAGATAAGTATGTTTTTTACCAACTAGAACTACTTAAAACAGAGCTTAATCCCAAAGTAAGAACAATTCACTTTGTAAAAATCTAGCTGTGTGTTTATCTTCAAAGTTCACTTCCTCCAAACTTTTCCCGATTGGAACTAACACGTTTCCTCTAAGAATGTGTGATTGAGATAGGGAAACACACGTTTTGTGTATATATAAAAGTCTGCTTTTTTCCTCCTTTGAACCACTGAAAACTAAGCTTATTTTCCAAGTAACAGCACTTCACTTTGCAAAACACTACCTGTGTGTTTATCTTGAAAGTCACCTTCCTACAAGCTTTACACCCATGGAAAGGACAGTATTGGCCAAAGAATGAGAGATTCAGACTGGGAAAAACATGTTTGTCTCTATTGAAAAGTCTGCTTTTTGCCTCAAGAACCACTTAAAAGTAAGCTTCTTAGCCTAGTAACAGCAATTCACTTTGCAAAACACTAGCTGTGTGTTTATCTTGAAAGTCAACTTCCTACAAGCTTTTCCCTCTTGGAATGAAGAGATTTCGCCAAAGAATGAAAGACTGAGACTGGGAAAAGCTATTTCAGTCTATATAAATAAGTCTGCTTTTACCGTCTAGAACCACTTAAAACTAAGCTTATTGGTCAAGTAACAGCAATTCACTGTGCAAAACAGTAGCTGTGTGTTTATCTTCAAAGTCAACTTCCTACAAGCTTTTCCTACTGGAAGGAAAAGAATTCTCCAAAGATTGTTGGATTCAGACTGGGAAATCCATGTTTTGTCTATATTGAAAAGTGTGCTTTTTTCGCTCTAGAACCACATAGAGCTAGGCTTATTCGCCAAGTAACACCGATTTACTTTGCAAATCATTAGCTTTGTGTTCAGCTTCAAAGTCAAGTTCCTACAAGCTTTTTCCAGATGGAACGAACAGAACTCGACTGAGAATGTGTGATTCAGACAGGGAAACGCACTTTTTTCTATATAGAGAGGTATGCTTATCACCTTCTAGGACCATTTAAAAGAGAGCTTAATCACCAGGTAAGAACAATTCACTTGTAAAATGAAAAATAAAAGGCTGTTTTTTTATCTTCAAAGTCAACTTCCTACAAGCTTTTCCCTCTTGGAATGAACAGAATTCGCCAAAGAATGAGAGACTAAGACTGGGAAAAGCTTTTTCAGTCTATATAAATAATTCTGCTTTTTTACAGTCTAGAACCACTTAAAACTAAGATTATTGGTCAAGTAACAGCAATTCACTTTTCAAAACACTAGCTGTGTGTTTATCTTCAAAGTCAACTTCCTACAAGCTTTACCCCCTTGGAGAGAACAGAATTCGCCAAAGAATGAGAGATTCAGACTGGAAAACCCATGTTTGTCTATATTCAAAAGTCTGCTTTTTAGCCTCAAGAACAACTTGAAAGTAAGCTTATTCGCCTAGTAACAGAAATTCACTATTCAAAACACTAGCTGTGTGTTTATCTTCAAAGTCAACTTCCTACAAGCTTTTCCCTTTTGGAACGAACTGAATTCACCAAAGAATGGGAGACTGAGACTGGGAAAAGCTTTTTCAGTCTATATGAATAAGTCTGCTTTTACCATCTAGAACCAGTTAAAACTAAGCTTATTGGCCAAGTAACAGCAATTCATTTTGCAAAACACTGGCTGTGTGTTTATTTCAAAGTCAACATCTTCTAAGCTCTTCCCCCTTGGAGAGAACAGAATTCACCTAAGAATGTCTGATTCAGACTGGGAAATGCAAGTATTGTCTACATTGAAGTCTGCTTTTTACTGTCTAGGACCACTTAAAACTAAGCCCATTGGCCAAGTAAGAGCAATTCACTTTGCAGATCATTAGCTTGTGTTTATCTTCAAAGTGAACTTCCTACAAGCTTTTCCCGCTTGGAACGAACAGAATTCGCCAAAGAATGTTGGATTCAGACTGGGAAACACATGTTTGGTCCACATAGAAAAGTCTGCTTTTTACTGTCTAGAACCACTTAAAACTAAGCTTATTGGCCAAGTAACAGCAATTCACTTTGCAAAACCCTAGCTGTGCGTTCATTTTCAATGTCAACTTCCTACAAGCTTTTCATACTGGAACCAACAGAATTCTGCAAAGAATGTTCGATTCTGACTGGGAAACCCATGTTTTGTCTACATTGAAAAGTGTGCTTCTTACCCTATAGAACCACTTTAAACTAAGCTTATTCACCAAGGAACAGCCATTCACTCTGCAAATCACCAGCTTTGTGTTCAGCTTCAAACTCAAGTTCCTACAAGCTTTTCCCAATTGGAAGGAACAGAATTAGCCAAAGAATGAGATATTGAGACTGGGAAAAGGATTTTTAGTCTATATAGAAAAGTATGCTTTTTACCATATAGAACTACTTAAAACTAAGCTTAATCACCAAGTAAGAACAATTCACTTTGTAAGAGGAAAAAAGGGGCTTTTTTTTTTATCTCCAAAGTCAACTTCCTACAAGCCTTTCCAGCCTGGAACGGACAGAATTCACCAAGGAATGTTCGATTCAGACTGGGAAAACCATGTTTTGTCAATCTTGAAAAGTCTGCTTTTTACTCTCTAGAACCACTTAAAACTAATCTTATCCGCCAAGTAACACCTTTCACTTTGCAAATCACTAGCTGTGTGTTTTTCTTCAAAGTCAAGTTCCTACAAGCTTTTCCCGCTTGGAAGGAACAGAATGCGCCTGAGAATGTGTGATTCGGACAGGGAAACACACTTTTTTTCTATATAGAAATGTATGCTTTTTACATTCTAGGACCATTTAAAACAAAGGTTATTGGCCAAATAACCGCAATTCACTTTGTAAAACAGTAACTGTGTGTCTATCTTCAAAGTCAACTTCCAGCAAGCTTTTCCTGCTTGGATGAACAGTATTCGCCCAAGAATGAGAGATTCAGACCGGGAAAACCATGCTTTGTCTATACTGAAAAGTCTGGTTTTTACCGTCTAGCACCACTGAAAACTAAGTGTATTGGCCAAGCAAAGCAATTCACTTTCCAAACACCAGCTGTGTGTTTATCTTCAAAGTCAAGTTCCTACAAGCATTTCTCACTTGGATTGGACAAAATTCCCCAAAGAATGAGATTCAGACTGGGAAAACAATGTTTTGTCTATATTGAAAAGTCTGCTTTTACCCACTAGACCCACTTAAAACTAAGAATATTCTCCTGGTAAGAACAATTCCCTTTGCAAAAACAATTGCTGTGTGTTTGTCTTCAAAGTCAACTTTCTACAAGATTTTCATGATTGGAACACACAGAATTTGCCAAAGAGAGAGAGATTGAGACTGGGAAAAGCTTTTTTAGAATATATAGATAAGTATGTTTTTTACCAACTAGAACTACTTAAAACAGAGCTTAATCCCAAAGTAAGAACAATTCACTTTGTAAAAAACTAGCTGTGTGTTTATCTTCAAAGTTCACTTCCTCCAAACTTTTCCCGATTGGAACGAACACGTTTCCTCTAAGAATGTGTGATTGAGATAGGGAAACACACGTTTTGTGTATATTTAAAAGTCTGCTTTTTTCCTCCTTTGAACCACTGAAAACTAAGCTTATTTTCTAAGTAACAGGACTTCACTTTGCAAAACACCACCTGTGTGTTTATCTTGAAAGTCACCTTCCTACAAGCTTTACACCCATGGAAAGGACAGTATTGGCCAAAGAATGAGAGATTCAGACTGGGAAAAACATGTTTGTCTCTATTGAAAAGTCTGCTTTTTGCCTCAAGAACCACTTAAAAGTAAGCTTCTTCGCCTAGTAACAGCAATTCACTTTGCAAAACACTAGCTGTGTGTTTATCTTGAAAGTCAACTTCCTACAAGCTTTTCCCTCTTGGAATGAAGAGATTTCGCCAAAGAATGAAAGACTGAGACTGGGAAAAGCTATTTCAGTCTATATAAATAAGTCTGCTTTTACCGTCTAGAACCACTTAAAACTAAGCTTATTGGTCAAGTAACAGCAATTCACTGTGCAAAACAGTAGCTGTGTGTTTATCTTCAAAGTCAACTTCCTACAAGCTTTTCCTACTGGAAGGAAAAGAATTCTCCAAAGATTGTTGGATTCAGACTGGGAAATCCATGTTTTGTCTATATTGAAAAGTGTGCTTTTTTCGCTCTAGAACCACATAGAGCTAGGCTTATTCGCCAAGTAACACCGATTTACTTTGCAAATCATTAGCTTTGTGTTCAGCTTCAAAGTCAAGTTCCTACAAGCTTTTTCCAGATGGAACGAACAGAACTCGACTGAGAATGTGTGATTCAGACAGGGAAACGCACTTTTTTCTATATAGAGAGGTATGCTTATCACCTTCTAGGACCATTTAAAAGAGAGCTTAATCACCAGGTAAGAACAATTCACTTGTAAAATGAAAAATAAAAGGCTGTTTTTTTATCTTCAAAGTCAACTTCCTACAAGCTTTTCCCTCTTGGAATGAACAGAATTCGCCAAAGAATGAGAGACTAAGACTGGGAAAAGCTTTTTCAGTCTATATAAATAATTCTGCTTTTTTACAGTCTAGAACCACTTAAAACTAAGATTATTGGTCAAGTAACAGCAATTCACTTTTCAAAACACTAGCTGTGTGTTTATCTTCAAAGTCAACTTCCTACAAGCTTTACCCCCTTGGAGAGAACAGAATTCGCCAAAGAATGAGAGATTCAGACTGGAAAACCCATGTTTGTCTATATTCAAAAGTCTGCTTTTTAGCCTCAAGAACAACTTAAAAGTAAGCTTATTCGCCTAGTAACAGAAATTCACTATTCAAAACACTAGCTGTGTGTTTATCTTCAAAGTCAACTTCCTACAAGCTTTTCCCTTTTGGAACGAACAGAATTCACCAAAGAATGGGAGACTGAGACTGGGAAAATCTTTTTCAGTCTATATGAATAAGTCTGCTTTTTACCATCTAGAACCAGTTAAAACTAAGCTTATTGGCCAAGTAACAGCAATACATTTTGCAAAACACTGGCTGTGTGTTTATTTCAAAGTCAACATCTTCTAAGCTCTTCCCCCTTGGAGAGAACAGAATTCACCTAAGAATGTCTGATTCAGACTGGGAAATGCAAGTATTGTCTACATTGAAGTCTGCTTTTTACTGTCTAGGACCACTTAAAACTAAGCCCATTGGCCAAGTAAGAGCAATTCACTTTGCAGATCATTAGCTCTGTGTTTATCTTCAAAGTGAACTTCCTACAAGCTTTTCCCGCTTGGAACGAACAGAATTCGCCAAAGAATGTTGGATTCAGACTGGGAAACACATGTTTGGTCCACATAGAAAAGTCTGCTTTTTACTGTCTAGAACCACTTAAAACTAAGCTTATTGGCCAAGTAACAGCAATTCACTTTGCAAAACCCTAGCTGTGTGTTCATTTTCAATGTCAACTTCCTACAAGCTTTTCATACTGGAACCAACAGAATTCTGCAAAGAATGTTCGATTCTGACTGGGAAACCCATGTTTTGTCTACATTAAAAAGTGTGCTTCTTACCCTATAGAACCACTTTAAACTAAGCTTATTCACCAAGGAACAGCCATTCACTCTGCAAATCACCAGCTTTGTGTTAAGCTTCAAACTCAAGTTCCTACAAGGTTTTCCCAATTGGAAGGAACAGAATTAGCCAAAGAATGAGATATTGAGACTGGGAAAAGGATTTTTAGTCTATATAGAAAAGTATGCTTTTTACCATATAGAACTACTTAAAACTAAGCTTAATCACCAAGTAAGAACAATTCACTTTGTAAAAGGAAAAATGGGGCTTTTTTTTTATCTCCAAAGTCAACTTCCTACAAGCCTTTCCAGCCTGGAACGGACAGAATTCACCAAGGAATGTTTGATTCAGACTGAGAAAACCATGTTTTGTCAATCTTGAAAAGTCTGCTTTTTACTCTCTAGAACCACTTAAAACTAATCTTATCCGCCAAGTAACACCATTCACTTTGCAAATCACTAGCTGTGTGTTTTTCTTCAAAGTCAAGTTCCTACAAGCTTTTCCCGCTTGGAAGGAACAGAATGCGCCTGAGAATGTGTGATTCGGACAGGGAAACACACTTTTTTTCTATATAGAAATGTATGCTTTTTACATTCTAGGACCATTTAAAACAAAGGTTATTGGCCAAATAACCGCAATTCACTTTGTAAAACAGTAACTGTGTGTCTATCTTCAAAGTCAACTTCCAGCAAGCTTTTCCTGCTTGGATGAACAGTATTCGCCCAAGAATGAGAGATTCAGACCGGGAAAACCATGCTTTGTCTATACTGAAAAGTCTGGTTTTTACTGTCTAGCACCACTGAAAACTAAGTGTATTGGCCAAGCAAAGCAATTCACTTTCCAAACACCAGCTGTGTGTTTATCTTCAAAGTCAAGTTCCTACAAGCATTTCTCACTTGGATTGGACAAAATTCCCCAAAGAATGAGATTCAGACTGGGAAAACAATGTTTTGTCTATATTGAAAAGTCTGCTTTTACCCACTAGACCCAGTTAAAACTAAGAATAATCTCCTGGTAAGAACAATTCCCTTTGCAAAAACAATTGCTGTGTGTTTGTCTTCAAAGTCAACTTTCTACAAGATTTTCATGATTGGAACACACAGAATTTGCCAAAGAGAGAGAGATTGAGACTGGGAAAAGCTTTTTTAGAATATATAGATAAGTATGTTTTTTACCAACTAGAACTACTTAAAACAGAGCTTAATCCCAAAGTAAGAACAATTCACTTTGTAAAAAACTAGCTGTGTGTTTATCTTCAAAGTTCACTTCCTCCAAACTTTTCCCGATTGGAACGAACACGTTTCCTCTAAGAATGTGTGATTGAGATAGGGAAACACACGTTTTGTGTATATATAAAAGTCTGCTTTTTTCCTCCTTTGAACCACTGAAAACTAAGCTTATTTTCCAAGTAACAGCACTTCACTTTGCAAAACACTACCTGTGTGTTTATCTTGAAAGTCACCTTCCTACAAGCTTTACACCCATGGAAAGGACAGTATTGGCCAAAGAATAAGAGATTCAGACTGGGAAAAACATGTTTGTCTCTATTGAAAAGTCTGCTTTTTGCCTCAAGAACCACTTAAAAGTAAGCTTCTTAGCCTAGTAACAGCAATTCACTTTGCAAAACACTAGCTGTGTGTTTATCTTGAAAGTCAACTTCCTACAAGCTTTTCCCTCTTGGAATGAAGAGAATTCGCCAAAGAATGAAAGACTGAGACTGGGAAAAGCTATTTCAGTCTATATAAATAAGTCTGCTTTTTACCGTCTAGAACCACTTAAAACTAAGCTTATTGGTCAAGTAACAGCAATTCACTGTGCAAAACAGTAGCTGTGTGTTTATCTTCAAAGTCAACTTCCTACAAGCTTTTCCTACTGGAAGGAAAAGAATTCTCCAAAGATTGTTGGATTCAGACTGGGAAATCCATGTTTTGTCTATATTGAAAAGTGTGCTTTTTTCGCTCTAGAACCACATAGAGCTAGGCTTATTGGCAAAGTAACACCGATTCACTTTGCCAATCATTAGCTTTGTGTTCAGCTTCAAAGTCAAGTTCCTACAAGCTTTTTCCGCATGGAACGAACAGAACTCGACTGAGAATGTGTTTCAGACAGGGAAACGCACTTTTTTCTATATAGAGAGGTATGCTTATCACCTTCTAGGACCATTTAAAACAGAGCTTAATCACCAGGTAAGAACAATTCACTTGTAAAATGAAAAAAAAAAAGGCTGTTTTTTTATCATGAAAGTCAACTTCCTACAAGCTTTTCCCTCTTGGAATGAACAGAATTCGCCAAAGAATGAGAGACGAAGACTGGGAAAAGCTTTTTCAGTCTATAT
The DNA here is from genome assembly GCF_021556685.1 of Rattus norvegicus. NCBI lineage: Eukaryota > Metazoa > Chordata > Mammalia > Rodentia > Muridae > Rattus > Rattus norvegicus. The sequence continues at coordinate 69,800,391 of NC_141555.1, forward strand.
AAATAAGTCTGCTTTTTTACAGTCTAGAACCACTTAAAACTAAGATTATTGGTCAAGTAACAGCAATTCACTTTTCAAAACACTAGCTGTGTGTTTATCTTCAAAGTCAACTTCCTACAAGCTTTACCCCCTTGGAGAGAACAGAATTCGCCAAAGAATGAGAGATTCAGACTGGGAAACCCATGTTTGTCTATATTCAAAAGTCTGCTTTTTAGCCTCAAGAACAACTTGAAAGTAAGCTTATTCGCCTAGTAACAGAAATTCACTTTTCAAAACACTAGCTGTGTGTTTATCTTCAAAGTCAACTTCCTACAAGCTTTTCCCTTTTGGAACGAACAGAATTCACCAAAGAATGGGAGACTGAGACTGGGAAAAGCTTTTTCAGTCTATATAAATAAGTCTGCTTTTTACCATCTAGAACCAGTTAAAACTAAGCTTATTGGCCAAGTAACAGCAATTCATTTTGCAAAACACTAGCTGTGTGTTTATTTCAAAGTCAACATCTTCTAAGCTCTTCGCCCTTGGAGAGAACAGAATTCACCTAAGAATGTCTGATTCAGACTGGGAAATGCAAGTATTGTCTACATTGAAAGTCTGCTTTTTACTGTCTAGGACCACTTAAAACTAAGCCCATTGGCCAAGTAAGAGCAATTCACTTTGCAGATCATTAGCTCTGTGTTTATCTTCAAAGTGAACTTCCTACAAGCTTTTCCCGCTTGGAACGAACAGAATTCGCCAAAGAATGTTGGATTCAGACTGGGAAACACATGTTTGGTCCACATAGAAAAGTCTGCTTTTTACTGTCTAGAACCACTTAAAACTAAGCTTATTGGCCAAGTAACAGCAATTCACTTTGCAAAACCCTAGCTGTGCGTTTATTTTCAATGTCAACTTCCTACAAGCTTTTCATACTGGAACCAACAGAATTCTGCAAAGAATGTTCGATTCTGACTGGGAAACCCATGTTTTGTCTACATTGAAAAGTGTGCTTCTTACCCTATAGAACCACTTTAAACTAAGCTTATTCACCAAGGAACAGCCATTCACTCTGCAAATCACCAGCTTTGTGTGCAGCTTCAAACTCAAGTTCCTACAAGGTTTTCCCAATTGGAAGGAACAGAATTAGCCAAAGAATGAGATATTGAGACTGGGAAAAGGATTTTTAGTCTATATAGAAAAGTATGCTTTTTACCATATAGAACTACTTAAAACTAAGCTTAATCACCAAGTAAGAACAATTCACTTTGTAAGAGGAAAAAAGGGGCTTTTTTTTTTTTATCTCCAAAGTCAACTTCCTACAAGCCTTTCCAGCCTGGAACGGACAGAATTCACCAAGGAATGTTCGATTCAGACTGGGAAAACCATGTTTTGTCAATCTTGAAAAGTCTGCTTTTTACTCTCTAGAACCACTTAAAACTAATCTTATCCGCCAAGTAACACCTTTCACTTTGCAAATCACTAGCTGTGTGTTTTTCTTCAAAGTCAAGTTCCTACAAGCTTTTCCCGCTTGGAAGGAACAGAATGCGCCTGAGAATGTGTGATTCGGACAGGGAAACACACTTTTTTTCTATATAGAAATGTATGCTTTTTACCTTCTAGGACCATTTAAAACAAAGGTTATTGGCCAAATAACCGCAATTCACTTTGTAAAACAGTAACTGTGTGTCTATCTTCAAAGTCAACTTCCAGCAAGCTTTTCCTGCTTGGATGAACAGTATTCGCCCAAGAATGAGAGATTCAGACCGGGAAAACCATGCTTTGTCTATACTGAAAAGTCTGGTTTTTACCGTCTAGCACCACTGAAAACTAAGTGTATTGGCCAAGCAAAGCAATTCATTTCCAAACACCAGCTGTGTGTTTATCTTCAAAGTCAAGTTCCTACAAGCATTTCTCACTTGGATTGGACAAAATTCCCCAAAGAATGAGATTCAGACTGGGAAAACAATGTTTTGTCTATATTGAAAAGTCTGCTTTTACCCACTAGACCCACTTAAAACTAAGAATATTCTCCTGGTAAGAACAATTCCCTTTGCAAAAACAATTGCTGTGTGTTTGTCTTCAAAGTCAATTTTCTACAAGATTTTCCTGATTGGAACACACAGAATTTGCCAAAGAGAGAGAGATTGAGACTGGGAAAAGCTTTTTTAGAATATATAGATAAGTATGTTTTTTACCAACTAGAACTACTTAAAACAGAGCTTAATCCCAAAGTAAGAACAATTCACTTTGTAAAAAACTAGCTGTGTGTTTATCTTCAAAGTTCACTTCCTCCAAACTTTTCCCGATTGGAACGAACACGTTTCCTCTAAGAATGTGTGATTGAGATAGGGAAACACACGTTTTGTGTATATATAAAAGTCTGCTTTTTTCCTCCTTTGAACCACTGAAAACTAAGCTTATTTTCTAAGTAACAGTACTTCACTTTGCAAAACACCACCTGTGTGTTTATCTTGAAAGTCACCTTCCTACAAGCTTTACACCCATGGAAAGGACAGTATCGGCCAAAGAATGAGAGATTCAGACTGGGAAAAACATGTTTGTCTCTATTGAAAAGTCTGCTTTTTGCCTCAAGAACCACTTAAAAGTAAGCTTCTTCGCCTAGTAACAGCAATTCACTTTGCAAATCACTCGCTGCGTGTTTATCTTGAAAGTCAACTTCCTACAAGCTTTTCCCTCTTGGAATGAAGAGATTTCGCCAAAGAATGAAAGACTGAGACTGGGAAAAGCTATTTCAGTCTATATAAATAAGTCTGCTTTTACCGTCTAGAACCACTTAAAACTAAGCTTATTGGTCAAGTAACAGCAATTCACTGTGCAAAACAGTAGCTGTGTGTTTGTCTTCAAAGTCAACTTCCTACAAGCTTTTCCTGCTGGAAGGAACAGAATTCTCCAAAGATTGTTGGATTCAGACTGGGAAATCCATGTTTTGTCTATATTGAAAAGTGTGCTTTTTTCGCTCTAGAACCACATAGAGCTAGGCTTATTCGCCAAGTAACACCGATTTACTTTGCAAATCATTAGCTTTGTGTTCAGCTTCAAAGTCAAGTTCCTACAAGCTTTTTCCAGATGGAACGAACAGAACTCGACTGAGAATGTGTGATTCAGACAGGGAAACGCACTTTTTTCTATATAGAGAGGTATGCTTATCACCTTCTAGGACCATTTAAAAGAGAGCTTAATCACCAGGTAAGAACAATTCACTTGTAAAATGAAAAATAAAAGGCTGTTTTTTTATCTTCAAAGTCAACTTCCTACAAGCTTTTCCCTCTTGGAATGAACAGAATTCGCCAAAGAATGAGAGACTAAGACTGGGAAAAGCTTTTTCAGTCTATATAAATAATTCTGCTTTTTTACAGTCTAGAACCACTTAAAACTAAGATTATTGGTCAAGTAACAGCAATTCACTTTTCAAAACACTAGCTGTGTGTTTATCTTCAAAGTCAACTTCCTACAAGCTTTACCCCCTTGGAGAGAACAGAATTCGCCAAAGAATGAGAGATTCAGACTGGAAAACCCATGTTTGTCTATATTCAAAAGTCTGCTTTTTAGCCTCAAGAACAACTTAAAAGTAAGCTTATTCGCCTAGTAACAGAAATTCACTATTCAAAACACTAGCTGTGTGTTTATCTTCAAAGTCAACTTCCTACAAGCTTTTCCCTTTTGGAACGAACAGAATTCACCAAAGAATGGGAGACTGAGACTGGGAAAATCTTTTTCAGTCTATATGAATAAGTCTGCTTTTTACCATCTAGAACCAGTTAAAACTAAGCTTATTGGCCAAGTAACAGCAATTCATTTTGCAAAACACTGGCTGTGTGTTTATTTCAAAGTCAACATCTTCTAAGCTCTTCCCCCTTGGAGAGAACAGAATTCACCTAAGAATGTCTGATTCAGACTGGGAAATGCAAGTATTGTCTACATTGAAGTCTGCTTTTTACTGTCTAGGACCACTTAAAACTAAACCCATTGGCCAAGTAAGAGCAATTCACTTTGCAGATCATTAGCTCTGTGTTTATCTTCAAAGTGAACTTCCTACAAGCTTTTCCCGCTTGGAACGAACAGAATTCGCCAAAGAATGTTGGATTCAGACTGGGAAACACATGTTTGGTCCACATAGAAAAGTCTGCTTTTTACTGTCTAGAACCACTTAAAACTAAGCTTATTGGCCAAGTAACAGCAATTCACTTTGCAAAACCCTAGCTGTGCGTTCATTTTCAATGTCAACTTCCTACAAGCTTTTCATACTGGAACCAACAGAATTCTGCAAAGAATGTTCGATTCTGACTGGGAAACCCATGTTTTGTCTACATTGAAAAGTGTGCTTCTTACCCTATAGAACCACTTTAAACTAAGCTTATTCACCAAGGAACAGCCATTCACTCTGCAAATCACCAGCTTTGTGTTCAGCTTCAAACTCAAGTTCCTACAAGCTTTTCCCAGTTGGAAGGAACAGAATTAGCCAAAGAATGAGATATTGAGACTGGGAAAAGGATTTTTAGTCTATATAGAAAAGTATGCTTTTTACCATATAGAACTACTTAAAACTAAGCTTAATCACCAAGTAAGAACAATTCACTTTGTAAGAGGAAAAAAGGGGCTTTTTTTTTTATCTCCAAAGTCAACTTCCTACAAGCCTTTCCAGCCTGGAACGGACAGAATTCACCAAGGAATGTTCGATTCAGACTGGGAAAACCATGTTTTGTCAATCTTGAAAAGTCTGCTTTTTACTCTCTAGAACCACTTAAAACTAATCTTATCCGCCAAGTAACACCTTTCACTTTGCAAATCACTAGCTGTGTGTTTTTCTTCAAAGTCAAGTTCCTACAAGCTTTTCCCGCTTGGAAGGAACAGAATGCGCCTGAGAATGTGTGATTCGGACAGGGAAACACACTTTTTTTCTATATAGAAATGTATGCTTTTTACCTTCTAGGACCATTTAAAACAAAGGTTATTGGCCAAATAACCGCAATTCACTTTGTAAAACAGTAACTGTGTGTCTATCTTCAAAGTCAACTTCAAGCAAGCTTTTCCTGCTTGGATGAACAGTATTCGCCCAAGAATGAGAGATTCAGACCGGGAAAACCATGCTTTGTCTATACTGAAAAGTCTGGTTTTTACCGTCTAGCACCACTGAAAACTAAGTGTATTGGCCAAGCAAAGCAATTCACTTTCCAAACACCAGCTGTGTGTTTATCTTCAAAGTCAAGTTCCTACAAGCATTTCTCACTTGGATTGGACAAAATTCCCCAAAGAATGAGATTCAGACTGGGAAAACAATGTTTTGTCTATATTGAAAAGTCTGCTTTTACCCACTAGACCCACTTAAAACTAAGAATATTCTCCTGGTAAGAACAATTCCCTTTGCAAAAACAATTGCTGTGTGTTTGTCTTCAAAGTCAATTTTCTACAAGATTTTCCTGATTGGAACACACAGAATTTGCCAAAGAGAGAGAGATTGAGACTGGGAAAAGCTTTTTTAGAATATATAGATAAGTATGTTTTTTACCAACTAGAACTACTTAAAACAGAGCTTAATCCCAAAGTAAGAACAATTCACTTTGTAAAAAACTAGCTGTGTGTTTATCTTCAAAGTTCACTTCCTCCAAACTTTTCCCGATTGGAACGAACACGTTTCCTCTAAGAATGTGTGATTGAGATAGGGAAACACACGTTTTGTGTATATTTAAAAGTCTGCTTTTTTCCTCCTTTGAACCACTGAAAACTAAGCTTATTTTCTAAGTAACAGGACTTCACTTTGCAAAACACCACCTGTGTGTTTATCTTGAAAGTCACCTTCCTACAAGCTTTACACCCATGGAAAGGACAGTATCGGCCAAAGAATGAGAGATTCAGACTGGGAAAAACATGTTTGTCTCTATTGAAAAGTCTGCTTTTTGCCTCAAGAACCACTTAAAAGTAAGCTTCTTCGCCTAGTAACAGCAATTCACTTTGCAAAACACTAGCTGTGTGTTTATCTTGAAAGTCAACTTCCTACAAGCTTTTCCCTCTTGGAATGAAGAGATTTCGCCAAAGAATGAAAGACTGAGACTGGGAAAAGCTATTTCAGTCTATATAAATAAGTCTGCTTTTACCGTCTAGAACCACTTAAAACTAAGCTTATTGGTCAAGTAACAGCAATTCACTGTGCAAAACAGTAGCTGTGTGTTTATCTTCAAAGTCAACTTCCTACAAGCTTTTCCAACTGGAAGGAAAAGAATTCTCCAAAGATTGTTGGATTCAGACTGGGAAATCCATGTTTTGTCTATATTGAAAAGTGTGCTTTTTTCGCTCTAGAACCACATAGAGCTAGGCTTATTCGCCAAGTAACACCGATTTACTTTGCAAATCATTAGCTTTGTGTTCAGCTTCAAAGTCAAGTTCCTACAAGCTTTTTCCAGATGGAACGAACAGAACTCGACTGAGAATGTGTGATTCAGACAGGGAAACGCACTTTTTTCTATATAGAGAGGTATGCTTATCACCTTCTAGGACCATTTAAAAGAGAGCTTAATCACCAGGTAAGAACAATTCACTTGTAAAATGAAAAATAAAAGGCTGTTTTTTTATCTTCAAAGTCAACTTCCTACAAGCTTTTCCCTCTTGGAATGAACAGAATTCGCCAAAGAATGAGAGACTAAGACTGGGAAAAGCTTTTTCAGTCTATATAAATAATTCTGCTTTTTTACAGTCTAGAACCACTTAAAACTAAGATTATTGGTCAAGTAACAGCAATTCACTTTTCAAAACACTAGCTGTGTGTTTATCTTCAAAGTCAACTTCCTACAAGCTTTACCCCCTTGGAGAGAACAGAATTCGCCAAAGAATGAGAGATTCAGACTGGAAAACCCATGTTTGTCTATATTCAAAAGTCTGCTTTTTAGCCTCAAGAACAACTTAAAAGTAAGCTTATTCGCCTAGTAACAGAAATTCACTATTCAAAACACTAGCTGTGTGTTTATCTTCAAAGTCAACTTCCTACAAGCTTTTCCCTTTTGGAACGAACAGAATTCACCAAAGAATGGGAGACTGAGACTGGGAAAATCTTTTTCAGTCTATATGAATAAGTCTGCTTTTTACCATCTAGAACCAGTTAAAACTAAGCTTATTGGCCAAGTAACAGCAATACATTTTGCAAAACACTGGCTGTGTGTTTATTTCAAAGTCAACATCTTCTAAGCTCTTCCCCCTTGGAGAGAACAGAATTCACCTAAGAATGTCTGATTCAGACTGGGAAATGCAAGTATTGTCTACATTGAAGTCTGCTTTTTACTGTCTAGGACCACTTAAAACTAAGCCCATTGGCCAAGTAAGAGCAATTCACTTTGCAGATCATTAGCTCTGTGTTTATCTTCAAAGTGAACTTCCTACAAGCTTTTCCCGCTTGGAACGAACAGAATTCGCCAAAGAATGTTGGATTCAGACTGGGAAACACATGTTTGGTCCACATAGAAAAGTCTGCTTTTTACTGTCTAGAACCACTTAAAACTAAGCTTATTGGCCAAGTAACAGCAATTCACTTTGCAAAACCCTAGCTGTGTGTTCATTTTCAATGTCAACTTCCTACAAGCTTTTCATACTGGAACCAACAGAATTCTGCAAAGAATGTTCGATTCTGACTGGGAAACCCATGTTTTGTCTACATTGAAAAGTGTGCTTCTTACCCTATAGAACCACTTTAAACTAAGCTTATTCACCAAGGAACAGCCATTCACTCTGCAAATCACCAGCTTTGTGTTAAGCTTCAAACTCAAGTTCCTACAAGGTTTTCCCAATTGGAAGGAACAGAATTAGCCAAAGAATGAGATATTGAGACTGGGAAAAGTATTTTTAGTCTATATAGAAAAGTATGCTTTTTACCATATAGAACTACTTAAAACTAAGCTTAATCACCAAGTAAGAACAATTCACTTTGTAAAAGGAAAAATGGGGCTTTTTTTTTATCTCCAAAGTCAACTTCCTACAAGCCTTTCCAGCCTGGAACGGACAGAATTCACCAAGGAATGTTTGATTCAGACTGAGAAAACCATGTTTTGTCAATCTTGAAAAGTCTGCTTTTTACTCTCTAGAACCACTTAAAACTAATCTTATCCGCCAAGTAACACCTTTCACTTTGCAAATCACTAGCTGTGTGTTTTTCTTCAAAGTCAAGTTCCTACAAGCTTTTCCCGCTTGGAAGGAACAGAATGCGCCTGAGAATGTGTGATTCGGACAGGGAAACACACTTTTTTCTATATAGAAATGTATGCTTTTTACCTTCTAGGACCATTTAAAACAAAGGTTATTGGCCAAATAACCGCAATTCACTTTGTAAAACAGTAACTGTGTGTCTATCTTCAAAGTCAACTTTCAGCAAGCTTTTCCTGCTTGGATGAACAGTATTCGCCCAAGAATGAGAGATTCAGACCGGGAAAACCATGCTTTGTCTATACTGAAAAGTCTGGTTTTTACTGTCTAGCACCACTGAAAACTAAGTGTATTGGCCAAGCAAAGCAATTCACTTTCCAAACACCAGCTGTGTGTTTATCTTCAAAGTCAAGTTCCTACAAGCATTTCTCACTTGGATTGGACAAAATTCCCCAAAGAATGAGATTCAGACTGGGAAAACAATGTTTTGTCTATATTGAAAAGTCTGCTTTTACCCACTAGACCCACTTAAAACTAAGAATATTCTCCTGGTAAGAACAATTCCCTTTGCAAAAACAATTGCTGTGTGTTTGTCTTCAAAGTCAATTTTCTACAAGATTTTCCTGATTGGAACACACAGAATTTGCCAAAGAGAGAGAGATTGAGACTGGGAAAAGCTTTTTTAGAATATATAGATAAGTATGTTTTTTACCAACTAGAACTACTTAAAACAGAGCTTAATCCCAAAGTAAGAACAATTCACTTTGTAAAAAACTAGCTGTGTGTTTATCTTCAAAGTTCACTTCCTCCAAACTTTTCCCGATTGGAACGAACACGTTTCCTCTAAGAATGTGTGATTGAGATAGGGAAACACACGTTTTGTGTATATTTAAAAGTCTGCTTTTTTCCTCCTTTGAACCACTGAAAACTAAGCTTATTTTCTAAGTAACAGGACTTCACTTTGCAAAACACCACCTGTGTGTTTATCTTGAAAGTCACCTTCCTACAAGCTTTACACCCATGGAAAGGACAGTATCGGCCAAAGAATGAGAGATTCAGACTGGGAAAAACATGTTTGTCTCTATTGAAAAGTCTGCTTTTTGCCTCAAGAACCACTTAAAAGTAAGCTTCTTCGCCTAGTAACAGCAATTCACTTTGCAAAACACTAGCTGTGTGTTTATCTTGAAAGTCAACTTCCTACAAGCTTTTCCCTCTTGGAATGAAGAGATTTCGCCAAAGAATGAAAGACTGAGACTGGGAAAAGCTATTTCAGTCTATATAAATAAGTCTGCTTTTACCGTCTAGAACCACTTAAAACTAAGCTTATTGGTCAAGTAACAGCAATTCACTGTGCAAAACAGTAGCTGTGTGTTTATCTTCAAAGTCAACTTCCTACAAGCTTTTCCAACTGGAAGGAAAAGAATTCTCCAAAGATTGTTGGATTCAGACTGGGAAATCCATGTTTTGTCTATATTGAAAAGTGTGCTTTTTTCGCTCTAGAACCACATAGAGCTAGGCTTATTCGCCAAGTAACACCGATTTACTTTGCAAATCATTAGCTTTGTGTTCAGCTTCAAAGTCAAGTTCCTACAAGCTTTTTCCAGATGGAACGAACAGAACTCGACTGAGAATGTGTGATTCAGACAGGGAAACGCACTTTTTTCTATATAGAGAGGTATGCTTATCACCTTCTAGGACCATTTAAAAGAGAGCTTAATCACCAGGTAAGAACAATTCACTTGTAAAATGAAAAATAAAAGGCTGTTTTTTTATCTTCAAAGTCAACTTCCTACAAGCTTTTCCCTCTTGGAATGAACAGAATTCGCCAAAGAATGAGAGACTAAGACTGGGAAAAGCTTTTTCAGTCTATATAAATAATTCTTCTTTTTTACAGTCTAGAACCACTTAAAACTAAGATTATTGGTCAAGTAACAGCAATTCACTTTTCAAAACACTAGCTGTGTGTTTATCTTCAAAGTCAACTTCCTACAAGCTTTTCCCTTTTGGAACGAACAGAATTCACCAAAGAATGGGAGACTGAGACTGGGAAAATCTTTTTCAGTCTATATGAATAAGTCTGCTTTTTACCATCTAGAACCAGTTAAAACTAAGCTTATTGGCCAAGTAACAGCAATACATTTTGCAAAACACTGGCTGTGTGTTTATTTCAAAGTCAACATCTTCTAAGCTCTTCCCCCTTGGAGAGAACAGAATTCACCTAAGAATGTCTGATTCAGACTGGGAAATGCAAGTATTGTCTACATTGAAGTCTGCTTTTTACTGTCTAGGACCACTTAAAATTAAGCCCATTGGCCAAGTAAGAGCAATTCACTTTGCAGATCATTAGCTCTGTGTTTATCTTCAAAGTGAACTTCCTACAAGCTTTTCCCGCTTGGAACGAACAGAATTCGCCAAAGAATGTTGGATTCAGACTGGGAAACACATGTTTGGTCCACATAGAAAAGTCTGCTTTTTACTGTCTAGAACCACTTAAAACTAAGCTTATTGGCCAAGTAACAGCAATTCACTTTGCAAAACCCTAGCTGTGTGTTCATTTTCAATGTCAACTTCCTACAAGCTTTTCATACTGGAACCAACAGAATTCTGCAAAGAATGTTCGATTCTGACTGGGAAACCCATGTTTTGTCTACATTGAAAAGTGTGCTTCTTACCCTATAGAACCACTTTAAACTAAGCTTATTCACCAAGGAACAGCCATTCACTCTGCAAATCACCAGCTTTGTGTTCAGCTTCAAACTCAAGTTCCTACAAGCTTTTCCCAATTGGAAGGAACAGAATTAGCCAAAGAATGAGATATTGAGACTGGGAAAAGGATTTTTAGTCTATATAGAAAAGTATGCTTTTTACCATATAGAACTACTTAAAACTAAGCTTAATCACCAAGTAAGAACAATTCACTTTGTAAGAGGAAAAAAGGGGCTTTTTTTTTTATCTCCAAAGTCAACTTCCTACAAGCCTTTCCAGCCTGGAACGGACAGAATTCACCAAGGAATGTTCGATTCAGACTGGGAAAACCATGTTTTGTCAATCTTGAAAAGTCTGCTTTTTACTCTCTAGAACCACTTAAAACTAATCTTATCCGCCAAGTAACACCTTTCACTTTGCAAATCACTAGCTGTGTGTTTTTCTTCAAAGTCAAGTTCCTACAAGCTTTTCCCGCTTGGAAGGAACAGAATGCGCCTGAGAATGTGTGATTCGGACAGGGAAACACACTTTTTTTCTATATAGAAATGTATGCTTTTTACATTCTAGGACCATTTAAAACAAAGGTTATTGGCCAAATAACCGCAATTCACTTTGTAAAACAGTAACTGTGTGTCTATCTTCAAAGTCAACTTCCAGCAAGCTTTTCCTGCTTGGATGAACAGTATTCGCCCAAGAATGAGAGATTCAGACCGGGAAAACCATGCTTTGTCTATACTGAAAAGTCTGGTTTTTACCGTCTAGCACCACTGAAAACTAAGTGTATTGGCCAAGCAAAGCAATTCACTTTCCAAACACCAGCTGTGTGTTTATCTTCAAAGTCAAGTTCCTACAAGCATTTCTCACTTGGATTGGACAAAATTCCCCAAAGAATGAGATTCAGACTGGGAAAACAATGTTTTGTCTATATTGAAAAGTCTGCTTTTACCCACTAGACCCAGTTAAAACTAAGAATAATCTCCTGGTAAGAACAATTCCCTTTGCAAAAACAATTGCTGTGTGTTTGTCTTCAAAGTCAACTTTCTACAAGATTTTCATGATTGGAACACACAGAATTTGCCAAAGAGAGAGAGATTGAGACTGGGAAAAGCTTTTTTAGAATATATAGATAAGTATGTTTTTTACCAACTAGAACTACTTAAAACAGAGCTTAATCCCAAAGTAAGAACAATTCACTTTGTAAAAAACTAGCTGTGTGTTTATCTTCAAAGTTCACTTCCTCCAAACTTTTCCCGATTGGAACGAACACGTTTCCTCTAAGAATGTGTGATTGAGATAGGGAAACACACGTTTTGTGTATATATAAAAGTCTGCTTTTTTCCTCCTTTGAACCACTGAAAACTAAGCTTATTTTCCAAGTAACAGCACTTCACTTTGCAAAACACTACCTGTGTGTTTATCTTGAAAGTCACCTTCCTACAAGCTTTACACCCATGGAAAGGACAGTATTGGCCAAAGAATGAGAGATTCAGACTGGGAAAAACATGTTTGTCTCTATTGAAAAGTCTGCTTTTTGCCTCAAGAACCACTTAAAAGTAAGCTTCTTAGCCTAGTAACAGCAATTCACTTTGCAAAACACTAGCTGTGTGTTTATCTTGAAAGTCAACTTCCTACAAGCTTTTCCCTCTTGGAATGAAGAGAATTCGCCAAAGAATGAAAGACTGAGACTGGGAAAAGCTATTTCAGTCTATATAAATAAGTCTGCTTTTTACCGTCTAGAACCACTTAAAACTAAGCTTATTGGTCAAGTAACAGCAATTCACTGTGCAAAACAGTAGCTGTGTGTTTATCTTCAAAGTCAACTTCCTACAAGCTTTTCCTACTGGAAGGAAAAGAATTCTCCAAAGATTGTTGGATTCAGACTGGGAAATCCATGTTTTGTCTATATTGAAAAGTGTGCTTTTTTCGCTCTAGAACCACATAGAGCTAGGCTTATTGGCAAAGTAACACCGATTCACTTTGCCAATCATTAGCTTTGTGTTCAGCTTCAAAGTCAAGTTCCTACAAGCTTTTTCCGCATGGAACGAACAGAACTCGACTGAGAATGTGTTTCAGACAGGGAAACGCACTTTTTTCTATATAGAGAGGTATGCTTATCACCATCTAGGGCCATTTAAAACAGAGCTTAATCACCAGGTAAGAACAATTCACTTGTAAAATGAAAAAAAAAAAAGGCTGTTTTTTTATCTTCAAAGTCAACTTCCTACAAGCTTTTCCCTCTTGGAATGAACAGAATTCGCCAAAGAATGAGAGACGAAGACTGGGAAAAGCTTTTTCAGTCTATATAAATAAGTCTGCTTTTTTACAGTCTAGAACCACTTAAAACTAAGATTATTGGTCAAGTAACAGCAATTCACTTTTCAAAACACTAGCTGTGTGTTTATCTTCAAAGTCAACTTCCTACAAGCTTTACCCCCTTGGAGAGAACAGAATTCGCCAAAGAATGAGAGATTCAGACTGGGAAACCCATGTTTGTCTATATTCAAAAGTCTGCTTTTTAGCCTCAAGAACAACTTGAAAGTAAGCTTATTCGCCTAGTAACAGAAATTCACTTTTCAAAACACTAGCTGTGTGTTTATCTTCTAAGTCAACTTCCTACAAGCTTTTCCCTTTTGGAACGAACAGAATTCACCAAAGAATGGGAGACTGAGACTGGGAAAAGCTTTTTCAGTCTATATAAATAAGTCTGCTTTTTACCATCTAGAACCAGTTAAAACTAAGCTTATTGGCCAAGTAACAGCAATTCATTTTGCAAAACACTAGCTGTGTGTTTATTTCAAAGTCAACATCTTCTAAGCTCTTCGCCCTTGGAGAGAACAGAATTCACCTAAGAATGTCTGATTCAGACTGGGAAATGCAAGTATTGTCTACATTGAAAGTCTGCTTTTTACTGTCTAGGACCACTTAAAACTAAGCCCATTGGCCAAGTAAGAGCAATTCACTTTGCAGATCATTAGCTCTGTGTTTATCTTCAAAGTGAACTTCCTACAAGCTTTTCCCGCTTGGAACGAACAGAATTCGCCAAAGAATGTTCGATTCAGACTGGGAAACACATGTTTGGTCCACATAGAAAAGTCTGCTTTTTACTGTCTAGAACCACTTAAAACTAAGCTTATTGGCCAAGTAACAGCAATTCACTTTGCAAAACCCTAGCTGTGCGTTTATTTTCAATGTCAACTTCCTACAAGCTTTTCATACTGGAACCAACAGAATTCTGCAAAGAATGTTCGATTCTGACTGGGAAACCCATGTTTTGTCTACATTGAAAAGTGTGCTTCTTACCCTATAGAACCACTTTAAACTAAGTTTATTCACCAAGGAACAGCCATTCACTCTGCAAATCACCAGCTTTGTGTTCAGCTTCAAACTCAAGTTCCTACAAGGTTTTCCCAATTGGAAGGAACAGAATTAGCCAAAGAATGAGATATTGAGACTGGGAAAAGGATTTTTAGTCTATATAGAAAAGTATGCTTTTTACCATATAGAACTACTTAAAACTAAGCTTAATCACCAAGTAAGAACAATTCACTTTGTAAGAGGAAAAAAGGGGCTTTTTTTTTTATCTCCAAAGTCAACTTCCTACAAGCCTTTCCAGCCTGGAACGGACAGAATTCACCAAGGAATGTTCGATTCAGACTGGAAAAACCATGTTTTGTCAATCTTGAAAAGTCTGCTTTTTACTCTCTAGAACCACTTAAAACTAATCTTATCCGCCAAGTAACACCTTTCACTTTGCAAATCACTAGCTGTGTGTTTTTCTTCAAAGTCAAGTTCCTACAAGCTTTTCCCGCTTGGAAGGAACAGAATGCGCCTGAGAATGTGTGATTCGGACAGGGAAACACACTTTTTTTCTATATAGAAATGTATGCTTTTTACCTTCTAGGACCATTTAAAACAAAGGTTATTGGCCAAATAACCGCAATTCACTTTGTAAAACAGTAACTGTGTGTCTATCTTCAAAGTCAACTTTCAGCAAGCTTTTCCTGCTTGGATGAACAGTATTCGCCCAAGAATGAGAGATTCAGACCGGGAAAACCATGCTTTGTCTATACTGAAAAGTCTGGTTTTTACCGTCTAGCACCACTGAAAACTAAGTGTATTGGCCAAGCAAAGCAATTCACTTTCCAAACACCAGCTGTGTGTTTATCTTCAAAGTCAAGTTCCTACAAGCATTTCTCACTTGGATTGGACAAAATTCCCCAAAGAATGAGATTCAGACTGGGAAAACAATGTTTTGTCTATATTGAAAAGTCTGCTTTTACCCACTAGACCCACTTAAAACTAAGAATATTCTCCTGGTAAGAACAATTCCCTTTGCAAAAACAATTGCTGTGTGTTTGTCTTCAAAGTCAATTTTCTACAAGATTTTCCTGATTGGAACACACAGAATTTGCCAAAGAGAGAGAGATTGAGACTGGGAAAAGCTTTTTTAGAATATATAGATAAGTATGTTTTTTACCAACTAGAACTACTTAAAACAGAGCTTAATCCCAAAGTAAGAACAATTCACTTTGTAAAAAACTAGCTGTGTGTTTATCTTCAAAGTTCACTTCCTCCAAACTTTTCCCGATTGGAACGAACACGTTTCCTCTAAGAATGTGTGATTGAGATAGGGAAACACACGTTTTGTGTATATTTAAAAGTCTGCTTTTTTCCTCCTTTGAACCACTGAAAACTAAGCTTATTTTCTAAGTAACAGGACTTCACTTTGCAAAACACCACCTGTGTGTTTATCTTGAAAGTCACCTTCCTACAAGCTTTACACCCATGGAAAGGACAGTATCGGCCAAAGAATGAGAGATTCAGACTGGGAAAAACATGTTTGTCTCTATTGAAAAGTCTGCTTTTTGCCTCAAGAACCACTTAAAAGTAAGCTTCTTCGCCTAGTAACAGCAATTCACTTTGCAAAACACTAGCTGTGTGTTTATCTTGAAAGTCAACTTCCTACAAGCTTTTCCCTCTTGGAATGAAGAGATTTCGCCAAAGAATGAAAGACTGAGACTGGGAAAAGCTATTTCAGTCTATATAAATAAGTCTGCTTTTACCGTCTAGAACCACTTAAAACTAAGCTTATTGGTCAAGTAACAGCAATTCACTGTGCAAAACAGTAGCTGTGTGTTTATCTTCAAAGTCAACTTCCTACAAGCTTTTCCTACTGGAAGGAAAAGAATTCTCCAAAGATTGTTGGATTCAGACTGGGAAATCCATGTTTTGTCTATATTGAAAAGTGTGCTTTTTTCGCTCTAGAACCACATAGAGCTAGGCTTATTCGCCAAGTAACACCGATTTACTTTGCAAATCATTAGCTTTGTGTTCAGCTTCAAAGTCAAGTTCCTACAAGCTTTTTCCAGATGGAACGAACAGAACTCGACTGAGAATGTGTGATTCAGACAGGGAAACGCACTTTTTTCTATGTAGAGAGGTATGCTTATCACCTTCTAGGACCATTTAAAAGAGAGCTTAATCACCAGGTAAGAACAATTCACTTGTAAAATGAAAAATAAAAGGCTGTTTTTTTATCTTCAAAGTCAACTTCCTACAAGCTTTTCCCTCTTGGAATGAACAGAATTCGCCAAAGAATGAGAGACTAAGACTGGGAAAAGCTTTTTCAGTCTATATAAATAATTCTTCTTTTTTACAGTCTAGAACCACTTAAAACTAAGATTATTGGTCAAGTAACAGCAATTCACTTTTCAAAACACTAGCTGTGTGTTTATCTTCAAAGTCAACTTCCTACAAGCTTTACCCCCTTGGAGAGAACAGAATTCGCCAAAGAATGAGAGATTCAGACTGGAAAACCCATGTTTGTCTATATTCAAAAGTCTGCTTTTTAGCCTCAAGAACAACTTGAAAGTAAGCTTATTCGCCTAGTAACAGAAATTCACTATTCAAAACACTAGCTGTGTGTTTATCTTCAAAGTCAACTTCCTACAAGCTTTTCCCTTTTGGAACGAACTGAATTCACCAAAGAATGGGAGACTGAGACTGGGAAAAGCTTTTTCAGTCTATATGAATAAGTCTGCTTTTACCATCTAGAACCAGTTAAAACTAAGCTTATTGGCCAAGTAACAGCAATTCATTTTGCAAAACATTGGCTGTGTGTTTATTTCAAAGTCAACATCTTCTAAGCTCTTCCCCCTTGGAGAGAACAGAATTCACCTAAGAATGTCTGATTCAGACTGGGAAATGCAAGTATTGTCTACATTGAAATCTGCTTTTTACTGTCTAGGACCACTTAAAACTAAGCCCATTGGCCAAGTAAGAGCAATTCACTTTGCAGATCATTAGCTCTGTGTTTATCTTCAAAGTGAACTTCCTACAAGCTTTTCCCGCTTGGAACGAACAGAATTCGCCAAAGAATGTTGGATTCAGACTGGGAAACACATGTTTGGTCCACATAGAAAAGTCTGCTTTTTACTGTCTAGAACCACTTAAAACTAAGCTTATTGGCCAAGTAACAGCAATTCACTTTGCAAAACCCTAGCTGTGTGTTCATTTTCAATGTCAACTTCCTACAAGCTTTTCATACTGGAACCAACAGAATTCTGCAAAGAATGTTCGATTCTGACTGGGAAACCCATGTTTTGTCTACATTGAAAAGTGTGCTTCTTACCCTATAGAACCACTTTAAACTAAGTTTATTCACCAAGGAACAGCCATTCACTCTGCAAATCACCAGCTTTGTGTTAAGCTTCAAACTCAAGTTCCTACAAGGTTTTCCCAATTGGAAGGAACAGAATTAGCCAAAGAATGAGATATTGAGACTGGGAAAAGTATTTTTAGTCTATATAGAAAAGTATGCTTTTTACCATATAGAACTACTTAAAACTAAGCTTAATCACCAAGTAAGAACAATTCACTTTGTAAAAGGAAAAATGGGGCTTTTTTTTTATCTCCAAAGTCAACTTCCTACAAGCCTTTCCAGCCTGGAACGGACAGAATTCACCAAGGAATGTTTGATTCAGACTGAGAAAACCATGTTTTGTCAATCTTGAAAAGTCTGCTTTTTACTCTCTAGAACCACTTAAAACTAATCTTATCCGCCAAGTAACACCTTTCACTTTGCAAATCACTAGCTGTGTGTTTTTCTTCAAAGTCAAGTTCCTACAAGCTTTTCCCGCTTGGAAGGAACAGAATGCGCCTGAGAATGTGTGATTCGGACAGGGAAACACACTTTTTTTCTATATAGAAATGTATGCTTTTTACCTTCTAGGACCATTTAAAACAAAGGTTATTGGCCAAATAACCGCAATTCACTTTGTAAAACAGTAACTGTGTGTCTATCTTCAAAGTCAACTTTCAGCAAGCTTTTCCTGCTTGGATGAACAGTATTCGCCCAAGAATGAGAGATTCAGACCGGGAAAACCATGCTTTGTCTATACTGAAAAGTCTGGTTTTTACCGTCTAGCACCACTGAAAACTAAGTGTATTGGCCAAGCAAAGCAATTCACTTTCCAAACACCAGCTGTGTGTTTATCTTCAAAGTCAAGTTCCTACAAGCATTTCTCACTTGGATTGGACAAAATTCCCCAAAGAATGAGATTCAGACTGGGAAAACAATGTTTTGTCTATATTGAAAAGTCTGCTTTTACCCACTAGACCCACTTAAAACTAAGAATATTCTCCTGGTAAGAACAATTCCCTTTGCAAAAACAATTGCTGTGTGTTTGTCTTCAAAGTCAATTTTCTACAAGATTTTCCTGATTGGAACACACAGAATTTGCCAAAGAGAGAGAGATTGAGACTGGGAAAAGCTTTTTTAGAATATATAGATAAGTATGTTTTTTACCAACTAGAACTACTTAAAACAGAGCTTAATCCCAAAGTAAGAACAATTCACTTTGTAAAAAACTAGCTGTGTGTTTATCTTCAAAGTTCACTTCCTCCAAACTTTTCCCGATTGGAACGAACACGTTTCCTCTAAGAATGTGTGATTGAGATAGGGAAACACACGTTTTGTGTATATTTAAAAGTCTGCTTTTTTCCTCCTTTGAACCACTGAAAACTAAGCTTATTTTCTAAGTAACAGGACTTCACTTTGCAAAACACCACCTGTGTGTTTATCTTGAAAGTCACCTTCCTACAAGCTTTACACCCATGGAAAGGACAGTATCGGCCAAAGAATGAGAGATTCAGACTGGGAAAAACATGTTTGTCTCTATTGAAAAGTCTGCTTTTTGCCTCAAGAACCACTTAAAAGTAAGCTTCTTCGCCTAGTAACAGCAATTCACTTTGCAAAACACTAGCTGTGTGTTTATCTTGAAAGTCAACTTCCTACAAGCTTTTCCCTCTTGGAATGAAGAGATTTCGCCAAAGAATGAAAGACTGAGACTGGGAAAAGCTATTTCAGTCTATATAAATAAGTCTGCTTTTACCGTCTAGAACCACTTAAAACTAAGCTTATTGGTCAAGTAACAGCAATTCACTGTGCAAAACAGTAGCTGTGTGTTTATCTTCAAAGTCAACTTCCTACAAGCTTTTCCTACTGGAAGGAAAAGAATTCTCCAAAGATTGTTGGATTCAGACTGGGAAATCCATGTTTTGTCTATATTGAAAAGTGTGCTTTTTTCGCTCTAGAACCACATAGAGCTAGGCTTATTCGCCAAGTAACACCGATTTACTTTGCAAATCATTAGCTTTGTGTTCAGCTTCAAAGTCAAGTTCCTACAAGCTTTTTCCAGATGGAACGAACAGAACTCGACTGAGAATGTGTGATTCAGACAGGGAAACGCACTTTTTTCTATATAGAGAGGTATGCTTATCACCTTCTAGGACCATTTAAAAGAGAGCTTAATCACCAGGTAAGAACAATTCACTTGTAAAATGAAAAATAAAAGGCTGTTTTTTTATCTTCAAAGTCAACTTCCTACAAGCTTTTCCCTCTTGGAATGAACAGAATTCGCCAAAGAATGAGAGACTAAGACTGGGAAAAGCTTTTTCAGTCTATATAAATAATTCTTCTTTTTTACAGTCTAGAACCACTTAAAACTAAGATTATTGGTCAAGTAACAGCAATTCACTTTTCAAAACACTAGCTGTGTGTTTATCTTCAAAGTCAACTTCCTACAAGCTTTACCCCCTTGGAGAGAACAGAATTCGCCAAAGAATGAGAGATTCAGACTGGGAAACCCATGTTTGTCTATATTCAAAAGTCTGCTTTTTAGCCTCAAGAACAACTTGAAAGTAAGCTTATTCGCCTAGTAACAGAAATTCACTATTCAAAACACTAGCTGTGTGTTTATCTTCAAAGTCAACTTCCTACAAGCTTTTCCCTTTTGGAACGAACAGAATTCACCAAAGAATGGGAGACTGAGACTGGGAAAAGCTTTTTCAGTCTATATGAATAAGTCTGCTTTTACCATCTAGAACCAGTTAAAACTAAGCTTATTGGCCAAGTAACAGCAATTCATTTTGCAAAACATTGGCTGTGTGTTTATTTCAAAGTCAACATCTTCTAAGCTCTTCCCCCTTGGAGAGAACAGAATTCACCTAAGAATGTCTGATTCAGACTGGGAAATGCAAGTATTGTCTACATTGAAGTCTGCTTTTTACTGTCTAGGACCACTTAAAACTAAGCCCATTGGCCAAGTAAGAGCAATTCACTTTGCAGATCATTAGCTCTGTGTTTATCTTCAAAGTGAACTTCCTACAAGCTTTTCCCGCTTGGAACGAACAGAATTCGCCAAAGAATGTTGGATTCAGACTGGGAAACACATGTTTGGTCCACATAGAAAAGTCTGCTTTTTACTGTCTAGAACCACTTAAAACTAAGCTTATTGGCCAAGTAACAGCAATTCACTTTGCAAAACCCTAGCTGTGTGTTCATTTTCAATGTCAACTTCCTACAAGCTTTTCATACTGGAACCAACAGAATTCTGCAAAGAATGTTCGATTCTGACTGGGAAACCCATGTTTTGTCTACATTGAAAAGTGTGCTTCTTACCCTATAGAACCACTTTAAACTAAGCTTATTCACCAAGGAACAGCCATTCACTCTGCAAATCACCAGCTTTGTGTTAAGCTTCAAACTCAAGTTCCTACAAGGTTTTCCCAATTGGAAGGAACAGAATTAGCCAAAGAATGAGATATTGAGACTGGGAAAAGTATTTTTAGTCTATATAGAAAAGTATGCTTTTTACCATATAGAACTACTTAAAACTAAGCTTAATCACCAAGTAAGAACAATTCACATTGTAAAAGGAAAAATGGGGCTTTTTTTTTATCTCCAAAGTCAACTTCCTACAAGCCTTTCCAGCCTGGAACGGACAGAATTCACCAAGGAATGTTTGATTCAGACTGAGAAAACCATGTTTTGTCAATCTTGAAAAGTCTGCTTTTTACTCTCTAGAACCACTTAAAACTAATCTTATCCGCCAAGTAACACCTTTCACTTTGCAAATCACTAGCTGTGTGTTTTTCTTCAAAGTCAAGTTCCTACAAGCTTTTCCCGCTTGGAAGGAACAGAATGCGCCTGAGAATGTGTGATTCGGACAGGGAAACACACTTTTTTTCTATATAGAAATGTATGCTTTTTACCTTCTAGGACCATTTAAAACAAAGGTTATTGGCCAAATAACCGCAATTCACTTTGTAAAACAGTAACTGTGTGTCTATCTTCAAAGTCAACTTCCAGCAAGCTTTTCCTGCTTGGATGAACAGTATTCGCCCAAGAATGAGAGATTCAGACCGGGAAAACCATGCTTTGTCTATACTGAAAAGTCTGGTTTTTACCGTCTAGCACCACTGAAAACTAAGTGTATTGGCCAAGCAAAGCAATTCACTTTCCAAACACCAGCTGTGTGTTTATCTTCAAAGTCAAGTTCCTACAAGCATTTCTCACTTGGATTGGACAAAATTCCCCAAAGAATGAGATTCAGACTGGGAAAACAATGTTTTGTCTATATTGAAAAGTCTGCTTTTACCCACTAGACCCACTTAAAACTAAGAATAATCTCCTGGTAAGAACAATTCCCTTTGCAAAAACAATTGCTGTGTGTTTGTCTTCAAAGTCAACTTTCTACAAGATTTTCATGATTGGAACACACAGAATTTGCCAAAGAGAGAGAGATTGAGACTGGGAAAAGCTTTTTTAGAATATATAGATAAGTATGTTTTTTACCAACTAGAACTACTTAAAACAGAGCTTAATCCCAAAGTAAGAACAATTCACTTTGTAAAAATCTAGCTGTGTGTTTATCTTCAAAGTTCACTTCCTCCAAACTTTTCCCGATTGGAACGAACACGTTTCCTCTAAGAATGTGTGATTGAGATAGGGAAACACACGTTTTGTGTATATATAAAAGTCTGCTTTTTTCCTCCTTTGAACCACTGAAAACTAAGCTTATTTTCCAAGTAACAGCACTTCACTTTGCAAAACACCACCTGTGTGTTTATCTTGAAAGTCACCTTCCTACAAGCTTTACACCCATGGAAAGGACAGTATTGGCCAAAGAATGAGAGATTCAGACTGGGAAAAACATGTTTGTCTCTATTGAAAAGTCTGCTTTTTGCCTCAAGAACCACTTAAAAGTAAGCTTCTTAGCCTAGTAACAGCAATTCACTTTGCAAAACACTAGCTGTGTGTTTATCTTGAAAGTCAACTTCCTACAAGCTTTTCCCTCTTGGAATGAAGAGATTTCGCCAAAGAATGAAAGACTGAGACTGGGAAAAGCTATTTCAGTCTATATAAATAAGTCTGCTTTTACCGTCTAGAACCACTTAAAACTAAGCTTATTGGTCAAGTAACAGCAATTCACTGTGCAAAACAGTAGCTGTGTGTTTATCTTCAAAGTCAACTTCCTACAAGCTTTTCCTACTGGAAGGAAAAGAATTCTCCAAAGATTGTTGGATTCAGACTGGGAAATCCATGTTTTGTCTATATTGAAAAGTGTGCTTTTTTCGCTCTAGAACCACATAGAGCTAGGCTTATTCGCCAAGTAACACCGATTTACTTTGCAAATCATTAGCTTTGTGTTCAGCTTCAAAGTCAAGTTCCTACAAGCTTTTTCCAGATGGAACGAACAGAACTCGACTGAGAATGTGTGATTCAGACAGGGAAACGCACTTTTTTCTATATAGAGAGGTATGCTTATCACCTTCTAGGACCATTTAAAAGAGAGCTTAATCACCAGGTAAGAACAATTCACTTGTAAAATGAAAAATAAAAGGCTGTTTTTTTATCTTCAAAGTCAACTTCCTACAAGCTTTTCCCTCTTGGAATGAACAGAATTCGCCAAAGAATGAGAGACTAAGACTGGGAAAAGCTTTTTCAGTCTATATAAATAATTCTGCTTTTTTACAGTCTAGAACCACTTAAAACTAAGATTATTGGTCAAGTAACAGCAATTCACTTTTCAAAACACTAGCTGTGTGTTTATCTTCAAAGTCAACTTCCTACAAGCTTTACCCCCTTGGAGAGAACAGAATTCGCCAAAGAATGAGAGATTCAGACTGGAAAACCCATGTTTGTCTATATTCAAAAGTCTGCTTTTTAGCCTCAAGAACAACTTAAAAGTAAGCTTATTCGCCTAGTAACAGAAATTCACTATTCAAAACACTAGCTGTGTGTTTATCTTCAAAGTCAACTTCCTACAAGCTTTTCCCTTTTGGAACGAACAGAATTCACCAAAGAATGGGAGACTGAGACTGGGAAAATCTTTTTCAGTCTATATGAATAAGTCTGCTTTTTACCATCTAGAACCAGTTAAAACTAAGCTTATTGGCCAAGTAACAGCAATACATTTTGCAAAACACTGGCTGTGTGTTTATTTCAAAGTCAACATCTTCTAAGCTCTTCCCCCTTGGAGAGAACAGAATTCACCTAAGAATGTCTGATTCAGACTGGGAAATGCAAGTATTGTCTACATTGAAGTCTGCTTTTTACTGTCTAGGACCACTTAAAATTAAGCCCATTGGCCAAGTAAGAGCAATTCACTTTGCAGATCATTAGCTCTGTGTTTATCTTCAAAGTGAACTTCCTACAAGCTTTTCCCGCTTGGAACGAACAGAATTCGCCAAAGAATGTTGGATTCAGACTGGGAAACACATGTTTGGTCCACATAGAAAAGTCTGCTTTTTACTGTCTAGAACCACTTAAAACTAAGCTTATTGGCCAAGTAACAGCAATTCACTTTGCAAAACCCTAGCTGTGTGTTCATTTTCAATGTCAACTTCCTACAAGCTTTTCATACTGGAACCAACAGAATTCTGCAAAGAATGTTCGATTCTGACTGGGAAACCCATGTTTTGTCTACATTGAAAAGTGTGCTTCTTACCCTATAGAACCACTTTAAACTAAGCTTATTCACCAAGGAACAGCCATTCACTCTGCAAATCACCAGCTTTGTGTTCAGCTTCAAACTCAAGTTCCTACAAGCTTTTCCCAATTGGAAGGAACAGAATTAGCCAAAGAATGAGATATTGAGACTGGGAAAAGGATTTTTAGTCTATATAGAAAAGTATGCTTTTTACCATATAGAACTACTTAAAACTAAGCTTAATCACCAAGTAAGAACAATTCACTTTGTAAGAGGAAAAAAGGGGCTTTTTTTTTTATCTCCAAAGTCAACTTCCTACAAGCCTTTCCAGCCTGGAACGGACAGAATTCACCAAGGAATGTTCGATTCAGACTGGGAAAACCATGTTTTGTCAATCTTGAAAAGTCTGCTTTTTACTCTCTAGAACCACTTAAAACTAATCTTATCCGCCAAGTAACACCTTTCACTTTGCAAATCACTAGCTGTGTGTTTTTCTTCAAAGTCAAGTTCCTACAAGCTTTTCCCGCTTGGAAGGAACAGAATGCGCCTGAGAATGTGTGATTCGGACAGGGAAACACACTTTTTTTCTATATAGAAATGTATGCTTTTTACATTCTAGGACCATTTAAAACAAAGGTTATTGGCCAAATAACCGCAATTCACTTTGTAAAACAGTAACTGTGTGTCTATCTTCAAAGTCAACTTCCAGCAAGCTTTTCCTGCTTGGATGAACAGTATTCGCCCAAGAATGAGAGATTCAGACCGGGAAAACCATGCTTTGTCTATACTGAAAAGTCTGGTTTTTACCGTCTAGCACCACTGAAAACTAAGTGTATTGGCCAAGCAAAGCAATTCACTTTCCAAACACCAGCTGTGTGTTTATCTTCAAAGTCAAGTTCCTACAAGCATTTCTCACTTGGATTGGACAAAATTCCCCAAAGAATGAGATTCAGACTGGGAAAACAATGTTTTGTCTATATTGAAAAGTCTGCTTTTACCCACTAGACCCACTTAAAACTAAGAATAATCTCCTGGTAAGAACAATTCCCTTTGCAAAAACAATTGCTGTGTGTTTGTCTTCAAAGTCAACTTTCTACAAGATTTTCATGATTGGAACACACAGAATTTGCCAAAGAGAGAGAGATTGAGACTGGGAAAAGCTTTTTTAGAATATATAGATAAGTATGTTTTTTACCAACTAGAACTACTTAAAACAGAGCTTAATCCCAAAGTAAGAACAATTCACTTTGTAAAAAACTAGCTGTGTGTTTATCTTCAAAGTTCACTTCCTCCAAACTTTTCCCGATTGGAACGAACACGTTTCCTCTAAGAATGTGTGATTGAGATAGGGAAACACACGTTTTGTGTATATATAAAAGTCTGCTTTTTTCCTCCTTTGAACCACTGAAAACTAAGCTTATTTTCCAAGTAACAGCACTTCACTTTGCAAAACACTACCTGTGTGTTTATCTTGAAAGTCACCTTCCTACAAGCTTTACACCCATGGAAAGGACAGTATTGGCCAAAGAATGAGAGATTCAGACTGGGAAAAACATGTTTGTCTCTATTGAAAAGTCTGCTTTTTGCCTCAAGAACCACTTAAAAGTAAGCTTCTTAGCCTAGTAACAGCAATTCACTTTGCAAAACACTAGCTGTGTGTTTATCTTGAAAGTCAACTTCCTACAAGCTTTTCCCTCTTGGAATGAAGAGAATTTGCCAAAGAATGAAAGACTGAGACTGGGAAAAGCTATTTCAGTCTATATAAATAAGTCTGCTTTTTACCGTCTAGAACCACTTAAAACTAAGCTTATTGGTCAAGTAACAGCAATTCACTGTGCAAAACAGTAGCTGTGTGTTTATCTTCAAAGTCAACTTCCTACAAGCTTTTCCTACTGGAAGGAAAAGAATTCTCCAAAGATTGTTGGATTCAGACTGGGAAATCCATGTTTTGTCTATATTGAAAAGTGTGCTTTTTTCGCTCTAGAACCACATAGAGCTAGGCTTATTGGCAAAGTAACACCGATTCACTTTGCCAATCATTAGCTTTGTGTTCAGCTTCAAAGTCAAGTTCCTACAAGCTTTTTCCGCATGGAACGAACAGAACTCGACTGAGAATGTGTTTCAGACAGGGAAACGCACTTTTTTCTATATAGAGAGGTATGCTTATCACCATCTAGGGCCATTTAAAACAGAGCTTAATCACCAGGTAAGAACAATTCACTTGTAAAATGAAAAAAAAAAAAGGCTGTTTTTTTATCTTCAAAGTCAACTTCCTACAAGCTTTTCCCTCTTGGAATGAACAGAATTCGCCAAAGAATGAGAGACGAAGACTGGGAAAAGCTTTTTCAGTCTATATAAATAAGTCTGCTTTTTTACAGTCTAGAACCACTTAAAACTAAGATTATTGGTCAAGTAACAGCAATTCACTTTTCAAAACACTAGCTGTGTGTTTATCTTCAAAGTCAACTTCCTACAAGCTTTACCCCCTTGGAGAGAACAGAATTCGCCAAAGAATGAGAGATTCAGACTGGGAAACCCATGTTTGTCTATATTCAAAAGTCTGCTTTTTAGCCTCAAGAACAACTTGAAAGTAAGCTTATTCGCCTAGTAACAGAAATTCACTTTTCAAAACACTAGCTGTGTGTTTATCTTCTAAGTCAACTTCCTACAAGCTTTTCCCTTTTGGAACGAACAGAATTCACCAAAGAATGGGAGACTGAGACTGGGAAAAGCTTTTTCAGTCTATATAAATAAGTCTGCTTTTTACCATCTAGAACCAGTTAAAACTAAGCTTATTGGCCAAGTAACAGCAATTCATTTTGCAAAACACTAGCTGTGTGTTTATTTCAAAGTCAACATCTTCTAAGCTCTTCGCCCTTGGAGAGAACAGAATTCACCTAAGAATGTCTGATTCAGACTGGGAAATGCAAGTATTGTCTACATTGAAAGTCTGCTTTTTACTGTCTAGGACCACTTAAAACTAAGCCCATTGGCCAAGTAAGAGCAATTCACTTTGCAGATCATTAGCTCTGTGTTTATCTTCAAAGTGAACTTCCTACAAGCTTTTCCCGCTTGGAACGAACAGAATTCGCCAAAGAATGTTGGATTCAGACTGGGAAACACATGTTTGGTCCACATAGAAAAGTCTGCTTTTTACTGTCTAGAACCACTTAAAACTAAGCTTATTGGCCAAGTAACAGCAATTCACTTTGCAAAACCCTAGCTGTGTGTTCATTTTCAATGTCAACTTCCTACAAGCTTTTCATACTGGAACCAACAGAATTCTGCAAAGAATGTTCGATTCTGACTGGGAAACCCATGTTTTGTCTACATTGAAAAGTGTGCTTCTTACCCTATAGAACCACTTTAAACTAAGTTTATTCACCAAGGAACAGCCATTCACTCTGCAAATCACCAGCTTTGTGTTAAGCTTCAAACTCAAGTTCCTACAAGGTTTTCCCAATTGGAAGGAACAGAATTAGCCAAAGAATGAGATATTGAGACTGGGAAAAGTATTTTTAGTCTATATAGAAAAGTATGCTTTTTACCATATAGAACTACTTAAAACTAAGCTTAATCACCAAGTAAGAACAATTCACTTTGTAAAAGGAAAAATGGGGCTTTTTTTTTATCTCCAAAGTCAACTTCCTACAAGCCTTTCCAGCCTGGAACGGACAGAATTCACCAAGGAATGTTTGATTCAGACTGAGAAAACCATGTTTTGTCAATCTTGAAAAGTCTGCTTTTTACTCTCTAGAACCACTTAAAACTAATCTTATCCGCCAAGTAACACCTTTCACTTTGCAAATCACTAGCTGTGTGTTTTTCTTCAAAGTCAAGTTCCTACAAGCTTTTCCCGCTTGGAAGGAACAGAATGCGCCTGAGAATGTGTGATTCGGACAGGGAAACACACTTTTTTTCTATATAGAAATGTATGCTTTTTACCTTCTAGGACCATTTAAAACAAAGGTTATTGGCCAAATAACCGCAATTCACTTTGTAAAACAGTAACTGTGTGTCTATCTTCAAAGTCAACTTTCAGCAAGCTTTTCCTGCTTGGATGAACAGTATTCGCCCAAGAATGAGAGATTCAGACCGGGAAAACCATGCTTTGTCTATACTGAAAAGTCTGGTTTTTACCGTCTAGCACCACTGAAAACTAAGTGTATTGGCCAAGCAAAGCAATTCACTTTCCAAACACCAGCTGTGTGTTTATCTTCAAAGTCAAGTTCCTACAAGCATTTCTCACTTGGATTGGACAAAATTCCCCAAAGAATGAGATTCAGACTGGGAAAACAATGTTTTGTCTATATTGAAAAGTCTGCTTTTACCCACTAGACCCACTTAAAACTAAGAATATTCTCCTGGTAAGAACAATTCCCTTTGCAAAAACAATTGCTGTGTGTTTGTCTTCAAAGTCAATTTTCTACAAGATTTTCCTGATTGGAACACACAGAATTTGCCAAAGAGAGAGAGATTGAGACTGGGAAAAGCTTTTTTAGAATATATAGATAAGTATGTTTTTTACCAACTAGAACTACTTAAAACAGAGCTTAATCCCAAAGTAAGAACAATTCACTTTGTAAAAAACTAGCTGTGTGTTTATCTTCAAAGTTCACTTCCTCCAAACTTTTCCCGATTGGAACGAACACGTTTCCTCTAAGAATGTGTGATTGAGATAGGGAAACACACGTTTTGTGTATATTTAAAAGTCTGCTTTTTTCCTCCTTTGAACCACTGAAAACTAAGCTTATTTTCTAAGTAACAGGACTTCACTTTGCAAAACACCACCTGTGTGTTTATCTTGAAAGTCACCTTCCTACAAGCTTTACACCCATGGAAAGGACAGTATCGGCCAAAGAATGAGAGATTCAGACTGGGAAAAACATGTTTGTCTCTATTGAAAAGTCTGCTTTTTGCCTCAAGAACCACTTAAAAGTAAGCTTCTTCGCCTAGTAACAGCAATTCACTTTGCAAAACACTAGCTGTGTGTTTATCTTGAAAGTCAACTTCCTACAAGCTTTTCCCTCTTGGAATGAAGAGATTTCGCCAAAGAATGAAAGACTGAGACTGGGAAAAGCTATTTCAGTCTATATAAATAAGTCTGCTTTTACCGTCTAGAACCACTTAAAACTAAGCTTATTGGTCAAGTAACAGCAATTCACTGTGCAAAACAGTAGCTGTGTGTTTATCTTCAAAGTCAACTTCCTACAAGCTTTTCCTACTGGAAGGAAAAGAATTCTCCAAAGATTGTTGGATTCAGACTGGGAAATCCATGTTTTGTCTATATTGAAAAGTGTGCTTTTTTCGCTCTAGAACCACATAGAGCTAGGCTTATTCGCCAAGTAACACCGATTTACTTTGCAAATCATTAGCTTTGTGTTCAGCTTCAAAGTCAAGTTCCTACAAGCTTTTTCCAGATGGAACGAACAGAACTCGACTGAGAATGTGTGATTCAGACAGGGAAACGCACTTTTTTCTATATAGAGAGGTATGCTTATCACCTTCTAGGACCATTTAAAAGAGAGCTTAATCACCAGGTAAGAACAATTCACTTGTAAAATGAAAAATAAAAGGCTGTTTTTTTATCTTCAAAGTCAACTTCCTACAAGCTTTTCCCTCTTGGAATGAACAGAATTCGCCAAAGAATGAGAGACTAAGACTGGGAAAAGCTTTTTCAGTCTATATAAATAATTCTTCTTTTTTACAGTCTAGAACCACTTAAAACTAAGATTATTGGTCAAGTAACAGCAATTCACTTTTCAAAACACTAGCTGTGTGTTTATCTTCAAAGTCAACTTCCTACAAGCTTTACCCCCTTGGAGAGAACAGAATTCGCCAAAGAATGAGAGATTCAGACTGGGAAACCCATGTTTGTCTATATTCAAAAGTCTGCTTTTTAGCCTCAAGAACAACTTGAAAGTAAGCTTATTCGCCTAGTAACAGAAATTCACTATTCAAAACACTAGCTGTGTGTTTATCTTCAAAGTCAACTTCCTACAAGCTTTTCCCTTTTGGAACGAACAGAATTCACCAAAGAATGGGAGACTGAGACTGGGAAAAGCTTTTTCAGTCTATATGAATAAGTCTGCTTTTTACCATCTAGAACCAGTTAAAACTAAGCTTATTGGCCAAGTAACAGCAATTCATTTTGCAAAACATTGGCTGTGTGTTTATTTCAAAGTCAACATCTTCTAAGCTCTTCCCCCTTGGAGAGAACAGAATTCACCTAAGAATGTCTGATTCAGACTGGGAAATGCAAGTATTGTCTACATTGAAGTCTGCTTTTTACTGTCTAGGACCACTTAAAACTAAGCCCATTGGCCAAGTAAGAGCAATTCACTTTGCAGATCATTAGCTCTGTGTTTATCTTCAAAGTGAACTTCCTACAAGCTTTTCCCGCTTGGAACGAACAGAATTCGCCAAAGAATGTTGGATTCAGACTGGGAAACACATGTTTGGTCCACATAGAAAAGTCTGCTTTTTACTGTCTAGAACCACTTAAAACTAAGCTTATTGGCCAAGTAACAGCAATTCACTTTGCAAAACCCTAGCTGTGTGTTCATTTTCAATGTCAACTTCCTACAAGCTTTTCATACTGGAACCAACAGAATTCTGCAAAGAATGTTCGATTCTGACTGGGAAACCCATGTTTTGTCTACATTGAAAAGTGTGCTTCTTACCCTATAGAACCACTTTAAACTAAGCTTATTCACCAAGGAACAGCCATTCACTCTGCAAATCACCAGCTTTGTGTTAAGCTTCAAACTCAAGTTCCTACAAGGTTTTCCCAATTGGAAGGAACAGAATTAGCCAAAGAATGAGATATTGAGACTGGGAAAAGTATTTTTAGTCTATATAGAAAAGTATGCTTTTTACCATATAGAACTACTTAAAACTAAGCTTAATCACCAAGTAAGAACAATTCACATTGTAAAAGGAAAAATGGGGCTTTTTTTTTATCTCCAAAGTCAACTTCCTACAAGCCTTTCCAGCCTGGAACGGACAGAATTCACCAAGGAATGTTTGATTCAGACTGAGAAAACCATGTTTTGTCAATCTTGAAAAGTCTGCTTTTTACTCTCTAGAACCACTTAAAACTAATCTTATCCGCCAAGTAACACCTTTCACTTTGCAAATCACTAGCTGTGTGTTTTTCTTCAAAGTCAAGTTCCTACAAGCTTTTCCCGCTTGGAAGGAACAGAATGCGCCTGAGAATGTGTGATTCGGACAGGGAAACACACTTTTTTTCTATATAGAAATGTATGCTTTTTACCTTCTAGGACCATTTAAAACAAAGGTTATTGGCCAAATAACCGCAATTCACTTTGTAAAACAGTAACTGTGTGTCTATCTTCAAAGTCAACTTCCAGCAAGCTTTTCCTGCTTGGATGAACAGTATTCGCCCAAGAATGAGAGATTCAGACCGGGAAAACCATGCTTTGTCTATACTGAAAAGTCTGGTTTTTACCGTCTAGCACCACTGAAAACTAAGTGTATTGGCCAAGCAAAGCAATTCACTTTCCAAACACCAGCTGTGTGTTTATCTTCAAAGTCAAGTTCCTACAAGCATTTCTCACTTGGATTGGACAAAATTCCCCAAAGAATGAGATTCAGACTGGGAAAACAATGTTTTGTCTATATTGAAAAGTCTGCTTTTACCCACTAGACCCACTTAAAACTAAGAATAATCTCCTGGTAAGAACAATTCCCTTTGCAAAAACAATTGCTGTGTGTTTGTCTTCAAAGTCAACTTTCTACAAGATTTTCATGATTGGAACACACAGAATTTGCCAAAGAGAGAGAGATTGAGACTGGGAAAAGCTTTTTTAGAATATATAGATAAGTATGTTTTTTACCAACTAGAACTACTTAAAACAGAGCTTAATCCCAAAGTAAGAACAATTCACTTTGTAAAAATCTAGCTGTGTGTTTATCTTCAAAGTTCACTTCCTCCAAACTTTTCCCGATTGGAACGAACACGTTTCCTCTAAGAATGTGTGATTGAGATAGGGAAACACACGTTTTGTGTATATATAAAAGTCTGCTTTTTTCCTCCTTTGAACCACTGAAAACTAAGCTTATTTTCCAAGTAACAGCACTTCACTTTGCAAAACACCACCTGTGTGTTTATCTTGAAAGTCACCTTCCTACAAGCTTTACACCCATGGAAAGGACAGTATTGGCCAAAGAATGAGAGATTCAGACTGGGAAAAACATGTTTGTCTCTATTGAAAAGTCTGCTTTTTGCCTCAAGAACCACTTAAAAGTAAGCTTCTTAGCCTAGTAACAGCAATTCACTTTGCAAAACACTAGCTGTGTGTTTATCTTGAAAGTCAACTTCCTACAAGCTTTTCCCTCTTGGAATGAAGAGATTTCGCCAAAGAATGAAAGACTGAGACTGGGAAAAGCTATTTCAGTCTATATAAATAAGTCTGCTTTTACCGTCTAGAACCACTTAAAACTAAGCTTATTGGTCAAGTAACAGCAATTCACTGTGCAAAACAGTAGCTGTGTGTTTATCTTCAAAGTCAACTTCCTACAAGCTTTTCCTACTGGAAGGAAAAGAATTCTCCAAAGATTGTTGGATTCAGACTGGGAAATCCATGTTTTGTCTATATTGAAAAGTGTGCTTTTTTCGCTCTAGAACCACATAGAGCTAGGCTTATTCGCCAAGTAACACCGATTTACTTTGCAAATCATTAGCTTTGTGTTCAGCTTCAAAGTCAAGTTCCTACAAGCTTTTTCCAGATGGAACGAACAGAACTCGACTGAGAATGTGTGATTCAGACAGGGAAACGCACTTTTTTCTATATAGAGAGGTATGCTTATCACCTTCTAGGACCATTTAAAAGAGAGCTTAATCACCAGGTAAGAACAATTCACTTGTAAAATGAAAAATAAAAGGCTGTTTTTTTATCTTCAAAGTCAACTTCCTACAAGCTTTTCCCTCTTGGAATGAACAGAATTCGCCAAAGAATGAGAGACTAAGACTGGGAAAAGCTTTTTCAGTCTATATAAATAATTCTGCTTTTTTACAGTCTAGAACCACTTAAAACTAAGATTATTGGTCAAGTAACAGCAATTCACTTTTCAAAAAACTAGCTGTGTGTTTATCTTCAAAGTCAACTTCCTACAAGCTTTACCCCCTTGGAGAGAACAGAATTCGCCAAAGAATGAGAGATTCAGACTGGAAAACCCATGTTTGTCTATATTCAAAAGTCTGCTTTTTAGCCTCAAGAACAACTTAAAAGTAAGCTTATTCGCCTAGTAACAGAAATTCACTATTCAAAACACTAGCTGTGTGTTTATCTTCAAAGTCAACTTCCTACAAGCTTTTCCCTTTTGGAACGAACAGAATTCACCAAAGAATGGGAGACTGAGACTGGGAAAATCTTTTTCAGTCTATATGAATAAGTCTGCTTTTTACCATCTAGAACCAGTTAAAACTAAGCTTATTGGCCAAGTAACAGCAATACATTTTGCAAAACACTGGCTGTGTGTTTATTTCAAAGTCAACATCTTCTAAGCTCTTCCCCCTTGGAGAGAACAGAATTCACCTAAGAATGTCTGATTCAGACTGGGAAATGCAAGTATTGTCTACATTGAAGTCTGCTTTTTACTGTCTAGGACCACTTAAAATTAAGCCCATTGGCCAAGTAAGAGCAATTCACTTTGCAGATCATTAGCTCTGTGTTTATCTTCAAAGTGAACTTCCTACAAGCTTTTCCCGCTTGGAACGAACAGAATTCGCCAAAGAATGTTGGATTCAGACTGGGAAACACATGTTTGGTCCACATAGAAAAGTCTGCTTTTTACTGTCTAGAACCACTTAAAACTAAGCTTATTGGCCAAGTAACAGCAATTCACTTTGCAAAACCCTAGCTGTGTGTTCATTTTCAATGTCAACTTCCTACAAGCTTTTCATACTGGAACCAACAGAATTCTGCAAAGAATGTTCGATTCTGACTGGGAAACCCATGTTTTGTCTACATTGAAAAGTGTGCTTCTTACCCTATAGAACCACTTTAAACTAAGCTTATTCACCAAGGAACAGCCATTCACTCTGCAAATCACCAGCTTTGTGTTCAGCTTCAAACTCAAGTTCCTACAAGCTTTTCCCAATTGGAAGGAACAGAATTAGCCAAAGAATGAGATATTGAGACTGGGAAAAGGATTTTTAGTCTATATAGAAAAGTATGCTTTTTACCATATAGAACTACTTAAAACTAAGCTTAATCACCAAGTAAGAACAATTCACTTTGTAAGAGGAAAAAAGGGGCTTTTTTTTTTATCTCCAAAGTCAACTTCCTACAAGCCTTTCCAGCCTGGAACGGACAGAATTCACCAAGGAATGTTCGATTCAGACTGGGAAAACCATGTTTTGTCAATCTTGAAAAGTCTGCTTTTTACTCTCTAGAACCACTTAAAACTAATCTTATCCGCCAAGTAACACCTTTCACTTTGCAAATCACTAGCTGTGTGTTTTTCTTCAAAGTCAAGTTCCTACAAGCTTTTCCCGCTTGGAAGGAACAGAATGCGCCTGAGAATGTGTGATTCGGACAGGGAAACACACTTTTTTTCTATATAGAAATGTATGCTTTTTACATTCTAGGACCATTTAAAACAAAGGTTATTGGCCAAATAACCGCAATTCACTTTGTAAAACAGTAACTGTGTGTCTATCTTCAAAGTCAACTTCCAGCAAGCTTTTCCTGCTTGGATGAACAGTATTCGCCCAAGAATGAGAGATTCAGACCGGGAAAACCATGCTTTGTCTATACTGAAAAGTCTGGTTTTTACCGTCTAGCACCACTGAAAACTAAGTGTATTGGCCAAGCAAAGCAATTCACTTTCCAAACACCAGCTGTGTGTTTATCTTCAAAGTCAAGTTCCTACAAGCATTTCTCACTTGGATTGGACAAAATTCCCCAAAGAATGAGATTCAGACTGGGAAAACAATGTTTTGTCTATATTGAAAAGTCTGCTTTTACCCACTAGACCCAGTTAAAACTAAGAATAATCTCCTGGTAAGAACAATTCCCTTTGCAAAAACAATTGCTGTGTGTTTGTCTTCAAAGTCAACTTTCTACAAGATTTTCATGATTGGAACACACAGAATTTGCCAAAGAGAGAGAGATTGAGACTGGGAAAAGCTTTTTTAGAATATATAGATAAGTATGTTTTTTACCAACTAGAACTACTTAAAACAGAGCTTAATCCCAAAGTAAGAACAATTCACTTTGTAAAAAACTAGCTGTGTGTTTATCTTCAAAGTTCACTTCCTCCAAACTTTTCCCGATTGGAACGAACACGTTTCCTCTAAGAATGTGTGATTGAGATAGGGAAACACACGTTTTGTGTATATATAAAAGTCTGCTTTTTTCCTCCTTTGAACCACTGAAAACTAAGCTTATTTTCCAAGTAACAGCACTTCACTTTGCAAAACACCACCTGTGTGTTTATCTTGAAAGTCACCTTCCTACAAGCTTTACACCCATGGAAAGGACAGTATTGGCCAAAGAATGAGAGATTCAGACTGGGAAAAACATGTTTGTCTCTATTGAAAAGTCTGCTTTTTGCCTCAAGAACCACTTAAAAGTAAGCTTCTTAGCCTAGTAACAGCAATTCACTTTGCAAAACACTAGCTGTGTGTTTATCTTGAAAGTCAACTTCCTACAAGCTTTTCCCTCTTGGAATGAAGAGAATTCGCCAAAGAATGAAAGACTGAGACTGGGAAAAGCTATTTCAGTCTATATAAATAAGTCTGCTTTTTACCGTCTAGAACCACTTAAAACTAAGCTTATTGGTCAAGTAACAGCAATTCACTGTGCAAAACAGTAGCTGTGTGTTTATCTTCAAAGTCAACTTCCTACAAGCTTTTCCTACTGGAAGGAAAAGAATTCTCCAAAGATTGTTGGATTCAGACTGGGAAATCCATGTTTTGTCTATATTGAAAAGTGTGCTTTTTTCGCTCTAGAACCACATAGAGCTAGGCTTATTGGCAAAGTAACACCGATTCACTTTGCCAATCATTAGCTTTGTGTTCAGCTTCAAAGTCAAGTTCCTACAAGCTTTTTCCGCATGGAACGAACAGAACTCGACTGAGAATGTGTTTCAGACAGGGAAACGCACTTTTTTCTATATAGAGAGGTATGCTTATCACCATCTAGGGCCATTTAAAACAGAGCTTAATCACCAGGTAAGAACAATTCACTTGTAAAATGAAAAAAAAAAAAGGCTGTTTTTTTATCTTCAAAGTCAACTTCCTACAAGCTTTTCCCTCTTGGAATGAACAGAATTCGCCAAAGAATGAGAGACGAAGACTGGGAAAAGCTTTTTCAGTCTATATAAATAAGTCTGCTTTTTTACAGTCTAGAACCACTTAAAACTAAGATTATTGGTCAAGTAACAGCAATTCACTTTTCAAAACACTAGCTGTGTGTTTATCTTCAAAGTCAACTTCCTACAAGCTTTACCCCCTTGGAGAGAACAGAATTCGCCAAAGAATGAGAGATTCAGACTGGGAAACCCATGTTTGTCTATATTCAAAAGTCTGCTTTTTAGCCTCAAGAACAACTTGAAAGTAAGCTTATTCGCCTAGTAACAGAAATTCACTTTTCAAAACACTAGCTGTGTGTTTATCTTCTAAGTCAACTTCCTACAAGCTTTTCCCTTTTGGAACGAACAGAATTCACCAAAGAATGGGAGACTGAGACTGGGAAAAGCTTTTTCAGTCTATATAAATAAGTCTGCTTTTTACCATCTAGAACCAGTTAAAACTAAGCTTATTGGCCAAGTAACAGCAATTCATTTTGCAAAACACTAGCTGTGTGTTTATTTCAAAGTCAACATCTTCTAAGCTCTTCGCCCTTGGAGAGAACAGAATTCACCTAAGAATGTCTGATTCAGACTGGGAAATGCAAGTATTGTCTACATTGAAAGTCTGCTTTTTACTGTCTAGGACCACTTAAAACTAAGCCCATTGGCCAAGTAAGAGCAATTCACTTTGCAGATCATTAGCTCTGTGTTTATCTTCAAAGTGAACTTCCTACAAGCTTTTCCCGCTTGGAACGAACAGAATTCGCCAAAGAATGTTCGATTCAGACTGGGAAACACATGTTTGGTCCACATAGAAAAGTCTGCTTTTTACTGTCTAGAACCACTTAAAACTAAGCTTATTGGCCAAGTAACAGCAATTCACTTTGCAAAACCCTAGCTGTGCGTTTATTTTCAATGTCAACTTCCTACAAGCTTTTCATACTGGAACCAACAGAATTCTGCAAAGAATGTTCGATTCTGACTGGGAAACCCATGTTTTGTCTACATTGAAAAGTGTGCTTCTTACCCTATAGAACCACTTTAAACTAAGTTTATTCACCAAGGAACAGCCATTCACTCTGCAAATCACCAGCTTTGTGTTCAGCTTCAAACTCAAGTTCCTACAAGGTTTTCCCAATTGGAAGGAACAGAATTAGCCAAAGAATGAGATATTGAGACTGGGAAAAGGATTTTTAGTCTATATAGAAAAGTATGCTTTTTACCATATAGAACTACTTAAAACTAAGCTTAATCACCAAGTAAGAACAATTCACTTTGTAAGAGGAAAAAAGGGGCTTTTTTTTTTATCTCCAAAGTCAACTTCCTACAAGCCTTTCCAGCCTGGAACGGACAGAATTCACCAAGGAATGTTCGATTCAGACTGGAAAAACCATGTTTTGTCAATCTTGAAAAGTCTGCTTTTTACTCTCTAGAACCACTTAAAACTAATCTTATCCGCCAAGTAACACCTTTCACTTTGCAAATCACTAGCTGTGTGTTTTTCTTCAAAGTCAAGTTCCTACAAGCTTTTCCCGCTTGGAAGGAACAGAATGCGCCTGAGAATGTGTGATTCGGACAGGGAAACACACTTTTTTTCTATATAGAAATGTATGCTTTTTACCTTCTAGGACCATTTAAAACAAAGGTTATTGGCCAAATAACCGCAATTCACTTTGTAAAACAGTAACTGTGTGTCTATCTTCAAAGTCAACTTCCAGCAAGCTTTTCCTGCTTGGATGAACAGTATTCGCCCAAGAATGAGAGATTCAGACCGGGAAAACCATGCTTTGTCTATACTGAAAAGTCTGGTTTTTACCGTCTAGCACCACTGAAAACTAAGTGTATTGGCCAAGCAAAGCAATTCACTTTCCAAACACCAGCTGTGTGTTTATCTTCAAAGTCAAGTTCCTACAAGCATTTCTCACTTGGATTGGACAAAATTCCCCAAAGAATGAGATTCAGACTGGGAAAACAATGTTTTGTCTATATTGAAAAGTCTGCTTTTACCCACTAGACCCACTTAAAACTAAGAATATTCTCCTGGTAAGAACAATTCCCTTTGCAAAAACAATTGCTGTGTGTTTGTCTTCAAAGTCAATTTTCTACAATATTTTCCTGATTGGAACACACAGAATTTGCCAAAGAGAGAGAGATTGAGACTGGGAAAAGCTTTTTTAGAATATATAGATAAGTATGTTTTTTACCAACTAGAACTACTTAAAACAGAGCTTAATCCCAAAGTAAGAACAATTCACTTTGTAAAAATCTAGCTGTGTGTTTATCTTCAAAGTTCACTTCCTCCAAACTTTTCCCGATTGGAACTAACACGTTTCCTCTAAGAATGTGTGATTGAGATAGGGAAACACACGTTTTGTGTATATATAAAAGTCTGCTTTTTTCCTCCTTTGAACCACTGAAAACTAAGCTTATTTTCCAAGTAACAGCACTTCACTTTGCAAAACACTACCTGTGTGTTTATCTTGAAAGTCACCTTCCTACAAGCTTTACACCCATGGAAAGGACAGTATTGGCCAAAGAATGAGAGATTCAGACTGGGAAAAACATGTTTGTCTCTATTGAAAAGTCTGCTTTTTGCCTCAAGAACCACTTAAAAGTAAGCTTCTTAGCCTAGTAACAGCAATTCACTTTGCAAAACACTAGCTGTGTGTTTATCTTGAAAGTCAACTTCCTACAAGCTTTTCCCTCTTGGAATGAAGAGATTTCGCCAAAGAATGAAAGACTGAGACTGGGAAAAGCTATTTCAGTCTATATAAATAAGTCTGCTTTTACCGTCTAGAACCACTTAAAACTAAGCTTATTGGTCAAGTAACAGCAATTCACTGTGCAAAACAGTAGCTGTGTGTTTGTCTTCAAAGTCAACTTCCTACAAGCTTTTCCTACTGGAAGGAAAAGAATTCTCCAAAGATTGTTGGATTCAGACTGGGAAATCCATGTTTTGTCTATATTGAAAAGTGTGCTTTTTTCGCTCTAGAACCACATAGAGCTAGGCTTATTCGCCAAGTAACACCGATTTACTTTGCAAATCATTAGCTTTGTGTTCAGCTTCAAAGTCAAGTTCCTACAAGCTTTTTCCAGATGGAACAAACAGAACTCGACTGAGAATGTGTGATTCAGACAGGGAAACGCACTTTTTTCTATATAGAGAGGTATGCTTATCACCTTCTAGGACCATTTAAAAGAGAGCTTAATCACCAGGTAAGAACAATTCACTTGTAAAATGAAAAATAAAAGGCTGTTTTTTTATCTTCAAAGTCAACTTCCTACAAGCTTTTCCCTCTTGGAATGAACAGAATTCGCCAAAGAATGAGAGACTAAGACTGGGAAAAGCTTTTTCAGTCTATATAAATAATTCTGCTTTTTTACAGTCTAGAACCACTTAAAACTAAGATTATTGGTCAAGTAACAGCAATTCACTTTTCAAAACACTAGCTGTGTGTTTATCTTCAAAGTCAACTTCCTACAAGCTTTACCCCCTTGGAGAGAACAGAATTCGCCAAAGAATGAGAGATTCAGACTGGAAAACCCATGTTTGTCTATATTCAAAAGTCTGCTTTTTAGCCTCAAGAACAACTTAAAAGTAAGCTTATTCGCCTAGTAACAGAAATTCACTATTCAAAACACTAGCTGTGTGTTTATCTTCAAAGTCAACTTCCTACAAGCTTTTCCCTTTTGGAACGAACAGAATTCACCAAAGAATGGGAGACTGAGACTGGGAAAATCTTTTTCAGTCTATATGAATAAGTCTGCTTTTTACCATCTAGAACCAGTTAAAACTAAGCTTATTGGCCAAGTAACAGCAATACATTTTGCAAAACACTGGCTGTGTGTTTATTTCAAAGTCAACATCTTCTAAGCTCTTCCCCCTTGGAGAGAACAGAATTCACCTAAGAATGTCTGATTCAGACTGGGAAATGCAAGTATTGTCTACATTGAAGTCTGCTTTTTACTGTCTAGGACCACTTAAAACTAAGCCCATTGGCCAAGTAAGAGCAATTCACTTTGCAGATCATTAGCTCTGTGTTTATCTTCAAAGTGAACTTCCTACAAGCTTTTCCCGCTTGGAACGAACAGAATTCGCCAAAGAATGTTGGATTCAGACTGGGAAACACATGTTTGGTCCACATAGAAAAGTCTGCTTTTTACTGTCTAGAACCACTTAAAACTAAGCTTATTGGCCAAGTAACAGCAATTCACTTTGCAAAACCCTAGCTGTGTGTTCATTTTCAATGTCAACTTCCTACAAGCTTTTCATACTGGAACCAACAGAATTCTGCAAAGAATGTTCGATTCTGACTGGGAAACCCATGTTTTGTCTACATTGAAAAGTGTGCTTCTTACCCTATAGAACCACTTTAAACTAAGCTTATTCACCAAGGAACAGCCATTCACTCTGCAAATCACCAGCTTTGTGTTAAGCTTCAAACTCAAGTTCCTACAAGGTTTTCCCAATTGGAAGGAACAGAATTAGCCAAAGAATGAGATATTGAGACTGGGAAAAGGATTTTTAGTCTATATAGAAAAGTATGCTTTTTACCATATAGAACTACTTAAAACTAAGCTTAATCACCAAGTAAGAACAATTCACTTTGTAAAAGGAAAAATGGGGCTTTTTTTTTATCTCCAAAGTCAACTTCCTACAAGCCTTTCCAGCCTGGAACGGACAGAATTCACCAAGGAATGTTTGATTCAGACTGAGAAAACCATGTTTTGTCAATCTTGAAAAGTCTGCTTTTTACTCTCTAGAACCACTTAAAACTAATCTTATCCGCCAAGTAACACCTTTCACTTTGCAAATCACTAGCTGTGTGTTTTTCTTCAAAGTCAAGTTCCTACAAGCTTTTCCCGCTTGGAAGGAACAGAATGCGCCTGAGAATGTGTGATTCGGACAGGGAAACACACTTTTTTTCTATATAGAAATGTATGCTTTTTACATTCTAGGACCATTTAAAACAAAGGTTATTGGCCAAATAACCGCAATTCACTTTGTAAAACAGTAACTGTGTGTCTATCTTCAAAGTCAACTTCCAGCAAGCTTTTCCTGCTTGGATGAACAGTATTCGCCCAAGAATGAGAGATTCAGACCGGGAAAACCATGCTTTGTCTATACTGAAAAGTCTGGTTTTTACCGTCTAGCACCACTGAAAACTAAGTGTATTGGCCAAGCAAAGCAATTCACTTTCCAAACACCAGCTGTGTGTTTATCTTCAAAGTCAAGTTCCTACAAGCATTTCTCACTTGGATTGGACAAAATTTCCCAAAGAATGAGATTCAGACTGGGAAAACAATGTTTTGTCTATATTGAAAAGTCTGCTTTTACCCACTAGACCCACTTAAAACTAAGAATAATCTCCTGGTAAGAACAATTCCCTTTGCAAAAACAATTGCTGTGTGTTTGTCTTCAAAGTCAACTTTCTACAAGATTTTCATGATTGGAACACACAGAATTTGCCAAAGAGAGAGAGATTGAGACTGGGAAAAGCTTTTTTAGAATATATAGATAAGTATGTTTTTTACCAACTAGAACTACTTAAAACAGAGCTTAATCCCAAAGTAAGAACAATTCACTTTGTAAAAATCTAGCTGTGTGTTTATCTTCAAAGTTCACTTTCTCCAAACTTTTCCCGATTGGAACTAACACGTTTCCTCTAAGAATGTGTGATTGAGATAGGGAAACACACGTTTTGTGTATATATAAAAGTCTGCTTTTTTCCTCCTTTGAACCACTGAAAACTAAGCTTATTTTCCAAGTAACAGCACTTCACTTTGCAAAACACTACCTGTGTGTTTATCTTGAAAGTCACCTTCCTACAAGCTTTACACCCATGGAAAGGACAGTATTGGCCAAAGAATGAGAGATTCAGACTGGGAAAAACATGTTTGTCTCTATTGAAAAGTCTGCTTTTTGCCTCAAGAACCACTTAAAAGTAAGCTTCTTAGCCTAGTAACAGCAATTCACTTTGCAAAACACTAGCTGTGTGTTTATCTTGAAAGTCAACTTCCTACAAGCTTTTCCCTCTTGGAATGAAGAGATTTCGCCAAAGAATGAAAGACTGAGACTGGGAAAAGCTATTTCAGTCTATATAAATAAGTCTGCTTTTACCGTCTAGAACCACTTAAAACTAAGCTTATTGGTCAAGTAACAGCAATTCACTGTGCAAAACAGTAGCTGTGTGTTTGTCTTCAAAGTCAACTTCCTACAAGCTTTTCCTACTGGAAGGAAAAGAATTCTCCAAAGATTGTTGGATTCAGACTGGGAAATCCATGTTTTGTCTATATTGAAAAGTGTGCTTTTTTCGCTCTAGAACCACATAGAGCTAGGCTTATTCGCCAAGTAACACCGATTTACTTTGCAAATCATTAGCTTTGTGTTCAGCTTCAAAGTCAAGTTCCTACAAGCTTTTTCCAGATGGAACAAACAGAACTCGACTGAGAATGTGTGATTCAGACAGGGAAACGCACTTTTTTCTATATAGAGAGGTATGCTTATCACCTTCTAGGACCATTTAAAAGAGAGCTTAATCACCAGGTAAGAACAATTCACTTGTAAAATGAAAAATAAAAGGCTGTTTTTTTATCTTCAAAGTCAACTTCCTACAAGCTTTTCCCTCTTGGAATGAACAGAATTCGCCAAAGAATGAGAGACTAAGACTGGGAAAAGCTTTTTCAGTCTATATAAATAAG
Source organism: Rattus norvegicus (assembly GCF_021556685.1). Taxonomy (NCBI): domain Eukaryota; kingdom Metazoa; phylum Chordata; class Mammalia; order Rodentia; family Muridae; genus Rattus; species Rattus norvegicus. The sequence goes on from NC_141555.1 coordinate 69,843,518, forward strand.
TCTGCTTTTTTACAGTCTAGAACCACTTAAAACTAAGATTATTGGTCAAGTAACAGCAATTCACTTTTCAAAACACTAGCTGTGTGTTTATCTTCAAAGTCAACTTCCTACAAGCTTTACCCCCTTGGAGAGAACAGAATTCGCCAAAGAATGAGAGATTCAGACTGGAAAACCCATGTTTGTCTATATTCAAAAGTCTGCTTTTTAGCCTCAAGAACAACTTGAAAGTAAGCTTATTCGCCTAGTAACAGAAATTCACTATTCAAAACACTAGCTGTGTGTTTATCTTCAAAGTCAACTTCCTACAAGCTTTTCCCTTTTGGAACGAACTGAATTCACCAAAGAATGGGAGACTGAGACTGGGAAAAGCTTTTTCAGTCTATATGAATAAGTCTGCTTTTACCATCTAGAACCAGTTAAAACTAAGCTTATTGGCCAAGTAACAGCAATTCATTTTGCAAAACATTGGCTGTGTGTTTATTTCAAAGTCAACATCTTCTAAGCTCTTCCCCCTTGGAGAGAACAGAATTCACCTAAGAATGTCTGATTCAGACTGGGAAATGCAAGTATTGTCTACATTGAAATCTGCTTTTTACTGTCTAGGACCACTTAAAACTAAGCCCATTGGCCAAGTAAGAGCAATTCACTTTGCAGATCATTAGCTCTGTGTTTATCTTCAAAGTGAACTTCCTACAAGCTTTTCCCGCTTGGAACGAACAGAATTCGCCAAAGAATGTTGGATTCAGACTGGGAAACACATGTTTGGTCCACATAGAAAAGTCTGCTTTTTACTGTCTAGAACCACTTAAAACTAAGCTTATTGGCCAAGTAACAGCAATTCACTTTGCAAAACCCTAGCTGTGTGTTCATTTTCAATGTCAACTTCCTACAAGCTTTTCATACTGGAACCAACAGAATTCTGCAAAGAATGTTCGATTCTGACTGGGAAACCCATGTTTTGTCTACATTGAAAAGTGTGCTTCTTACCCTATAGAACCACTTTAAACTAAGTTTATTCACCAAGGAACAGCCATTCACTCTGCAAATCACCAGCTTTGTGTTAAGCTTCAAACTCAAGTTCCTACAAGGTTTTCCCAATTGGAAGGAACAGAATTAGCCAAAGAATGAGATATTGAGACTGGGAAAAGTATTTTTAGTCTATATAGAAAAGTATGCTTTTTACCATATAGAACTACTTAAAACTAAGCTTAATCACCAAGTAAGAACAATTCACTTTGTAAAAGGAAAAATGGGGCTTTTTTTTTATCTCCAAAGTCAACTTCCTACAAGCCTTTCCAGCCTGGAACGGACAGAATTCACCAAGGAATGTTTGATTCAGACTGAGAAAACCATGTTTTGTCAATCTTGAAAAGTCTGCTTTTTACTCTCTAGAACCACTTAAAACTAATCTTATCCGCCAAGTAACACCTTTCACTTTGCAAATCACTAGCTGTGTGTTTTTCTTCAAAGTCAAGTTCCTACAAGCTTTTCCCGCTTGGAAGGAACAGAATGCGCCTGAGAATGTGTGATTCGGACAGGGAAACACACTTTTTTTCTATATAGAAATGTATGCTTTTTACCTTCTAGGACCATTTAAAACAAAGGTTATTGGCCAAATAACCGCAATTCACTTTGTAAAACAGTAACTGTGTGTCTATCTTCAAAGTCAACTTTCAGCAAGCTTTTCCTGCTTGGATGAACAGTATTCGCCCAAGAATGAGAGATTCAGACCGGGAAAACCATGCTTTGTCTATACTGAAAAGTCTGGTTTTTACCGTCTAGCACCACTGAAAACTAAGTGTATTGGCCAAGCAAAGCAATTCACTTTCCAAACACCAGCTGTGTGTTTATCTTCAAAGTCAAGTTCCTACAAGCATTTCTCACTTGGATTGGACAAAATTCCCCAAAGAATGAGATTCAGACTGGGAAAACAATGTTTTGTCTATATTGAAAAGTCTGCTTTTACCCACTAGACCCACTTAAAACTAAGAATATTCTCCTGGTAAGAACAATTCCCTTTGCAAAAACAATTGCTGTGTGTTTGTCTTCAAAGTCAATTTTCTACAAGATTTTCCTGATTGGAACACACAGAATTTGCCAAAGAGAGAGAGATTGAGACTGGGAAAAGCTTTTTTAGAATATATAGATAAGTATGTTTTTTACCAACTAGAACTACTTAAAACAGAGCTTAATCCCAAAGTAAGAACAATTCACTTTGTAAAAAACTAGCTGTGTGTTTATCTTCAAAGTTCACTTCCTCCAAACTTTTCCCGATTGGAACGAACACGTTTCCTCTAAGAATGTGTGATTGAGATAGGGAAACACACGTTTTGTGTATATTTAAAAGTCTGCTTTTTTCCTCCTTTGAACCACTGAAAACTAAGCTTATTTTCTAAGTAACAGGACTTCACTTTGCAAAACACCACCTGTGTGTTTATCTTGAAAGTCACCTTCCTACAAGCTTTACACCCATGGAAAGGACAGTATCGGCCAAAGAATGAGAGATTCAGACTGGGAAAAACATGTTTGTCTCTATTGAAAAGTCTGCTTTTTGCCTCAAGAACCACTTAAAAGTAAGCTTCTTCGCCTAGTAACAGCAATTCACTTTGCAAAACACTAGCTGTGTGTTTATCTTGAAAGTCAACTTCCTACAAGCTTTTCCCTCTTGGAATGAAGAGATTTCGCCAAAGAATGAAAGACTGAGACTGGGAAAAGCTATTTCAGTCTATATAAATAAGTCTGCTTTTACCGTCTAGAACCACTTAAAACTAAGCTTATTGGTCAAGTAACAGCAATTCACTGTGCAAAACAGTAGCTGTGTGTTTATCTTCAAAGTCAACTTCCTACAAGCTTTTCCTACTGGAAGGAAAAGAATTCTCCAAAGATTGTTGGATTCAGACTGGGAAATCCATGTTTTGTCTATATTGAAAAGTGTGCTTTTTTCGCTCTAGAACCACATAGAGCTAGGCTTATTCGCCAAGTAACACCGATTTACTTTGCAAATCATTAGCTTTGTGTTCAGCTTCAAAGTCAAGTTCCTACAAGCTTTTTCCAGATGGAACGAACAGAACTCGACTGAGAATGTGTGATTCAGACAGGGAAACGCACTTTTTTCTATATAGAGAGGTATGCTTATCACCTTCTAGGACCATTTAAAAGAGAGCTTAATCACCAGGTAAGAACAATTCACTTGTAAAATGAAAAATAAAAGGCTGTTTTTTTATCTTCAAAGTCAACTTCCTACAAGCTTTTCCCTCTTGGAATGAACAGAATTCGCCAAAGAATGAGAGACTAAGACTGGGAAAAGCTTTTTCAGTCTATATAAATAATTCTTCTTTTTTACAGTCTAGAACCACTTAAAACTAAGATTATTGGTCAAGTAACAGCAATTCACTTTTCAAAACACTAGCTGTGTGTTTATCTTCAAAGTCAACTTCCTACAAGCTTTACCCCCTTGGAGAGAACAGAATTCGCCAAAGAATGAGAGATTCAGACTGGGAAACCCATGTTTGTCTATATTCAAAAGTCTGCTTTTTAGCCTCAAGAACAACTTGAAAGTAAGCTTATTCGCCTAGTAACAGAAATTCACTATTCAAAACACTAGCTGTGTGTTTATCTTCAAAGTCAACTTCCTACAAGCTTTTCCCTTTTGGAACGAACAGAATTCACCAAAGAATGGGAGACTGAGACTGGGAAAAGCTTTTTCAGTCTATATGAATAAGTCTGCTTTTTACCATCTAGAACCAGTTAAAACTAAGCTTATTGGCCAAGTAACAGCAATTCATTTTGCAAAACATTGGCTGTGTGTTTATTTCAAAGTCAACATCTTCTAAGCTCTTCCCCCTTGGAGAGAACAGAATTCACCTAAGAATGTCTGATTCAGACTGGGAAATGCAAGTATTGTCTACATTGAAGTCTGCTTTTTACTGTCTAGGACCACTTAAAACTAAGCCCATTGGCCAAGTAAGAGCAATTCACTTTGCAGATCATTAGCTCTGTGTTTATCTTCAAAGTGAACTTCCTACAAGCTTTTCCCGCTTGGAACGAACAGAATTCGCCAAAGAATGTTGGATTCAGACTGGGAAACACATGTTTGGTCCACATAGAAAAGTCTGCTTTTTACTGTCTAGAACCACTTAAAACTAAGCTTATTGGCCAAGTAACAGCAATTCACTTTGCAAAACCCTAGCTGTGTGTTCATTTTCAATGTCAACTTCCTACAAGCTTTTCATACTGGAACCAACAGAATTCTGCAAAGAATGTTCGATTCTGACTGGGAAACCCATGTTTTGTCTACATTGAAAAGTGTGCTTCTTACCCTATAGAACCACTTTAAACTAAGCTTATTCACCAAGGAACAGCCATTCACTCTGCAAATCACCAGCTTTGTGTTAAGCTTCAAACTCAAGTTCCTACAAGGTTTTCCCAATTGGAAGGAACAGAATTAGCCAAAGAATGAGATATTGAGACTGGGAAAAGTATTTTTAGTCTATATAGAAAAGTATGCTTTTTACCATATAGAACTACTTAAAACTAAGCTTAATCACCAAGTAAGAACAATTCACATTGTAAAAGGAAAAATGGGGCTTTTTTTTTATCTCCAAAGTCAACTTCCTACAAGCCTTTCCAGCCTGGAACGGACAGAATTCACCAAGGAATGTTTGATTCAGACTGAGAAAACCATGTTTTGTCAATCTTGAAAAGTCTGCTTTTTACTCTCTAGAACCACTTAAAACTAATCTTATCCGCCAAGTAACACCTTTCACTTTGCAAATCACTAGCTGTGTGTTTTTCTTCAAAGTCAAGTTCCTACAAGCTTTTCCCGCTTGGAAGGAACAGAATGCGCCTGAGAATGTGTGATTCGGACAGGGAAACACACTTTTTTTCTATATAGAAATGTATGCTTTTTACCTTCTAGGACCATTTAAAACAAAGGTTATTGGCCAAATAACCGCAATTCACTTTGTAAAACAGTAACTGTGTGTCTATCTTCAAAGTCAACTTCCAGCAAGCTTTTCCTGCTTGGATGAACAGTATTCGCCCAAGAATGAGAGATTCAGACCGGGAAAACCATGCTTTGTCTATACTGAAAAGTCTGGTTTTTACCGTCTAGCACCACTGAAAACTAAGTGTATTGGCCAAGCAAAGCAATTCACTTTCCAAACACCAGCTGTGTGTTTATCTTCAAAGTCAAGTTCCTACAAGCATTTCTCACTTGGATTGGACAAAATTCCCCAAAGAATGAGATTCAGACTGGGAAAACAATGTTTTGTCTATATTGAAAAGTCTGCTTTTACCCACTAGACCCACTTAAAACTAAGAATAATCTCCTGGTAAGAACAATTCCCTTTGCAAAAACAATTGCTGTGTGTTTGTCTTCAAAGTCAACTTTCTACAAGATTTTCATGATTGGAACACACAGAATTTGCCAAAGAGAGAGAGATTGAGACTGGGAAAAGCTTTTTTAGAATATATAGATAAGTATGTTTTTTACCAACTAGAACTACTTAAAACAGAGCTTAATCCCAAAGTAAGAACAATTCACTTTGTAAAAATCTAGCTGTGTGTTTATCTTCAAAGTTCACTTCCTCCAAACTTTTCCCGATTGGAACGAACACGTTTCCTCTAAGAATGTGTGATTGAGATAGGGAAACACACGTTTTGTGTATATATAAAAGTCTGCTTTTTTCCTCCTTTGAACCACTGAAAACTAAGCTTATTTTCCAAGTAACAGCACTTCACTTTGCAAAACACCACCTGTGTGTTTATCTTGAAAGTCACCTTCCTACAAGCTTTACACCCATGGAAAGGACAGTATTGGCCAAAGAATGAGAGATTCAGACTGGGAAAAACATGTTTGTCTCTATTGAAAAGTCTGCTTTTTGCCTCAAGAACCACTTAAAAGTAAGCTTCTTAGCCTAGTAACAGCAATTCACTTTGCAAAACACTAGCTGTGTGTTTATCTTGAAAGTCAACTTCCTACAAGCTTTTCCCTCTTGGAATGAAGAGATTTCGCCAAAGAATGAAAGACTGAGACTGGGAAAAGCTATTTCAGTCTATATAAATAAGTCTGCTTTTACCGTCTAGAACCACTTAAAACTAAGCTTATTGGTCAAGTAACAGCAATTCACTGTGCAAAACAGTAGCTGTGTGTTTATCTTCAAAGTCAACTTCCTACAAGCTTTTCCTACTGGAAGGAAAAGAATTCTCCAAAGATTGTTGGATTCAGACTGGGAAATCCATGTTTTGTCTATATTGAAAAGTGTGCTTTTTTCGCTCTAGAACCACATAGAGCTAGGCTTATTCGCCAAGTAACACCGATTTACTTTGCAAATCATTAGCTTTGTGTTCAGCTTCAAAGTCAAGTTCCTACAAGCTTTTTCCAGATGGAACGAACAGAACTCGACTGAGAATGTGTGATTCAGACAGGGAAACGCACTTTTTTCTATATAGAGAGGTATGCTTATCACCTTCTAGGACCATTTAAAAGAGAGCTTAATCACCAGGTAAGAACAATTCACTTGTAAAATGAAAAATAAAAGGCTGTTTTTTTATCTTCAAAGTCAACTTCCTACAAGCTTTTCCCTCTTGGAATGAACAGAATTCGCCAAAGAATGAGAGACTAAGACTGGGAAAAGCTTTTTCAGTCTATATAAATAATTCTGCTTTTTTACAGTCTAGAACCACTTAAAACTAAGATTATTGGTCAAGTAACAGCAATTCACTTTTCAAAACACTAGCTGTGTGTTTATCTTCAAAGTCAACTTCCTACAAGCTTTACCCCCTTGGAGAGAACAGAATTCGCCAAAGAATGAGAGATTCAGACTGGAAAACCCATGTTTGTCTATATTCAAAAGTCTGCTTTTTAGCCTCAAGAACAACTTAAAAGTAAGCTTATTCGCCTAGTAACAGAAATTCACTATTCAAAACACTAGCTGTGTGTTTATCTTCAAAGTCAACTTCCTACAAGCTTTTCCCTTTTGGAACGAACAGAATTCACCAAAGAATGGGAGACTGAGACTGGGAAAATCTTTTTCAGTCTATATGAATAAGTCTGCTTTTTACCATCTAGAACCAGTTAAAACTAAGCTTATTGGCCAAGTAACAGCAATACATTTTGCAAAACACTGGCTGTGTGTTTATTTCAAAGTCAACATCTTCTAAGCTCTTCCCCCTTGGAGAGAACAGAATTCACCTAAGAATGTCTGATTCAGACTGGGAAATGCAAGTATTGTCTACATTGAAGTCTGCTTTTTACTGTCTAGGACCACTTAAAATTAAGCCCATTGGCCAAGTAAGAGCAATTCACTTTGCAGATCATTAGCTCTGTGTTTATCTTCAAAGTGAACTTCCTACAAGCTTTTCCCGCTTGGAACGAACAGAATTCGCCAAAGAATGTTGGATTCAGACTGGGAAACACATGTTTGGTCCACATAGAAAAGTCTGCTTTTTACTGTCTAGAACCACTTAAAACTAAGCTTATTGGCCAAGTAACAGCAATTCACTTTGCAAAACCCTAGCTGTGTGTTCATTTTCAATGTCAACTTCCTACAAGCTTTTCATACTGGAACCAACAGAATTCTGCAAAGAATGTTCGATTCTGACTGGGAAACCCATGTTTTGTCTACATTGAAAAGTGTGCTTCTTACCCTATAGAACCACTTTAAACTAAGCTTATTCACCAAGGAACAGCCATTCACTCTGCAAATCACCAGCTTTGTGTTCAGCTTCAAACTCAAGTTCCTACAAGCTTTTCCCAATTGGAAGGAACAGAATTAGCCAAAGAATGAGATATTGAGACTGGGAAAAGGATTTTTAGTCTATATAGAAAAGTATGCTTTTTACCATATAGAACTACTTAAAACTAAGCTTAATCACCAAGTAAGAACAATTCACTTTGTAAGAGGAAAAAAGGGGCTTTTTTTTTTATCTCCAAAGTCAACTTCCTACAAGCCTTTCCAGCCTGGAACGGACAGAATTCACCAAGGAATGTTCGATTCAGACTGGGAAAACCATGTTTTGTCAATCTTGAAAAGTCTGCTTTTTACTCTCTAGAACCACTTAAAACTAATCTTATCCGCCAAGTAACACCTTTCACTTTGCAAATCACTAGCTGTGTGTTTTTCTTCAAAGTCAAGTTCCTACAAGCTTTTCCCGCTTGGAAGGAACAGAATGCGCCTGAGAATGTGTGATTCGGACAGGGAAACACACTTTTTTTCTATATAGAAATGTATGCTTTTTACATTCTAGGACCATTTAAAACAAAGGTTATTGGCCAAATAACCGCAATTCACTTTGTAAAACAGTAACTGTGTGTCTATCTTCAAAGTCAACTTCCAGCAAGCTTTTCCTGCTTGGATGAACAGTATTCGCCCAAGAATGAGAGATTCAGACCGGGAAAACCATGCTTTGTCTATACTGAAAAGTCTGGTTTTTACCGTCTAGCACCACTGAAAACTAAGTGTATTGGCCAAGCAAAGCAATTCACTTTCCAAACACCAGCTGTGTGTTTATCTTCAAAGTCAAGTTCCTACAAGCATTTCTCACTTGGATTGGACAAAATTCCCCAAAGAATGAGATTCAGACTGGGAAAACAATGTTTTGTCTATATTGAAAAGTCTGCTTTTACCCACTAGACCCAGTTAAAACTAAGAATAATCTCCTGGTAAGAACAATTCCCTTTGCAAAAACAATTGCTGTGTGTTTGTCTTCAAAGTCAACTTTCTACAAGATTTTCATGATTGGAACACACAGAATTTGCCAAAGAGAGAGAGATTGAGACTGGGAAAAGCTTTTTTAGAATATATAGATAAGTATGTTTTTTACCAACTAGAACTACTTAAAACAGAGCTTAATCCCAAAGTAAGAACAATTCACTTTGTAAAAAACTAGCTGTGTGTTTATCTTCAAAGTTCACTTCCTCCAAACTTTTCCCGATTGGAACGAACACGTTTCCTCTAAGAATGTGTGATTGAGATAGGGAAACACACGTTTTGTGTATATATAAAAGTCTGCTTTTTTCCTCCTTTGAACCACTGAAAACTAAGCTTATTTTCCAAGTAACAGCACTTCACTTTGCAAAACACCACCTGTGTGTTTATCTTGAAAGTCACCTTCCTACAAGCTTTACACCCATGGAAAGGACAGTATTGGCCAAAGAATGAGAGATTCAGACTGGGAAAAACATGTTTGTCTCTATTGAAAAGTCTGCTTTTTGCCTCAAGAACCACTTAAAAGTAAGCTTCTTAGCCTAGTAACAGCAATTCACTTTGCAAAACACTAGCTGTGTGTTTATCTTGAAAGTCAACTTCCTACAAGCTTTTCCCTCTTGGAATGAAGAGAATTCGCCAAAGAATGAAAGACTGAGACTGGGAAAAGCTATTTCAGTCTATATAAATAAGTCTGCTTTTTACCGTCTAGAACCACTTAAAACTAAGCTTATTGGTCAAGTAACAGCAATTCACTGTGCAAAACAGTAGCTGTGTGTTTATCTTCAAAGTCAACTTCCTACAAGCTTTTCCTACTGGAAGGAAAAGAATTCTCCAAAGATTGTTGGATTCAGACTGGGAAATCCATGTTTTGTCTATATTGAAAAGTGTGCTTTTTTCGCTCTAGAACCACATAGAGCTAGGCTTATTGGCAAAGTAACACCGATTCACTTTGCCAATCATTAGCTTTGTGTTCAGCTTCAAAGTCAAGTTCCTACAAGCTTTTTCCGCATGGAACGAACAGAACTCGACTGAGAATGTGTTTCAGACAGGGAAACGCACTTTTTTCTATATAGAGAGGTATGCTTATCACCATCTAGGGCCATTTAAAACAGAGCTTAATCACCAGGTAAGAACAATTCACTTGTAAAATGAAAAAAAAAAAAGGCTGTTTTTTTATCTTCAAAGTCAACTTCCTACAAGCTTTTCCCTCTTGGAATGAACAGAATTCGCCAAAGAATGAGAGACGAAGACTGGGAAAAGCTTTTTCAGTCTATATAAATAAGTCTGCTTTTTTACAGTCTAGAACCACTTAAAACTAAGATTATTGGTCAAGTAACAGCAATTCACTTTTCAAAACACTAGCTGTGTGTTTATCTTCAAAGTCAACTTCCTACAAGCTTTACCCCCTTGGAGAGAACAGAATTCGCCAAAGAATGAGAGATTCAGACTGGGAAACCCATGTTTGTCTATATTCAAAAGTCTGCTTTTTAGCCTCAAGAACAACTTGAAAGTAAGCTTATTCGCCTAGTAACAGAAATTCACTTTTCAAAACACTAGCTGTGTGTTTATCTTCTAAGTCAACTTCCTACAAGCTTTTCCCTTTTGGAACGAACAGAATTCACCAAAGAATGGGAGACTGAGACTGGGAAAAGCTATTTCAGTCTATATAAATAAGTCTGCTTTTTACCATCTAGAACCAGTTAAAACTAAGCTTATTGGCCAAGTAACAGCAATTCATTTTGCAAAACACTAGCTGTGTGTTTATTTCAAAGTCAACATCTTCTAAGCTCTTCGCCCTTGGAGAGAACAGAATTCACCTAAGAATGTCTGATTCAGACTGGGAAATGCAAGTATTGTCTACATTGAAAGTCTGCTTTTTACTGTCTAGGACCACTTAAAACTAAGCCCATTGGCCAAGTAAGAGCAATTCACTTTGCAGATCATTAGCTCTGTGTTTATCTTCAAAGTGAACTTCCTACAAGCTTTTCCCGCTTGGAACGAACAGAATTCGCCAAAGAATGTTCGATTCAGACTGGGAAACACATGTTTGGTCCACATAGAAAAGTCTGCTTTTTACTGTCTAGAACCACTTAAAACTAAGCTTATTGGCCAAGTAACAGCAATTCACTTTGCAAAACCCTAGCTGTGCGTTTATTTTCAATGTCAACTTCCTACAAGCTTTTCATACTGGAACCAACAGAATTCTGCAAAGAATGTTCGATTCTGACTGGGAAACCCATGTTTTGTCTACATTGAAAAGTGTGCTTCTTACCCTATAGAACCACTTTAAACTAAGTTTATTCACCAAGGAACAGCCATTCACTCTGCAAATCACCAGCTTTGTGTTCAGCTTCAAACTCAAGTTCCTACAAGGTTTTCCCAATTGGAAGGAACAGAATTAGCCAAAGAATGAGATATTGAGACTGGGAAAAGGATTTTTAGTCTATATAGAAAAGTATGCTTTTTACCATATAGAACTACTTAAAACTAAGCTTAATCACCAAGTAAGAACAATTCACTTTGTAAGAGGAAAAAAGGGGCTTTTTTTTTTATCTCCAAAGTCAACTTCCTACAAGCCTTTCCAGCCTGGAACGGACAGAATTCACCAAGGAATGTTCGATTCAGACTGGAAAAACCATGTTTTGTCAATCTTGAAAAGTCTGCTTTTTACTCTCTAGAACCACTTAAAACTAATCTTATCCGCCAAGTAACACCTTTCACTTTGCAAATCACTAGCTGTGTGTTTTTCTTCAAAGTCAAGTTCCTACAAGCTTTTCCCGCTTGGAAGGAACAGAATGCGCCTGAGAATGTGTGATTCGGACAGGGAAACACACTTTTTTTCTATATAGAAATGTATGCTTTTTACCTTCTAGGACCATTTAAAACAAAGGTTATTGGCCAAATAACCGCAATTCACTTTGTAAAACAGTAACTGTGTGTCTATCTTCAAAGTCAACTTCCAGCAAGCTTTTCCTGCTTGGATGAACAGTATTCGCCCAAGAATGAGAGATTCAGACCGGGAAAACCATGCTTTGTCTATACTGAAAAGTCTGGTTTTTACCGTCTAGCACCACTGAAAACTAAGTGTATTGGCCAAGCAAAGCAATTCACTTTCCAAACACCAGCTGTGTGTTTATCTTCAAAGTCAAGTTCCTACAAGCATTTCTCACTTGGATTGGACAAAATTCCCCAAAGAATGAGATTCAGACTGGGAAAACAATGTTTTGTCTATATTGAAAAGTCTGCTTTTACCCACTAGACCCACTTAAAACTAAGAATATTCTCCTGG